>NC_135497.1:183476791-183776791 GCF_052857255.1 Amblyomma americanum
CCTGTCGAAAAAAGCAATGAACGCTTCCTTATAATTAGCGCAGCTGGAATGGATAGGTTGCAATACCGACATCAAGCGAGAATTTGCGAGAAGCGAAAAAAATAACACTGTTCTACGTTCTTATTACGCATTATTTTTTTCGGGGGGGGGGTTACGCGAAAAAGGTCTCGACGGTGAATATTTTGCCTCTGAGGCTTTCGCATTTAACTATTGATGATATGTTGTGAAATCGAGGCAACTATGTTAAGTCACCAAGGTAATGAGGTTAACTATTTCGAAACGTTATCATGTCAGGGAAAGAACACAATCACCACGTGAACATGATTTATTAATTAGCAATTTGGCGAGTGAATTTGGTGTTTTCTAAGAACATACAACATACATCCTAGCAGGGGAAGATTTTTGTCACGACTATGATTTCAGACCAGTCGTTGCCATTGTTCATGTCTGTTCTCCCTGGGGTCGCGCGTATCACTCCTCTCGCTGGTTCCTCGAGCTGCGTGAGTTTTGCGCTGGCGCCCTTTTACACCAAAAGGGCTGTTTTAGCATAGGTGACACGCTTGCCTGTGGCTTGTTCGTTAGCTCACCGGGGCTCATGCTGGTTCAGTTTTTCGAATTGGCTGCTGTGCTTGATGCCGAATTGCGCTCTCAGACTGCACGTGGAACAGCATTACTTCCTGGCAGTCCCGCGCTTCTCACGGGTGCTCCCGCGGGTACCAGAGCGACTTCACTTTAACCCAGGCTTCCCAAGCCGAGCTGCTTAATGAGGACACGCTAGATGAGTCACGTCGCCGCTTTCCCGTCCGCTTGACGTGGGCGCTGCTGCTCGACGAGCGCGAAGTTCCCGAACGGCGGCGCCTCCGGCCACGGACCCTGGAAGCGCGGCTGCTGTCAGAGGACGATGAGCTAACTCGGCGGTGCGACCTGGTGCGGCGCGTTCCTCCGGCGCTGTTGTGCGACTTGCGTCGACTCCTTCCGCTGCGCCCTTTGCCGCCTGCAGTGCTTGTCGATCGGCGGCGGGTGCGAGTACCCCGCTTTGCGCCGTGGCTGCTGGGTGAACACACATTTCTGGGCCGGCGCCTCCTCGTGGCCTTGGGTGCAGGCGACATGCTTGGCGAGCGGCCCTGCCGTCGAGTGGCCACTGTCCTGACCCGACGGCTGGAGCCCCCGCAGTCCACACTGCTAGGCAGATGCTGCGCGCCTTTCTTCTTTCTGGCAGCTACCCGTTTTGGCAATGGGGGCGCGGCTGTAGATACAGCGCCATGTGGCGCGCTCTCCTGTTTTGTCAACGGGAACCACTGATCCGCGTTCACTTCGGTATTAGTGCGACTAGTGGTCGCCTCCTGTGGACCAACGGGCACCGCGTCCGCATGACCAGCATTCGCCTCCGGGGGTGCTCGCCTTGCAGCCGGTGTGTCGTCTTCCAGTGCGGCCGAATGTTCCGTCGATGGTTCCTTCCCGGGCTGGATCTTGTCGCTGGACATATCGGTGCTTGGCTTTTCTTCACGCTCATTTTGAGCGCTCCACAAGCGGGTCTTTAGGCGATGTTGCCGTAAACACGAAGGAACGGGCACCTGATGCAGCGGGGTATCGGAAAGGGCTTGGGTGGGTGGACGGTGCACTTTCGCCAGGCCCTTCAGGTCGCCGGTCCTCCTGGCCGCTACTGACCTCTGCGAAGAGCTTCAGTGCGCGCAGGCTGGAGGCGCCGTGAAGCTCGACCTCGTCACACGTCGCAACAGCCTTTCCAGGAGGCGGCTGGGCTGGCGCAGTCCTGGGCGCGCCCGTGGGAACGCTCGAGCTGCTAGGGCGATACTGCGCGTGGCATGCGAGCTCTGCTGTTTTTCTCCACTTCTACAACCCAGGTCAGTGGGAAGGGGTGCTTAAGAAGCCAAAGGGCGCAAGTACGGTTATTAAACCACTGCAATTTGGGTTTGCCATGGCGCTAGGAAAATATTACATGGCGTACATTTTTTTAAGTGCTCCGCAGGAAATGACAAGGCTCGTTAGCTCTGCAGTTCCAGTTTCTAAATGGTCTTAGTAAGCGAAAGAGAAGCCGCTGTCTGTCTCCGTACACGTTTCGTCTATGCCACGGGATTTGCGTATCGTTCATACTTTTGCGTTGATATACCATTTGGTTAGAAAACGTACATTAAACTTCAAAATAGTAGGCGCGCTCTAGACGCAAAACACCTCCGGTAGTCAGCATTTTCTTGGTGTTACTGTTTCTCTTCTTTCAGTTCATTTCGTCTGCGGCCGAGTTGGGTAAGATATGGTACGCAAGAAATAACCGGGAATGAAATAGACAGTGATATAGAAATTGAGAGATAAGATTTTTATTAATTGACCCTTCAATTGAGTTTAAAAGACGTTTAATTCATTCTGCTTCAGAGAACTTCTTCGTACGAAACTGACTTTGCTATTGAGTTACCATACAAATTGGCGGCCGCGTTCAAATTGAAACGCAGTACAGTTTCAATGAGACTCAATTGTTCTGGCTTGATACGTTGTATAGAGTGGAAATGGAATATGTATTGAGTCCTTTCACTCATTTCTCTGAGTGGAAACAGCCTAAATCCGGGTACCAATACGTTACCAGAATTTGTTAAAATAATTATTTCGTTCAAAACCAATGATATATACAGTCCAGCATACACTGTAACCTTTCTGGAACATCACCCATGCAGTCGAACGATACGCTTTTAACGTTACACGAGAACACCAACGCATACGCAACTTTCCCTAAACCAACTCTTTATGACCCGATCACGAAATTTTATAGCAAATACCCTCCCTGCCAGAACTCTGGAAGCAGCAAGTAACAAGTTGATAAAGACGGCATTACAGCCCAGCACAAAGAAGTTACACACATACCGTCACCTCCTTCAAACCTACGCGCTCAAGGTTAATCTCTGAAGGGTGCTCCATCTCGTTTAAGTGGTGAGGTGTTAATAACCGGGGATATTGAGGAAAAAACATTCAGCACCGTTGACGCAATCCGTAGGTGGCCCAAAGCAAGAGGTTCAACTGCGAAGTTACGTTAGTTGAAGTTAGTCTAGTGCACGAACAGGGAAAAAAATAACAATTAAGTACTGGAAATCGATGCCTGACGCAGACATCCACATGTCTGGAACGATTTTTCTTTGCACCAATGTTTCAAAGCTTCAAGTGAATGTTTCATAAATATTGAAACGTTCTTCTTCAAACACTACTGAGCAGCTTTTTATTGAGCGTTACATGAAAAATTATACTGCAGGGAAATAACTGCCGAAAGAAAGTAACTGAGATTCAATTTACTCGCAGGCAGCTCGCTTCTCTTTGGCTCATATTTAAATGAGACTCAATTGACCTGCAAGCAATTTGCTGCCTTTCAGTACAGAATTCCTTGACGTCTTATTAATGAACGAGCTCAATAAAGTTTGAGTTCTTATCGAAATGTTATTGGCGCCACAAGGATTCTGTAAGCGGGCAATTGAACCTCAATGTGCATTTTTGTAAGGGCATGTTTAATGCCGGCTACATGGCAGGTTTTGAAAGCGTCCCCGGTAGATCAGGAAGCAATCGGTGCAGTGCGACCGAAAGTTCCGGACTGCGAAATTCAATCGCTGCGTGATCACACATTGTGCGGCGCACGTTTAGCACTAATGAAAAATTCATGGCCTCACTAGATCCGATGAGCGAAACATGCAAGTACTTCTGCGACTGTGGAGACACTGACACAACATCAACCACAATGGTCTGTGGCGGAAGAACGGTTTTACACGCAGAAGTTGCAGCGAAGTTTTTTTTTCTCGCAGGTGCCTCATCAGCAGTTCCCCTTGCCTCACTATCGTTGTGATCATCTTTTTCACTGCTACTGAATGTGAGGATGGATTGACCACCTAGCAGTTTCGTCCGCTAGAGTCCTTCGTTTTCTGGACCGTCATTCACGGTACTGGTTCTATGGTCTTCCCCTGCAAGGATTTCTGGTCTACAAATTCAGAATATAGGCGCATGATTGTCAGCATTGTACTTGATGTATATTAATTCGGAACGCCCTGCAGAGCCTTGTCTCACCGTGAGAATATACAGGGCACCCAAGCGCAGCCGCACGGCTACAAAGGAAAGCTATACAGCTTTCTCAGAAACTTCGCAGTTAAAGAAAAATTCGTCCTGGTCCGGACCAGGACCACGACGAATTTTTCTTTGACTGCGATGTTTCAGAGAAAGCTGTATAGCTTTCCTTTGGAGCCGTATGACTGCGCTTGGGGGGATGCCAATGAGTAATTACTCCATTTTTACAGATCTACTCTACCTTGGGGGATTCCCCCTAAACAGTCGACTAATATATAGGGCGTTTCAGCGAACAGTTTTAAAAAGTCCTGAACATAGGGAGCTCGAAATGAAAAATCGAAGCTTTATAAACTAACAAAAGGTCAAAAACAAAATACAGGTCTCGCCGCTGCAGGACATTTCATCTGTATCATTGGTATGTGTTATAAATTATAGCGCGTGTCTTGTGTGTGATATGGGGGGCTTGTTTCTCATATTTCGCAAGTGGTGGTGATGGCAGTGGTGGTGGTGATTTGTTCATTTGTTTATTCCGCAGCAAGAGGAGTAGCTGGCTCCTGAGCAAGATACCAATACTTCCGTCACGCGTATTTGCGCAAAATATGCATATATATCTTCACCAATAAGTTCTGCCTCTTTTTGCAGCCTACAACCATAGTTCTACACAATGTCATGTAGCCTTTGCCGCATAGTCAAATTTTGCACATTACCCACAGTTATACTAGCCACTGCTGCAAATGACCCTATAAATAGGTGGGGATGGTGCTTATAGCATGTTAGTCGTTCATGTCCAGCATTCTGGGGCAAAAATTTTGAAAATTAGAAAAGTGTAAGACATTGTTATGGAAATATTTGAGATAATGGTCCGTTATTCTGATATATAGCAAAAGGTTTCTTTTAAAGTGTTTTCCCCGGCAGGGGGGTGCCTGCAGCTTGCAGGCGTCGCGACGGTGTGTGGCGACACCGCGGGTTCCCGAGCATCCGCAGGGACATCCCCGCAAGGGGATGAGGTGAACAGTGCATCACCACGGACCCGAACACCCACGTTTCGCCGTGCGTGGCATCGCCTTGTCCGGGGAAAAGGGGATCCTGGTGATTGAGCCGATGCCGAGCGTTTGGACCTTTAAGGCCCCTCGACGGAGGCAACACACCACTTTGGCGCCAGCTTCCTGTGGACGGCACCTTCGGCCTGACCCGACCGAGGGAAATCGGCAGTCGCCTTTTCCTATTGTCCACTTCATCTTTCACTTTCCTACCACTTTCTCACAACTCTCCTGTCTCCTACTCACTTCTTGGTTTTTTACTTTTTCCTGGCGGCGAGGGTTAACCATTGTGTGGCTGACAAAGCTTTGTTACGCCATATTTGGTTATAGCGATGGTGTACAGCTGGCGTGGACAGGGCTTTTTAAAGGCACCTGTCCCGTCTCCATGTAGGGCTCCATGGTGGGTGGCTGCCACCATTGCCGAACAAAGAACACATTCCATGGCTTCTCATTTTTTCATCCCGATCTCCCTCAAAAAAAAGGGCGCACCGAGAAATATAAATTCTTCAAAAAAAACGCTACAAGCTTCCCTCGATTCCACGTTGTTCACAGCGAACACGAGGAACAGACTGCTAGACAAGTGTCACCATTCATTGTTACCAGGACTTTAACAATTGCCATAGGAGAAGGGTACAAGATCAAAAAACTAGCAAACGAAGACCTTCTTTTAGAAGTTTTATACAACCACCAACGAGAGAAATTGTCAGAAGTGAAGCCATTTCGAGATATACCGGTCACAATCAGCACACACCGATCTTTGAATACTGTTCGGGGAGTTATCTCAGATGATGACCTCAAATATGTAACTGATGAAGAACTTCTGGAAGGTTTGAAGGAGCAAAACGTGACCAACGTGTAGAGGATAAAAATGAGACGAGATAATAAAGAAATCCCCACATAGCACATTGTCCTGACATTTGCATCTAGTATCCTCCCCGACTCCGTAGAAATAGGCTACATAAAGCTCCAACTTAGACAGTACATACCAAACCCACGACGCTGCTTCAAATGCCAGCGTTACGGCCACAGCTCTCAGAGTTGCCGGGGCCAACTCACATGTGCTAAATGCACTTCCCACGAACACGATTCTGAAAACTGTGCAGTTGAACCACACCTATGTGTAAATTGTGAGGGCAGCCATCCTGCATACTCACGCGCATGTCCAGTTTGGAAACAAGAAAAGGAGATTGTCACAATCAAAGAGTCAAAGAAAACATAACATTTAGGGAAGCGCGGAAGAGGGTAGCTTCGATACACAAACCTACTTTCTCCGATGTGGTGCAAAAAGGCACAGCACCACAGCCGCTTTCGGCTCCCACTCAGGCCACACGCAGTGAGCCTGTAGCGGGGCCACCCGTGCCCAAGGTGGCAGCAGCTAGCACTGCGCCACCACCCACAAAACAGGACGCGCGGGCCTCCAGGTCCGCGGGCCCCAAGGTCCCTCCCCACACGGAGAGGCCGAACATGAAAACAAACATGCGGCTCGCACGTTCGTCCAGCGTGTCGGAGGATGCGATGGACACGATGGACACAAGTAAAACTAGTCCTATGGCGTCGACGTCGGAAGGGCGGCGGGGCTCCATAGACCGAAAAAAAAAGAAAAGCCCCGAATAAGGGCGCCTGAAAACCCAACCTTGTTCCTTTCAATACCCACATAATACAAGATGGCTTTTATACACTGGAACTGTAAGGGACTCTTACATAACCTAAGCGACATAAAAGACATATTAGCCACATACTCACCTGTCGCCTTGTGTTTACAGGAGACAAATTTAGCCTCTAAACACGAAAACATTCTAAAACACTATAAGGTCTTCCGCCGTGACCGAGAGCAGGCGAGCCGGCTTTCGGGTGGCGTAGCCATCATTGTTAACAGTGGAATCGCAGCCCGAGAACACAAGCTTAAAACCAAATTAGAAGCTGTGGCGGCCATCCTGCACACATTTAAAACACTCACAGTGTGCTGCGTTTATATAGATCCACATCTTAAAATAACACTCCAAGACTTACAAGACATTTTAGTGCAACTACCAGAACCGTTTTTGATGGTCGGAGATTTTAACGCCCACTCCAGTTTTTGGAGCAGTAACAAAACCGACAATAGAGGCCAACTGATTGAGGATTTTATACTCTCCAATAACCTTTGCCTCCTGAACACTGGCAAACAAACTATTGTTCCCCTAGCTCAGGAAAATTCAGTTGCATAGATATGTCTTTTAGTTCGTCCTCGATGTTTACAAATTTTAATTGGGATGTATTAGATAACCCATATGGAAGTGATCATCGCCCCATACTAATTAGCTTAGCACATTCACCCGAAGTAATCCCAACTAAACCACAACGATGGAAACTGCACTTAGCCGACTGGGCACTGTTCCGTGAAAAGGTCAGCCTAGATAGAATAGTTTCTGACGACGTGAGTGTAGACGAACTAAACGAATTTCTCACAAACTATTTTGCCGCTGCACGCCAAGCTATTCCTCAATCCTCTGGAATAGTAAAACAAAATCACAAATACTGGTACAGAAAAGAATGTAAAGAAGCAAAAAAGAAACAAACCAAAGCCTGGGGCATTTTTCGCAGATACCCTGCACAGGAGAATTTTATAAAATTTAAAAAGGCGAGTGCAAAAGCTCGTTATATCCGTCGTAGTGTCGAAAAATCTTCTTGGAAAAATTGCGTGTCGTCGATAAACAACTCCACCACATCAAAACAAATGTGGGAGAAGGTCAGAAAGCTAAAAGGTAACTACTCTCCGTTCACAGTCTCCCTTCTTACCGCTCCCGGTGTACAGACTAGTCTAGAACAACAGGCAGATATTTTAGGCGAATATTTTTCCGAAGTTTCCAGCTCATCCCACTACAGCGATTCATTTTTAAAATACAAAAAGACAGCAGAGAAACAAAGACTGCCGACAGGTTGCGGTAGAAATGAACCGTACAATAGTTTAATTACAATACAAGAAATCCAAACAGTACTTTCTGCCGGTAAACATACTGCCCCCGGCTCAGACCAAATACATTACCAAATGCTAGCCCATCTTTCTGAACCTGCCGTAGAGGCACTTCTAAAGTTTTTTTAACAAAGTTTAGGTATCAGGAAAAATACCCAAAGCTTGGAAAGAAGCTATTATTGTGCCGTTTCTTAAACACGGGAAGCCACCAACCTCTCCGAACAGTTATAGACCCATAGCCCTTACCAGCTGCCTCGCCAAGTCCTTTGAAAGTGTCCTAAACATAAGATTAACTTTTGTCCTTCAATCCCGTGAACTTCTCGACAGCCATCAATGTGGTTTTAAAAAAGGATGCTGCACCACAGATCACCTAGTCCGCCTTGAAAATACTGTCAGAGATGCGTTTATACACAGACAACACTGTCTTGCAGTCTTTTTTTACTTAGAAAAGGCATACGACACAACCTGGAGGTTTGGGATTCTGCAAGACCTTGCCGAGCTTGGCGTCCGCAGCAGGATGTTAAATTCCATAAAAGACTTTTTATCCAATCGCTCATTCCATGTGCGCCTAGGCTCGACCCTTTCAAAGAATTTTATTCATGAAAATGGGGTACCCCAAGGATGTATTTTAAGTACAACTCTCTTTGTCGTAAAAATGTATTCTATTAGGAAAATAATCCCAAGGTCCATTATGTATTCTGTCTATGTTGATCTTCAGATAGCATGTACATCCTCAAACATATCCACTTGCGAAATACAAATACAGCTAACAATAAATGAACTGGCAACATGGGCAGACAGGAATGGTTTCCAGTTCTCTCCACAGAAAACAGTGGCCTTACTTTTTTCACTGAAACGGGGTCTACAGACAGATCCCGCATTACACCTAAACGAAACCCAGTTACCTTTAAAAACTGAACACAAATTCTTAGACATAACATTTGACCGAAAACTAACTTTTCTACCTCACATAAATGTTGAAAACGAAAGCTTGTAGATCGCTGAAAATACTCAAAGTGCTTTCACACAAACAGTGGGGTACTGACAGGGCAAGCCTTCTACACATCTATCGCTCTGTGGTACGGTCCTGCTTAGACTATGGTTGCCTGGTGTATGGTTCTGCAAGGCCATCCTACTTGAAACGACTAGATCCAGTGCATAATTTGGGGCTGCGTCTTTCCACTGGCGCTTACAGGACGTCGCTCATAAACAGTCTTTATGTCGAAACAAACCAACCATCACTTACAGATAGAAGAAGCATGCTTACATGCTCATACGTCCTAAAAATTCGTTCCCTTCCAAAACACATCTGTTATGAAATAATTACAAAGTGTCCATCCAGAACAATCTTTAACAACAAACCGAAAACCACCAGGCCACTGCTCTTACGCTTTGAAGAGATCTGCCAGAATCTCGGCGTACTGAACACTTAACCCAGCATTGCACAAAGACGAGGTCCACTGCCTCCATGGTACGATTTTCCTACATTGTGCGATTTCACTCTCATACAGTTCCGCAAAAGGCAAACTCCACAACACCAAATAGTACAAGAATTTCTGGCACTTGAGGAAAAATACAATGGTTTCACAGCCTTTTATACTGACGGTTCGAAAACGGATAGTTATGTAGGAAGTGCAGCGGTGCGAGGGAATTCGGAGACAACAATACGACTTCCACAGTGCGCATCCATCTTCACTGCAGAATGTTACGCAGTATATGTGACCGTAGAAAAAATACTCGGCGATAACCTCCAAAAAGGCTATTATTTACACAGAATCTTTAAGTATACTTACAGCCCTCCACTCAAGAAACGCAATCACTCCTATACTTGGTGACATTATACACAACATAGTAACAGCCACAGCTAGAAGACAAAACATTAGACTCTGCTGGGTCCCGAGTCATGTCGGCATAAAAGGCAACGAGCGAGCAGATTTCTGTGCTGCTCAAGCTCGTGGCAAGGAAATAAAAAAGTAAATATACCCTTGAATGACGGCATGAAATTAGTACAAAGGAAGTTAAGGAAAAAATGGCAATCGGCTTGGAACAGCGAATTGAATAATAAAAGTACTTCACTAAATTTTATCATGAATGCATTCCTTTCCACCCTGCATTGCTTTTAGCTGATAATGCCATTGTTAACATACCTTCCATTTTTACCTTTTTAAAAGCAGCAGGCGTACTTGAAAAGCTGTAATTTTTTAACCACTGGATCGCTTTTATACATGATACACCTCAGCCACTTTCTCATTCTCGAGAAGTAGGCTGAGGCTGTTTATTTGATTGGTTGGGAGCCTCAGGATCCTTGCTAGCCAAGGAAAGCCGCTAAGGCTGCCTGGCCTTCTTTAAGGCTTTTACCATTAGCCATTTCCAAATTTCTTCACTTCTTTTATTACTAGGCAGTACAAACTTTTTAAGTCATCTGCACCATCGCCTCTTTTTCATACTCCAAAACATTCTGTAGAAAAGCAATTCTATAGCTTGTGCTTGGCGCATGATGGCCTTAGCTGCCTATGTGCCATAAAACCTAACACAACACAACACATTTAAAGTGTTTCCATTGATCGCATCGAACAGTTAAAACTCCGATAGAAAACCAATGGGGTACGCTATTGGCGACATCAGAAACGTGAATAGAAAAAAAATCAAGACTGCCGTCGGGTGATCTGCGGATATATTGATACATTATATAAAAAAATTGCGTTCATAAAAGGTTTCCCATTCAAAACTGCTTTTGTCTAGAATTGCTGGGTGCGATTTGTGAAGATTTCTCATCCAGCTTCAAGAAGTTCCATTTCACACATTTGACACCGTACACGTGTGCTGGATATAAATATCTGTAGGTAGCAATTTCGGTGGTTTGAGTCTTTTTTTAATATTTGTGAAGTCATTGAACGCAATTTTTTTTACTGTAAAAATAAAATTTAGGCTTTCTTTTCGTATAACCATTAAGTTTGACGCGAATGTTATCTCTTGAAAAAAGAGTATATGCATGCTTTTAGTGATCATTTCAGTGCACTAATATTTTTAAATATATTTATATTTTTATTTCGCATATGAACACATGAAAAGCGCTCATGAACCGTGAACGTAATGTTACTCAATATAATGTGATCCAAATGATGCGCGTTTCATGTCGTTTTGCCCGCCCGCCTGAGATGACTCGGTTCTTACTCGAGCTCGAAATCGTTGGAGTCGCGACTCACGCGATTTTCTAGTACGGCAGTGCCTACATTGTCCGTCCTATTTTTCACTACATATTTTCGAACAGCTGCATCATTTGTTCCCTAAACAGGTACTGATGCCTGACGAGAAGTATAAATAAAATAAATTTCATGTCGAATTCCTTACTACCAATTCTAGTCGCATGCTTGGTTTTCTTCGTCGCAACTTTTCGGCACCTTCCGCTTCCTCAAAAATTATTCACTGGAAGTTCCTTGAGTGCCTTAAACTTGTAGGGACACTGAGGGCAACTCCATCGAATTTTTCGTCCCAGTAAAAATCGATTCTATGGCTTTTTCTTTTTATGCTGATGTTTGTCCGTCAGCTCAAGATGTATTTACTGCTGAGAAAATTGCAGTTAAAATTTTCCCGCTATTAGATTCAAAGTCGTGATGTCAAGACCGAAAATGGCTCCGTGATCATCGCCTGGAAGGGAATGGTGGTGGTGTAGCATAGCCTCAAGGATCGCCACAAAACCTGTCTTGATGCAGAGCCGTTTGCCTGGGAAAACGGCGAGTAGCAGCGACATTTCTATTTTGTTTGTTTTTAATTTTTTTCTAGATTATCAAAAGGCCCGTTTTCACCGTAGGTACCTCTTTGTAATTCAAACACGGTCGTCTAACGATACAGGCCAACTTCAACTTGTCCTCAAAGTCCATTACACTAAATCACTTATACTAACCCTTGAATCAACCTTAAATAGTTCTGTTCACTTCATTTCGATCTCCAATTATTCTCGTTCAATTTGTTCGCCACTTGTGAATAAAATAGTAAATCATTCCTCCCTCTCCTCAGCCCGTCTCATTTCTCACTTGTGTCTTCTTCATTAAATTTACTGCACTAATGGAGGGCTCAAACAGTCACTCTTTTGTTACCCGGCTTGCCCTTCCACAGTGACCACCGATTGAAGTTTTGCGTGCCAAACTGTAGAACTAATGATTTCTCTCAATATTTTTTTAAAGGCCAGCACGAACTGAAATCACTTCGCCACCTACATCGAGTCCATCAACGCACGCGATGCCCTAGGTCTGCAATGGCTGATCATGAGTTTCATTCTGTCCAGTACGTGTGTATATATTTCACTTTTGTTTTCGCCTACTCCTCTCCGTAACGGTATTCAGCGCAGGGTTCACAAATAATATGAAATGTTGAGTTACACGGCGAATGAGCTGGTCAAGTACAACTAGTGCAGTGCACATTGCAGATAGTAAACAAAAACCATCCGAGAGTTTAAGAGTCATTTAAATTTACTGTTTACATTGGAAATAAAGTCCAGATACGTGATGCATACTCATGAAATCTTGGAGCTGATCTTCTTAGATGACACCCAAGCGATGACTTTAGCACTCTTTGAAGCTTATGGCACTGAATTGTGTCACCAACTTATTCCCAAAGTCTTAGTCTCTGCGGCAGGTGCGTGGCAGGCACAATGTCACCCAGGACACGCAATTAAAAGAGAACCTAACTGGCTGCCTCATTCCGTTTGAACGAAATAATTTAGCGTGCCCTGTAAAGACATAACTAGCATGAATCATCGAAATGATTTCGAAAAAAAAATGTTTTGTGTTTTCAAACAAGAACTGTTAAATTCCAGTAGCGGGTGATTTCAAAAGTATAATTCTAGGCTTTATTCTTCAATTTTAAAATCTCAAAATAGAAAGTCTATGTTTTTGAAACACCTATCCTGCAACTCTCTTTGCAATAAAAGCGGATATTATTTGCTCAAAAGCCCATGCACTTTAAAATTTCAAGCGCACAAAATTGATATCTTAACTGGCAACGCTGCCCAAACCGTTACGGGGCTAGCGTAAGTTTCACGAACTTTGCCGTTGTCATATACGAAAGATAAATTTTACATGTTAGAAATTTTCCCTTATTAACTTCTGCTTTTTGGTAAAATATGGGTATCAGGAATCAGAAATCGCTGTCTATTTTTTTTTTACGGGACTCAGCAGTCTGCAACGCATAAGTTGTATTTGCTTCGACAAAGTGAATTTCAATACTTTAAGGTAAATAAATGAAATGAAAGGAAATACTTCGTCCAATGATATAAATTAATTTGTATTACCCTCGCATGGTTCGATTACGTTATACCTATATGGTGAAAATTTTCCTTTTTAACAATTTCCAGTGGCTGCACTGAATAGCAGGCTTGGGGAGCCGTAAAGTGGGCACCTTTCACATTAGGTGCGAAATGTCCGGGAATTTTTCAGCAGAAGTTGAATTGTAAGCCGCTTGTTTGAGATGACGGAGGCGTCAATGTCCCGCGGACTTGCTGCCAAGAGTCATGCACATTTTATAAGCTGTCTAGATGACCGGTTTCATGGAGCCAGTCGCATATCTGGAGTGCCCCGGGGAAGGAGGTGGCTTCACTTCACGGCTCAACCTCCCTGCTGGCCTTGGTGCGGCTGGCATGCAAGCAAACGCTCCGGCGCTTCCGTTCTCTCGCCGTCTGCGTGGATGTTCTAGAAGAGGCCATCGAATTTCACTCGTGATATGCACATGTCAGCATCACTGTATGCGCGCACAGCCTGGCCGCCATCCGGCATTTTTAGAGCCCATCCCTGTTAGTAAAAAACAAAACAAAAACAATATAACTAAAATTATGAAAGAGGCGCCTAGCACTAACGTCATCATTCAGTGGGTAACAGGACATCAGTACAATGCGGCAAACAAAAAAGGGCACGAGCTCGCCCATTTTGTCTAAGCCACCACGTGCACACCAACACCCTGGCCCGGAAATTACAACCTCTATGGACACAAAAGACGGTCCACAAATACTACATCTTCACACTTAAAAAACTCGGACAAATCACCGTGGTCCCCAGGAATCCGTGACGCCAATTCAGCAGGGAAGACGCAATCATATCATTCAACGAGTGAAAACATCAACACTTATCCCAGCACGCTGGATACACTCGTCCAAAGGGGCATTAAATACACAAAAATGCCGTAACTGCGGGAAATATTCGATAGCCGGTGCCAGCCATTCCATTGCTTCACGGGCATTTTTATCATCCAATATGCACTCCATACACCACACACACGTCTGCGCGGAAGCAGCGTCCGCAGAGGTCACTCTCCCTTGTACAAAGTCCCGACCTCCGGGCGCTCCTTGCCCAGCGCGTCAAGAATGTGGTGGACGAAAGTTGCGCCATCGTGCACCAGATTTTGCATGTAAGGACTGTTTTCTCTTTTCCTGCTAGGACACTGCGAACTGTAATCACTTGTGCATGCAGTGGTGACGCCCATCGCTGGTGGAACAGATGGGCGTCACTATTGCATGTAGTCTTATTAGTAAACGGAGGCGCACTCATCCTGAGAAAGGCGCGACCGCGCTGTCACCTCCTTTGGCGACATACACTCACTCACGCGATGGCTTGTCGAGCCAGTATGTCAGCAGTGCACCGTGCGTGGCGCAAGTATTGCGCAGACTTCGGTCCGGAAACCGGGGCTGGCGCCACTCACTCGGAAGAGAGCGTGTAGGACGAGAGGCGTCGGCGACCGGCGGCCGTCTCCCATGGAAACGGCGACGAACCGCGCCTGGACGAAGATTGGCGACTGAAGCGTCGGCTCTGCCGCCGCTCGGCTCCTTTGTGACGGAGGTACATTTCGAGGTACATGTCCTCCTCACCCATGTCCTCCGTGATAGACGTCGACGCCATGCTGACTCCTCGCTTCCCTGCGCGCACAAAAGAAACCCCTGAGGAACGTGGTCCGCACCGAGATTCTTCTTTGTCTGTAGCTTTTTTTTTCTTTCAAAATTTTGGTTCATCTGGCGTCCCGTCTCTTGCTTACAATATATATCCATGCCTCCATTTATTGCACTAGCGCCACTTTCGGGGCTGAAGACGCTTTGTTTGCGAAAGTGTGTTATTCACGTAATTGTCACGTGTTATGTAGAACGTAACACGTTCAAGCGAAGCAATTATGTGCGAAACGTGTGTTATGCACATAACTGTCACGCAATTTTTAAGTGCGCCTATAACAAAACAAAATGACCGGTGAGACCTCAGTACCTCTACAAAAAAACCTTATGACCCATAAAACATGAAACAGACGAGAGTCAGCCACACCCAAACGACATATGCATGCAACACAAACATTGCAGTGAAACGACACTCCACTTCCTGCGAATAGTCTCTCATTTTTTTTTTTTTCGAGTGCCATAAAACGCCATTTCAGTAGAATTCGTGTTCATTTGCACTGAAACAATCCCAAGGCAGACGCACACGGGAAAAGCAAAACAATAGACGATATCGCACGGCTTCAAAAATAAAATATTCACTGTGACCACATACATCGCAACAAAAGCACTTTTCGCTGAACGGTAAAACAGAAGTAAATGTGCATCACTTGGGCGTTTGCCTAATTGCCGCTATAAGCTAAGATGGGAAATTTAATCGCGCCATTTTTTGTCCTCAAATTTCCAACTCTGGATTTTTGGGAATGAGATGCTCGTCATAGAAAGCTGCTAGTATTCGCAAACAACATCCACCATACGGTGGTTATAAGGCATTGTTCCGAAGGAGCATTATGCTGCGAAGCATATAAGTGGCGTCGGACTACATCACATCTGCTCGCTTCGGGCGTTTTGAATGTTTACGCTTGCGCACAAGCCTAGCAGCGTTTTCTTCGATCCACACCCCCGCACGCTCTATACAGTATACTTCTCTATGCGTTCTACCAAAGCCCAACCACGATAAGTGGAACTGTCCGTAGAGCTGCCATCAATGCCAGCACACTGTTTTCCGACAACCGCGTGGTTATAAGAGCGCGATGGGCGTGCGCGGCTTGTTGACACAGTGGTAAGAATGCGCAGTGGAACAGAGTAATATGGGGAGCAATGCCGCTTCACCACACCCTTGGTATACAGAGTGATCAAAATTAAAGGAGTATGGACACGTAATTTGTTTTTTTTTTTGGGGGGGGGAGGGGGCGTGTTTTCTTTTTTTAATGATGCTTAAGCCATTAACATACACAAACTAACACGTGGTATTTACCAACGACCACTAAACAATTTGTAATCGAATATTTCTCATCCATTTTCGGTTTGTTTCAACAAGCGAATAATACCTTCGACGTCAAAGTAGCGTATAGGCCACGCAAGGCTTAAAAAAAATTCAGTACAGTCGCTGCTTCGTCGTTTTCATTCACTACGACGCTAAAGCTAGTCTGCCTCTGGAGCCAGAATGACGACTCATGAACAAGCAGCGCTAATATCGCAGTTTACTCGTGTCTCACGTGACCTGTACGGAACTTCGACATCACTGACGTGTTGAAACGGAAACAGTATGAGAGAATAAATCGATTATATATTGTCGAACGGCTGCAGGTGAACACTGCGTGGTGATGCATGTATTGTAATATCTTACGCATTAGTTCAAAGAAGGAAACCTGCCAGGAAAGTTAGGGGTCTATACTCCTTTAAGGTATACAGATTTCTTAAAATTATGCACTGAGTAGTACGAGAAATCCACCTCTGCAGATAAGTCGTGATGTGGTCAGGACACAAAAAGTAGATAATTGTCACCATCAGGCACCAAATTAACTAAAATATATTAATGAGCATTTAAGCCACGACGGATAGCGTGAAAGCTTATATTGGAAACACATAGGCGGTCGCATTTCTAGACTACTCCATTCAGTAAAATTCTTCTAGAGCACGCGTGTTCCGATATATTCGCCCCCCAAAGTTTCCACATGCTTTTGCGTAACTACGCATGCAAGGCGGTGGTAGACAACACAAAACTCCTTCGTAGTATGTGACGCTGCTGCGTCAGGCGTTCCTGCCATTTGGATAGGCAAAAGTGAAAGGGAAACAGCTATCGGCCTCATTGGTCGCTTTACGCCGTTGGCAGACAAAATTCCGCCTTACGCTATGAAGAGTTTCGCGCCGATCGTAAACGTCTTGCATGTGTAATTACGCATTTTGAGATGAACATTTGGAAAAGAATATCTCGGAACACACACCTACAAGGAGAATTATACCAAATGGAATTGCGCAGGAATACGACTGCCTTTTAGTTTCCAATATAAATGTGCCTGTTCCTGCAGTCTTTAAAAAGTTCATTATTGATTTTGGTTAATTAGACGCCTGACGGCGACAATTATCATTTTTCTTTGTGTCCCTCTGGTTGTACAACCTATGTGCAGAAGTGGATTTCAAGTAGTGCCACTCAGCGCCTAATTTTAAGAAGTCTACCTTGTGGTGTCACCGAACCAACAGTTTGTGTACTGTTTCTGAGAATAAAGAAAGAAAAAAAACCAAAAAACAAAAAAAAGCCGTTGTTGGTGCGCTTCAAAATCCACTGGCTTCATTTTGCCCTCAGTTTTCTCACAGTTTGCTACGTAACCATTTTAAATAAAACTGCGCTACATTATAGAAGGTACACCCATTCGATATATTGCTTTCTTTTACTGATTTACGGAGTATAAAATTGCGGATTAAATGGAAGGGCAGCGGGGCGCTTAAAATCGCGAGCTGCTTAAATTCGACTAAGTACGCCGAGTACATACGTAACCGCAAAGGCGTCTAGCCCAACCTTCAGTTCTATCTACCATAAAGCTCACATATCGCAAGACATTTTAGTGCCGAATCTGTTCGTTTGGAAGATCTATATTTACTCCGCCGTATTCTCACGAGGCACGCGCACATGGCTCGGCCGGCCAAGCAGACATTTCGAGTAAGCCCAGCCATGCTGTCAAAAAAATATAACCGAGTCCCGACGGGGAGTTGACCACGTGACGCAGTTATAAATACAGCTGCTGTGAACAACGAAGAAGACTGCCGTCAGGTTGCGCACGCTTGCCGTGGACGCTCGTGCGGATGCGTGTGTTCAAGTGCCAGGAAACGGAGTCAACTCTCCCCAACAACCAGCGCTCATCAAAATTCGACGCCTCGAGTACGAGTTTTATGGTACACTGTGTTCCAAAAAAAAATTGTAAAATGGATCTAACTGCACCACTTACTCACCGCTACTAACATGGTGAGTAGACGGTGGCTAACGTCCCTTTAAATTTAGTATCTCTATGAACACGCAGTTATCCTCCAAATGGCAATCTGCTATAGCATTTCTGGCTTAGAGTGCAAACAGCAGAAGTTAGACTCTTTCGTGTTCTCTTCCGTACGAGGTTCAAAGGGAGCCTCCCTACACCTTCGTCTCATCCAACCAGTGCGAGGAGAAAGGTTAACACGGTGCACGTTCACCTGTGGGGAAACACCATGGCGTGCGTTTCCCAGCCGGGTCGGGCTTGCAGGGAAGAGCTCTGGTCGTTCAAGGTGAAGGGAGCCCGAGCACACCAGCCGGTGGTGCAAGCGACAGCAGACCTCTGCGACGTGTGCGGACCGACCGACGCGCAACTCGACAGTCGATTCTGGGCTGAGCGCAGGTTCCTCAAAACAGCTCCCGGAGAGGATATAAAAACTGCTTCCGCGAACGAGAGGGCGAGGTCGCCGAACCCTTCACATTTGCGCGGACATAGTAATCCCTCCTCTGGCAGTATCGATTTTTGTCTCAGGGTACGCTGGCGAACACCTGCTCAAAGTCTGCGGTTAATGCCTGGCCGGGAATAGCAAAAAGAGCGAACGCCAACGACGGTTAAACACTGTCGGCGGCGCTTTCAAGACCCTTGCTGCAAAACAGTGAAAATGAATAAAGTATGACGTCTCGCAGACACCGCGAAGGTGAGCTGTCGCGTTTTATTACTTTGCTCTCTTTCACACAGCGCAAACACGAACACGGACAAGAGGGGAGACACCACAAAGCGCCGACTTCAACAACGTTTATTGCGGCGCGCAGCGAATACATATAGAGAACAGCGGGCATGCGCAGCAACGAAAAGGAAAGTCATGCAACACTGGTAGCAGCGCCACACCACAAGGAAACACATCATCGTAGGCACAAGAATGAAAACGTAAAGCTAAAACCTAAAAGGCCCGGCGCAAACAAGAACAAAAAACTTAATACTCTAGTTCGAAATTCATAAGACTTGACGCTCCTTATCACTTAAAAACACCGATTTAGTGCTGACACAGTAATCTCCTTTTTCCGCGATCTCACCAGCCTCAGCTATCTCCCTGGCTGTTTTGCTGACATACTTATGAAGGATTGTGGTTCTTCCCAAAAAGGGACCACGTTCCTTACACTGTTGGCAATCACGGCAGGGTATGCCGACACGACGGGATGCCCCGATGACGCTGTTTTTATGTTCCATGAGCCTCTCATAAAGATTGGTTTGGTTTGGTTTATGGGGGCTTAACGTCCCAAAGCGACTCAGGCTATGAGAGACGCCGTAGTGAAGGGCTCCGGTAATTTCGACCACCTAGTGTTCTTTAACGTGCACTGACATCGCACTGTACACGGGCCTCTAGAATTTTGCCTCCATCGAAATTCGACCGCCGCGGCCGGGATCGAACCCGCGTCTTTCGGGCCAGCAGCCAGGCGCCATAACCACTCAGCCACCACGGCGGTACCCCCTCTCATAAAGACATCTGCCCGGTGGAGCAATGTAGGCTCGGCCACAAGGTATAGAGTAGACTACGTCTTTCGCGCACTCTACAAATGGTTGCCTGTGCCTAACAGTGCAGGAATTGCTCCCAGTAATGGTGGAATTTACCCTCTTGCACAGTTTTGATAGCTTCTCTGGTGCGGAAAACACAACATGCACACCTGCTCTTTTTCTTATTTTCTTGGGCTGGTGGGCGATGGTGTGTATGTAAAGTAATACCGCCACATTTTTTCCTCAGCCTGTGTCAGCCCCGCCATTGTCTGGTACCACTTTCCTGCTATTTTTGAGCATGCTCTCGGCAACCGATAACAAGAGTGTGCATGGGTAGCCAGAGCCGCTCAACAGGGTCACCTGCCTAGAGAACGCAGAATCCGGTCCACGCTCACACTATTTCGCGAGAGCACTGCAAAAGCAAGACTTTACAATTGCTCTTTTGACTAGTTTCGAGTGGGCTGAACCGAAAGGAAGTATAGGCTTGTTTCCTAGCGGTTCATAAGCCCAATACGCATGTTCAGCAGAAAAATAAATGCCCAGATCAAGAAATCTGATGAATTTGTTCACAGCCACTTCATGCGTCAAGATTAGTGGTTGAAGGCATTCGGAAAACATAGACAAAATACTGAACATATTAGCCTGATCGGACATAACTTTTGCGTTGGTAAAAACGAGAAAATCATCAACATATCTGAAAATGTTTGCAACACTGGAACCTTCACTTCTGCGTTGCAACTCTCGGTCCCGCTCCGCTAGAAAAATGTCGCTCAAAACAGGAGCAACGTAGGAGCGAATGCATATTCCATTTTTTTTAGTGACGATGGTACCTTCCCAAAATGCAAATGTAGACTTCAGGTAAGTTGAAAGTAATTAAAGAAAGTTATCGACGGATGAACCACCACTGTTCTGAAACGAAATCAATCCGTGTCTGTCAATGCAGTTCCTGACACTGATCAATAGCTTGTCCTGCGGAACAGAATAATAAAGGTCTGTAATGTCGATTGAGAAAGCCGACAGGTTCGCCTCAAGCCTTTCCTTAAGAACTCGGGTCACCTCGTCAGAGTTCTTCACCTTGAAAGGGTCGTCAGTGGTAAGACCATTTAAATTTTGCTGCAGAAACCTTTCAAGCGACTTCTGCCGTGTTCCATTTTCAGAGATAATTTCCCGCAGAGGGCAGCCCACTTTATGAGTTTTTGCAGCGAAGAAAAGTTCCAAGCCGACCTTTTCCGCCTTGTCTATGGACTTAACAAGCTTATCCAAATTCATAGAGCTGCATAATCTTTTTGCCGCACTTTTTACACGCTCCAGACGTACTTCACTTCTTCTATCGAAAACCGAGAACACAGCTTCCGTGCTTTCGCTTTATACGTGGCCTCCGAAAGCACTATAACGCCTCCTTCCTTGTCGGCTGTTAGAAGCGCTAAAGAATTATCCCGCAAATATGAGGCAATCCTCTGGATGGATAATCTGTGACACTGGACTTTACGACGCGAGAACAACGTCTACACCCTCCGAAAGGCATCTTCCACTCTCCGAGCCAGGGAAAAGACTTGAAACCTGCCTCACTATGGCCAGACGTTCCGCGAACGCGAGGAAACAAGCCTGTACTTCCTTTTGGTTCAGCCCACTGGAAACTAGTCAAAATAGCAATTGTAAAGTCTTGCTTTTGCAGTGCTCTCGCGAAATCGTGTGAGCGTCGACTGGATTCTGACCAGGTGACCCGGTTGAGCGGCTCTGGCTAACCATGCACACTCTTATCGGTTGCCGCGAGCATGCTCAAAAAGAGCAGGAAAGTGGTACCAGACAACGGCGGGGCTGACACAGATTGGAGAAAAAATGCGGCGGTATTACTCTACATACACACCATCGCCCACCAGCCCAAGAAAATAGGGAAAAGAGCAGGTGTGCATGTGGTGTTTTCCGCACCAGAGAAGCTATCAAAAATGTGTAAGAAGGTGAATTCCACCGTTACTGTGAGCAGTTCCTGCACTGTTAGGCACAGGCAACCATTTGTAGAGTGCGCGAAAGACGTAGTCTACTCTATACCTTTGCCCTGTGGCCGAGCCTACAATGGTCAAACGGGAAGGTGTCTTAATGAGAGGGGATACCGCCGCGGTGGCTGAGTGGTTATGGCGCTCGGCTGCTGGCCCGAAAGACGCGGGTTCGATCCCAGCCACGGCGGTCGAATTTCGATGGAGGCGAAATTCTAGAGGCCCGTGTATTGTGAGATGTCAGTGCACGTTAAAGAACTCCAGGTGGTCGAAATTACCGGAGCCCTTCACTACGGCGTCTCTCGTAGCCTGAGTCGCTTTGAGACGTTAAACCCTATAAACCAAACCAATCTTAATGAGAGGCTCATGGAACATAGCAACAGCCTCATCGGGGCATCCCGTCATCTCGGCATACACTGACGTGATTGCCAACAGTGTAAGGAACGTGGTCTCTTTTTGGGAAGAACCACAATCCTTCATAAGTATGTCAGAAAAACAGCCAGGGAGATAGCTGAGGCTGGTGAGATCGCGGAAAAAGGAGATTACTGTGTCAGCACTCCATCGGTGTTGTTAAGTGATAAGGAGCGTCAAGTCTTATGAATTTCGAACTAGAGTATTATGTTTTTTGTTCTTGTTTGCGCCCGGCCTTTTAGGTTTTAGCTTTACGTTTTCATTCTTGTGGCTACGATGATGTGTTCCTTTTCGGTTTGGCGCTGCTACCAGTGTTGCATGACTTTCCTTTTCGTTGCTGCGCATGCCCGCTGTACTCTATATGTATTCGCTGCGGGCAGCAATAAACGTTGTTGAAGTCGGCTCTTTGTGGTGTCTCCCCTCTTGTCCGTGTTCGTCTTTGTGCTGTGTGAAGGAAAGCATGAGATACCACCTCGCCCAGCAACTGATTTTGATTACTTTGGCCGAAGTCACTGAACTAATTGCCAGAGACGAACGTGTAAAGCAGTTTTAGAAGTGTAGCGTCAAGCCTAGTTGGTATCATCCTCTTTAAAAGTTCTCAGGCCGCAGTGTTTGGTGCTGGGCTGTGTGTAGCGCAGGTTTACTACATAGGCGCTTCAAAGCACTAAGCCAAGAAGGAAAGGAAGTGCGCCTCACCTCCAAGAGATATTTCTAGCGTTAAGGATGCTATTCGAACCACATTACATGGCCCAGAAGCGCACCCGATGGCCTTGGAAATTTCATTGTGTTTCACTGTGAAGGGTACGCATTAAAGTGAAACAAAACTACAAAAAAAAATGCGGCAAAGCAAAATTATATACTGAGCCAGAGGTGTATCTAGAAAAAAGTAATGAGTGCGGGGGGCTTTGCTTTGATTGCAAGGAACATTTCTCTCCATCACACCACTGATTTGAGCCCGACTGCATGAAGAACGATGGTTTCCTTCACTCCATCGTATCATCCTTCCCTTCTCCAAGTGCCTCACATACATGAAAAGTTTGCTAGAAGGTCGTTGAGCGCAGCAAGGACCTCCGAACGGCTCTATTGTGTAAGTCAGCATTATTCAGAGCGCAAAATAACACTCGGAACAATGTGCGCGAAAATTAAAATATATCAAACAACTAGGCAAATAATGGTATCTGGAACATTTGTTAAATAGAAAGCACTTGTGAGCACACAAGGTGAATGTCAAGTATACTACTTCGATTTCAACGTCACGGAGTGAACCAGTGCATATCCTTTAGGCCGACCTTCAGCCCGAAACTTCCATGAAGAAAAAAATGGAACATCACTGATAGTGTGTGGCTCCTCTCTGCCGAAAAATAGGAGGTGTGTTTGAATGTTCCCATGCGCACGTGCGCTTTTTTTTCTTCATTCCTCTCGTCCCTTTCCAAGTGGACCGTACCTTGAAGGAAGGGCTGAAAGGAGCAGAGATGGAAAAAAAAAACTACAACGCTTACGTAGCTCTCACTGACTTTCCAGAGTTAGCAAATAAGCGTAAACGCTGGAAATTTTAACACGCCAGCTTTACAGCAGACGTTCAGAGGAAAAGTTGTGCGTGTTAACACACAAGTTCAGAATTGGTCGAGAAGGTTGTAACGTCAGACGTTGAGCTGTGGAGATTGAATGATTAAACCTCGAGTCAAATTGTGACTATGAGGTCGTAGCATGACTAAAACATGAATGATATATAAGCACGTTAAGTAAATTAACTTCGCTAAAAGAAAATGGGCCAATTAGGAATCGAACTTACCACCCTTGGACTGAGAGCCAGACACGTTGCCCCTAGGTCATTGAAGCACTTTTTTGTCTTTATTACATGAAAATTAATACCTCTGAGCTGCCAAATTCTTTACGAACATACATACTATTCCGCAATGCAAGCACACATTTCATGTCTTCCTTCACAGCGCTTCACCTGCACATCAAAACTGCAGAGACATACACATGCTCCAAGAACCGGAAACCATTCAAGCGGCCGATTCTGCGCAGCATGAACCTCCCGCACCAAGGAGCACTTTTCATTAAACAGAGACTTAGATGAACGAGGTGGTTCTGCGTGCATTAACAGGTTGCACGGAATCCCGGCGTCTTTCAGGACTGGAAAGAACCTCATAGTGTAAGGTGATATCTCAATGTCCTTTTAGATTGTCCGCTGAAGTATGTCCAAGAAAAAAAACTGCTTCACGGCACTCCACAAAAAAAATGATCTCTCATCTCTGGTTGGCCGCACAGGCGACAGTTCACTGACCATTGCACAAAAGTCCCCTTGGCGCGAAGCCAGGCCTTGACGGGTGTAGTCGAAGTGTGGAGTTTAAGAAAAAATGCTTTTACAACTGATTGAATATACATTCACTAAACTTATTCAATACACAAGAATCCATAAAACCAAGGTAAGGCTGCCGTGCACGGGCACAGAGAATAGAGATCCTATTAGTACTTTTGTCATCCGCCTTCTTGACAGGTCGAGTAAATATCGCAACGAGAAGCGAACAGCCAGGAAATTAAATATACCAGCAACCTCCTTCAGGACACCCCACAAAGCTCCTTCACGGCTATGACCAGTCAAAGTAAACAGATAAGGCTGGCGACAACTCACTCGCTTTCTAAGCACCGCTTGCAGAAAGGGATGGCTTGCAGCTTTGAAGAAGAAAAACCGTGAAACAAGCTGGTGAACAAACGGGTGAACGAGGCCAACTCCTCCAGACTCGAGAGAAAGAAGCAAATGGTCGCTACACATAGGCTCCCACTGAGAGGTCCAAACAAAGGTCGCGACTAGTCTGTGCAGCGCTTGTACCTTCTTCCTCGCACAGTACATCACTTGCAATGCATAGACAAGCTTTGCAACAAAGGAGACGCGGAAAACTAGCGCCTGAGCAAGCATCGAAAGCTGCCGATCCATCCAACCACACCTGCGTTTGGCACCTCACAGAGAAAATTGGTGACTCCCAATAAGACACTTTATTTCAGACCTGATGAAGGGCAACCTCAAGATACTGTAGGGAATAAGAGTCCCAGCTTATGCCACCAAAACGATTAGGTTTCCTACCCCAGTAACCCAACTAGAATCCTTTAGATTTTTCCAAATTTAGGGCCGCGCTAGAGACGTCACAGAACAGCGCTGCTAAACGCAGTTTCAAGCACACCCTTTTTATCAGAACAAAAAGTGGCGACGTCATCAGCATAAGTTAAATTCCTAATTTCCAACTGACCTGACCAAGTGATAATCCTCGAGTAGCTTGGGATCTGATGATACTAAAGCACAAGTGTTCGCGATATAAAGCAAAGCACGTTCGTTCGACTTGGTTGAAGAGAAAACTTGTGTTTCTTTTGGTGTGTCATGTTGTCTAGCATGTCTACTGATGTGTGCTAATTAATTTGCGCTATTGGAAGACGTACTGATTAAAAAAGTAGAAAATAATCATTACCGCCTCCGCGTCCTACCTTTAGGGCGGAGATAAGGTGTCCCCTTAATTTTTTTTTATTTCCTTTTATGTCTTCAGTGAGTGCAAGCGTCGCCCCATCCTATATAATTTGTTAACGCGTTACCACGCTCAGCTGCTGTAGTGTTTTAATAACTAGGTTCAAGCATGGCGCTTTGAGCGATTCGTTGTTGAGACCGGTCGCCTACATGCGACAGGTGAAGATGCGCATCTGGCAAAGCGCACGCGGTACCTATGCCGTAGACTTGTGGCGTGGCTTCGTCGGAAAAAAGAACGGGGCTGTAGCAGAGGCTAATCACCACGGCGTGCGCGACAGACCGCCTCGGGGGAGTGCATGGCTCCAACAAGTGTGCCAATATTGCTTTCTTGTGACTCCTGTAACGCTGCTATTAACAAAACTTTTCTCATTTTAACGCGATAGCGTTAAGGAGATCGTGTCGCAGAAAGTGTAACGTCGGCGTCGTCGGCGTCGTCGACGTCGGTATCCACGAAAGACCCCCAGAGCAACAACTAAGGGGGCAAATGGGCCGCCTAGGCCACGTAACCTTGTGGCGTCATATCACAACCTGCCCAACGCATTTTGAGCACATTGCGCACCGTGGCAGGTGGCAGTTCAGTAAATGATTGATCGCTAGAGGTTGCTTGGTAAGGGCAACCTGGGGCGCACAAACCCCACCGGTGGCAGCGCCTGCCATCACAGGGCAGTGGCACAACGCTAAACCGCTGCACCATTGCGCTGGACTCACAGGGATTTATGAGTGCAAAACCGAGAATGAGCAATTCCGAATATATGCGCATCAACCCATTAACTCTATCGCATCATACCGTTAAGGCAGAGAGTAAGTGGCCCCTCCAATTTTTTTTTCTTTCGCGGGAGGCCGTTTTTACAATGATTCCTCACATCCACCGAATTAAAACAATAGGAGGAGGTCAATAGGTTCTTTCAACGTACTTCTAACTCGCTCCCATCTACCCTCAAGTTCCATCTACTCGCTCCCATCTACCCATCTACCCTCCCATCTACCCCCCCTCCACCTTAAATGCCTTTGGCGTTGTGGGTTTTTGGATAAATGAAATAAATCTTGCTAGCGCTCAAATGGCGGGCACTCTTCTTTCTTTTCTTTTTTTGAAAAGGGGGGGGGGGTTATATGTACACACTGCTGGCCTAGTTTATGCATTACATTCAAGAAACAAACGCGGCAGCACAAACCGAATTCAGGAACGCGGATAAGACTCTTCATCCTCGTCTTTGGTTAGCGCTGTTGCTCTTGTCGCTTACGTAACGACAGCTTGATTCAGCCCGTTCGCAAGTTGACATTTTGCAGCAGCACTCTGCAATTCCGGATACCTACTACAAACTTACATCGCAAGGTGGGAAAGAAAAAAGAAATACATTTTGCTTGAGGCGCCGCGTCTGAGCCCAGACGCTCAGCTCTGGTGAGTTTGTGAGGGCTGGGCGGGAGATTGTGAGTACGCGTGTGCGCTATGCCATAGACACCGTGTACGATACATCGAGCGTGCAACATTACGATATCATCGCCTCCAATCTTCATTGTCTCTCTTTTTGTGACCTACTCTCTTCCTTTCCCCGGGGGAGGAGAAGAAATCCCAAGACATTATTCACTGGGCGATCACTCTGTCCTTACTCGCAATGCAGCTTTCTGCTGTGTCTACGGCAGCAATTAAGCTGCTAATAAAAGTACTCATATTGTACATTAGAAAGTAAAAAAAATCAGCGCTCATCTCGATACCACGCTCATCAAATGTGATGAGCCGTGACAACCCTGTGAGACGTTTTATTTCCGAAACATCGTTCACAGAGCAAAATAAAAATTGCGAGAGGCGTCAGATATAACCCGATGGGGTCGTTTAACGCAAGCTTCATGGCCCCCTTCAGGTAAACGCTCGATTCATGCATGCGTTTAAAACAGCACCGCGTTGTGTTCATGTCTGAAAACGCCTTGACGCGAAATAAGAATGTTACTTCTATCCTATTTTTTCCTTAATAGTTTCAGCAGGTCCGCGCCTGCCTTTACGCATGTTACGAGCTTAAATGCGGCCCAGGGGACCAATTCTGGCATTCCAGCCAGAGTTATACCCCTGTCACACGGGCACTCTAAAGGCACTTTGAACTAATGCTCCTTTACGCTCCCAAAGGAGCACTACTTCAAGGGAGTTCGTCCGTGCTACACGGTCGCGGAACGACCTTCGAAGAAGTTTTTAGTGCCCTCATCGGCGAAAAGCGTTATTAAAATTGCAAACCTCACTGCACATGTAAATACAGAAATGACACTTTTTTTTAGTAAATTAGTTTTATAACCGTATTATGTTAAAGCAATGCAATTTTAACTGCAATAATGACATGATTTGAACTTGTTTGCGTGATTTATTAATCCCGCTTCGGGCGAGGCCTTGCGCGATGGCCTCATATTCTTTGGCGTTTCTCTTCTCTGCCCTGAGGCTATCTAAATGCTTTTCCCATATCGCGATGAAAGCCCAAGTCTCCCGTTAGGTTCACGTGGTGCGCGGTTTTATCGGTTTGGCACTGCCAGACGCCGCAGGTTCACCGCCACTCATTTTGTCGACGCACACACACACACACAAAAAAACAAGCACGAAACTTCATTAAAAAAGAGCAGTGCAGTCTCGACGTGCGATAATCGTGGGCGAGCAGTGGCGATCTGAGTACTCGCCACAAACAACAAACAACATGGCCGACATGGCGGCATATTTACCGTGGCTACCGTGACGCTCGTATATCTGGAACGAGAGTATGGCGTGGTGAGACTGTCACAAAACAAATGATCTTATATTTTAAAACACCACTAATCTTATGAAGTGAATTTATAAAACGAAAATTGAAAGTTTCTTTTCCCAATTTATTTATGCTGTTAACTCGCTGGGAGAGAGAGTACTCCCTTGAAGCCTCAAAGGACGAACTCGAGCTGCCTTGTTTCGAAGCTCCTTTGAGCTATGTGTCCTTTGGCGCGTCCGTGTGGCAGCGCGCGTTCGTCCTTAGAGTAATGGAGCATTAGTTCAAAGTACCTTTACAGTGTCCGTGTGACAGGGGTATTAGTCTTTCCTTTTTCTTATCTTAACAGCTGCCCTTACTATAGCTCATACAAGAGGCGATGAAGCGTCATTCGCGGGTCTGCTGGCTAGTCAAAAAAAAAAGGGGGGGGGGGAGTACTCGCGGAAGCCAATTAAATATAAAAAAACAGTACGTTGTCTTCAGCCTTTAAATTAAAACTGCAGAGGTGTTAGAATTCGACGAGTTTAAAGAGGTCGAATGTGAGAAACTTGCAGGTAAAGCATGCGAAGTCCTCGGCTAGCGTCTAAAATTGTGACGTAATCGGTGAATAAAACCGCGACGACCTTCAAGCTTCTCCGCAGCGCGCAGCGCCAAGTTTGGGGGCACATGATGACGTCATCGATAGTACTGGTGAATTTACAACGCATAGACGCTTGCTATGAAGGAAAAATAAAAACAGCTCCACCGGAGGCAAAGCCGACCGAGTGTCGCTTGGCAGCGGAAATTTGAAATCTCACCGTCCGTGGAGGAACATTGAGCTTCTCCGTATTACTTTTCTGCTTTGAGAAAAAGCCTAACAATTATTCGTCTATTACTTCATCATTTTACCGCTAGCGCCAAAAAAAAAAAAAACTTGGCATGCTTTACCTACAATCTATTCCTTAAATATCGCCGAATTCTCAAAAGTGGTACTATAATTTAAGAGTGGATTCTGAACATCGATGTGCATGAAAAGTGCCGTCCACGTTCTGTCATCTACACTAGGGACGTTTAGATCAATAAACAAGAAATGTCTTGCTATCTGCCCTTAATCGTCAGGCACCATGTCATGAAAACACGTCAAGAGCTGGCATGCCGCCTGCGCGGAGTGAGACCAGAAGTAGCAAAAATTAAAGTGCAGTGTTCGCACATCAGGTCGAGGTGCAGGTGAAGAGCGCTTCCGTGTCAAATAAAGCGCCAGAGTACTGCAGTCCTTGAACTCGCGCACAAACTGCGGAGCTACTCTGGCGGTCTCCAACTGATATATATCTTCAAACCTCGAGCCGTTGCAGCAGCGCTTCTACGCAGTCGTAGACACACGACGTTGCTGTGCTGATGTTTTATACAATATCTGATGTCTTACATTTGTTTTCTTTGTTGTCGCTTCGGCTAAAATATTAAAAACCAGTCATTTTACCATTCCTCAACACAATTATTTCTATACCCGGCCATAACATGGGGTGGAATGCGCAAGCGGCTTCGCTTAAGATAACAGCCGTTCAACCAAACACGTCTGGTTTATGGCGGGCATGGTCCTTGAAGGCGCCTCTTTTTCTTGCAGGTTCAGTATCGTTCCAACTGGACAAATATAGTCCAGCGCATCTCCGCAACTGACTGTGGATCGCATGCGATAAGCCGGAGGTTTTTAGAGCATCCTTCGCTCGCTTACTTTCCCTTACATTACCGACGAAGCAAGCTTCTGAACTCGTACAAAGAACAGAGAACCGACACGTTTCAAGCAGCGCACTGGTTGATGTGGCACTGCGAAGAAATTTTGATGTGAGAGTTTTATTACAGAGTCGCCGTTCCTGTTCTTCATTCAGCCGGCATTTAATGGTCCAACTTTACTCACATCACAGTAAGTACAATGTTTCCTATCATTTGGGAAAGGGGGGAGGGGTTATGTGATGCTGTAGCGCTAATTTTTATATTGATTTTAACGAGGTTCATAAAACTCACGAAAACAGCAAACGCCACCAGCAGTCCTAAAAAAACAATAATAAGTAGTTTCGTGGCGCGAGCACGACAAAATGAGCCTTACAATTATAAAAACACTTCTTCAAATACAGAACATGTATTTGTTCATTTGTTTGCGTTCCAAGAGAAATATGCAGTGGAAACAAAACACTATCGATGCTCTCAACATCTCAGAGGTGATAAACACACATTAATTGTGCACTCCTGCGAAGACTGAACGATGGCGTGGCCGTGGAAGACGCGATGCATGCAGTCACAAAAACGAAACCATGCAAGTGCGCCTATTCCAGCGCCCCGTTGCTGCGTACGACCTGCTGCCGCTGACCATTTCACGATCTCAGAATAATGACTACGAAGACTGCTTTTCTGAGTACTTACCTTGTAAAGTGAACTTGGAGCACTCTTCCGAAAAATCGAAGCAGGTTTTTTTTTTTTTTTCAACTGCTAGTCAAAGAGCGACCAGTTCGGCTGGGGGTATAATTTAAACTACGACCGAAAGCTAGAGCCGACCTCGCGGTGTACGGCGCAGAGCCGAGCGCAGCCTCTGGCGCAGCGGCATCGTGGCACAGCAGGGCGCTGTTCACCTGTGGTCGTTGCGCGCCGCCCTTCGGGAAGGCTTTGGCGTTCCGAGAAAGCGCGGAGAATCGGGCAGGGGAGAAATGAGCGCGTCTCGGGGCCGTAACCCTCTCGCCTTTGCTTCCCGGAACGCGATTCCGTACGCCCAGCGGTCACTGCGCACGCGCCGCTCCCACCCGAAAGAGGGTGGAGCCCGTCGACTCGCGTGATTGCCACTACAGACAGCGCTGTGCAGCCGCGGCCTTCTCTCCGAGGCAAAGCTGAGGTGGGGGATGGCGCGACAGAGAGGCGGTAAATTATTGATAACCGCCGCATCCGCCCCGGTGAAGACACGAGCAAAACGACAAAGTTTACTGCCACGTGTGGACCACGCATTACCGCTGTTCAGGTCTGGCGCCGTAGTACTCTTCGATCGTGCACCTTAGAGCGCCTTCATCGGACCAAAAGCTTGAGTTGGATGCAGTTAGCGCTCGCAGGTAGCTTGGCGTGCGTCCTTGCCGGTTTGAATGCATTGCCAGCTTACTGTGATTGTGTGGCAGCCATAGCAAGAGGAGGAAGCGTTCAGAAGTAAAAAAAAAAGAACTGCACCTCAGATAAGCAATGATCTGGGCTCATACATAATGCATTCATTCAGTGACCAGAAACATTTTCCTGTACACACAAGAAACACTCGGTGTCAATGCTGCGAAAATTCATTCCAAGCAAACTTCCGAATTTATATCGGGGCTACCTTCTTCCTTCTGGCTTTTCAAGCTAAACTGGAAAGCACGGTTAGCCTGTCACCCATCCTGTCTACCTATGCGGCCATGTAAACACGTGTACGCTATGCCACAGTTATGCGTATAGTGTACGCTTTTAAATACAGGGGTGGTCTTTTTTTTTTTAGGTGATCTAGCACCTGGATTTCAATTTATTGTGTGGGCACAAAAGCGTAGCCACAAAGTTCGAACTCAAAAGTTTGACTGAAATCCGGCGTGCAACCTTTACAATGAATTGCTGCAGTAACAAATCGACGCCGCTGTTATGGTACTGTAGCGCGAAATTCATGCACAGCTTGTATCCAAAATATAGCGAAATCGGCAGTCAGAAACGCCTCTTGCAGCGCTGATTCAGGCATTGCTGCTTAGGAATCACCTACAATCAAAAACACAGCAACGGTCACCAAACGCTGCCACGAGATTCCTTGTGAAAGGCCTTCGTGCACGGCTCCGGTTCCCGCTTGCCTCTGACAGCTCCGTCCTTCGCTCTGCGCGGCACGCGCTGAGGGTCCACCGCCTTAACTCGCAGTTCCGGTGCCACGAACTTCAGTCTGCACGCCGCATTCTCTTTGTTCCGGCTTCGGCAGACTCTGCGCTGTACGAATTGCGGGGACATGAGCTTTTGCAGCTGCAGCGTCTGTTATTCCCAGCGGCCACTGGGAGCCGAGCTAGGCGCGTTGCACAGAGCAGTGATGAGGAGAAAGGCGACGGCGACCGCTCTCGCAGGCGCCTCGCGTCTCACCTCACCTCTCCTTGCTCCGTCTAAACACGCGCCCTTCCCCACCCACTCTGCTCCTCTATATAGGTGACAACGCCGACGACGAGAATTCGTTCAAAATGACGTCAGTTTGCTGCCACATGAGAAAATATGACATTCGATGAAAACGACAAATGAGTTGACAGAACTCATTCGTCAGCGATCTCCGAGCTAATGTATTATCCTCGACACCAGAGGCTCGGTGAGAATATATACCGCAAATAAATTACAAAAGCGTCGAAAGTGTTATATATTTGTGCCCGTATAATTTTGTGGTCATTTTATTTATATAAAAAAGCCAACTAGCACTGGAAAAAAAGTTATGCCGCCCACCGTCTGGAAGACGTTGGAGTAACGAGCCTTAGCTGTATGGTAGCGCATTCTATCATGCATGCGATGTATTGCCACGTGATTTGGCTACTTTTTCATACCTCACGGCGAGCGGGCGCCTAACGCCTTGTGAGCTGCCGAGTGCTGCTGTCACGGCCGCCATGTTAAGCCTAACCATAGTATATATTAGCCTAATTAGACGATATTGGTGTCTAACATGTTGTACTCATCGAGCCCGCTACGCATATGTAATTAGTTAGATCATGACGTTATCTGTTAGTTAATTATAAGCAATTAAATGTCAACCTGGCCATAAATAATTAACTTAATTAGTTATTATTGGTATCAAACGTGTCCTACTCATCTAGAGGATTCCAAAAATCTAATTCGTTTTGTGATGACCTCATTAATTACTGAGTTATAAGCGATTAAACATAATCACGTGACTGTACTCTAAAAAAAGTTGTAGGAAAGGAGCAAGAAAGGGGTAACTTTGAATTTTACCTCTTCTCGGCAGGCATGGAATAACTTTGCACCCTTGAAATACCTGCTGCGAGACGTTTAGTCCCTTTCGTTGAAGTTGCACCTTTTTTTACCCCTTTTGTCAGTGTTGAGAACTGTGTTTCATTTTTTATGCCAAATATGGCGGAAAAAATGCTTCCTGAGATTTCTACTAGAGAGCACTTTGGGTTTAGGGACTGGAATGTTGGAGTCCAAAGCAATACTGCGGCATTGTTTGCACTTGTGCAATATCTCGATGCTAGCGGGTTCTTTTTACTGAAAAACGCAGTTTTATTTTTTCTTAAAAGCAAACTCTGAGGCGCTGCAGTTATAGTTGATCAAAAAGACATCTTTTTTCTATGTGGAAGTTAGACCAAGATGTCATATAAGAAGAAAAAGTTTTTTCATAGAAGCTTTGCTGTTTATATCCTCCAAGAGTTACTGCTCATAACTTACCACTCTAGGTGCAATTTTTCCTTTAGCAACAAGACTGAAAACAATGACAATGACGAATCTTTTTTCACGGTGCAATGCTCAAAGAGGCAGCCAGAAGAAATGCATGTACGTGAGGTCACGATTGATTTCCGCACCATTCGGTTTTTAAACGCACGGATCAAGGTTTTTGCATTTCTTCATTTCTCAAATACGAGGTGGCACGTTATTTACAGCTACAATATGGTGCCGTGACCAACGTTGTTTGTAAAGCACGTCGAATGAGGGCAGTTGCATGAACGCGTCCTTGAAGCAAGTTGTTCTTAAGCGGTGAGCACCTTCAGTGATATAAAGGTGGACCCTCGCGGTAGTACGCAGGACGCGTTTATACTCCGACGTAGCGCGCGCGCGGCACGGTGACGTCACGTTGGCCACAGCGAGACCCTCTACACTCCTACCGACCACCGACGTGTTCGGCGGATTCGGCGCACCCCGACCACACCAGCGGCCACTTGGAGCGTACGCCGATTTCGCTCCGAGCGCGTCAGCCTCCGCCGGTCCGGCCAGACCGGTTCCGCCTCTCGTCGGGGGCGGCGTTTTCCCGTTTTAACGCTATAGCGTTAAGGAGCCCGTGTCGCAGAAAAGCCGGTGTCGACGGCGTCGGCGTCTTTGGCCGTGAGCGAAAAATGGTGCATCTCGGTGGAAACCTCAACCGCGCTGTAAGGGAAGGGATTTTAACGCGACAGCGTTAAGGATTGATCGATCAATCGGTTGATCGATCCCGACCGACCGATTGATTGATTGATTGATCGATCGATCGATTGGTTAATTGAGTGATTGATCAATCTATTGATTGATTGATTGATTGATTGATCGATCGATTTTTCCTTCCCTTACGGCGCTATCGGAGTGTCCAGCGAGAGATGTGAGACCGGCGTCATTTCCTTTCCTTAAAAGCAATTGTTCATTTCATTTTCCTTCCCTTACGGCCAGGTTCGGGTGTCCGCCGAGATATATGAGACAGGCGTCCTTTCCTTAAATTGTCCAACGAGCCATGCATCGCGCCGAACGGGCGATGGCGTTCCGTGTACTCCTCGACAACGCTGCTACACGCTGTCGCGTCTCACTCTTGAAGACGAAGCTTAAGCGTCCTCCAATTTTTCCAAAACTGATGGGAACCGTCTTGAGATCAGGTTCGCACAGATTAAGGTGAATACTCCTCTTCATTTCTGAAAAGATTACAATGGAGGGCGACTGACTCATCTCTCTTCACTCTAACCCCGGTTGTGGGTAAAGCAGGAAGTGAAAACCAGTCTGCAAACGAGGGTGTTTGTCGAAAAACAAGTTCTTATCAGTCAGTTTTTCTGGAATTTTGAAAGTTGAAACCGATAATTCTCCTTCACAGACAGCCTTTTAATTTCCTGCTTTGCCAACAGAGGGAAGGTGATTTAATCGCCTTCCATTTTATTCTTTTTATAATAGAAGAGAGAGTGGTGCCCCTTAATCTCAGTGAACCTGAAGCCCCACAGGTTACCACCAACTTTGTTGCCGAAGGGTGCTATGCTGCACTATTGTACCTGTCTCGACCTGTTCCTCATGTTCGCAGCCATGCTCTGCACACAAAAGGAGAGAGAGAGAGAGAATATTTATTGTGGATAAGCTAGAGACCAGTGCTGGTACAGGAGGCGAACTTGGCGCCCTATAGAGTCTGTAGAAATTTTCGATTCACTGGAACTTTTGGCTATTCATTGTGTCCTTTCAACAACTACCCTCTCATACAGATAAAAAAGCATCTTCCCTCTTCCTTTCCGAACAAGAATGCGGAAGTGTGAACAAGGGTGTTCGTTTGAAAAAATATCTGCTTTATTGCAGTGGGTGCTACTATTCTGCAAGTTGTCAAATGACCACTTGCGGATACTAGTAAGTCATCTTTTCCGGAAAGCTTGTTTTCCAACTAAAAGGTCTCGAACCCAAACGACACACTCACATTCTACTTGAGAAGGAAAACTCCGGATGGTCGCGCGCTGTCTGTGGCAGAGGCTAGGCAGGGCGAGGAAAATGCCTTCGTCGCCGTCTCGTGGTGTGTGGGTTGTTCATTGTTCGGGCTACAGGTGCAGAGGGGTGAATGGAGGAAGTTAGAGCGCCGGAAGTTAAAGCGTAGGCGCGATAAATTTTAGCGCCAGGTACAAAAAGCAGTACAGCCAGCAATATGGCGGTACGGTACGTGGAAACGTGTATAGCAAGAAGGAAAAGGGAAAGAAGGGTTTTAGGAGGATAGAAAAATCATGAATGAGAAGTGCACCCTGCCTTGCTCCTGAAAAACACCTCTCCTATTGCTGACATGCTGACTTGGAATGTCCTTGGAATGTGCTGCTTTTATGGAAGCTCCTCTCCCGATCTTTTCCACTGTACTCCTCTCTGGGGGGTAACAGGCGAGTTGGTACCTGCTTAGTGGCCTTGTCCTGTGTCTGCATGTTTCATTAGCTTCCAGTTCCTACATCCCCATATTCTTCGCAATACAGTTTTCACCAACGTCCTAGTGGCCGCCACCTCTGGGGCTAGATTACGGCGGTGAAAGGCAATACGTTTTCCGTAATCCGCTTATCGCCAACCTTTTTCCGCGTACGCAGCGGAAGGTAGCCTGTGTGACCAAAAATGACTCCCGTGACGTCACGGCTTCTTATACAAACAAAATGAAGCTCTTTTTTCACATGTAATTAACTTCTTTCCGTCTTGTTAACACCTGTATTTTTGTAACGATTATTTATACTAATATTGAAGCATATTTCCTTGCTTTTCATAATCTCGTCCAAGCTGATGTCAGTGGAAAACATTTTACATGGAACTACATCACGAGAGCGTCCACAACACATTGAGACGGTGTTCAATCGCATCATATCAAAATGTAGCTCAACAGAGCTGGCCCTCGTTGCAGAAACTACTTTCTCTTAATAAAAGTGGTGAACACGAATTAAAAGTAGATCGACGCGACGCAATTTTTTTCGTTGCTGTCCATCGCGTTTGCGAGGTGCCTTCAGAGCGATGGATTCGGATAAGACGCGGAGATAGAGTTCATTCGTGACAGTTTAACTAGCCTCCGATTTGCTCAGGACATAACTCAGGGCCTAGGGACGAATGGTTCATGGTTTAACGCCCGTATAAGCACTCAACACAGAAGGTTCGGAGCAAAACTAGATGAGAATAAAACTTATTATTAACTAGCCGGGAATCGCAGAACAGTTTCCACGGAATGCACCACCGCAGGTCCGGACCACAGGCGTGAAATCGCTACGAGAATATGAATGAGGGAGCTGGAGAGCACTGACAGGCACTCTAAGGTTATGTCCAGACGTGGAAACAAATCTTGCCGCACATAGATAAAAACTTCGACGTTAACGAAAAGGCTTCAAATTAAATTGTGGAAAACAAAGAGGTCCGTTTGAGTGTTTTAAATGACGCGGCAATCTGGACACCTTTACCAGACATGCAGTATCCGCTATGCATATATACTTTCAGGTTCTGCACAATGGCATGCAGTTACTTGGAACAGCCACGCATTTTTTTTAGCACAGCTGCGTCAAACCTTCACTCTGAGAACGCTTTGTAGTTTGTCCCGCGTAATATTGGTGCACTCTTCTGAAGCAATGCAGCCGAAATCTAGACGGGCTCCCTAGGCACCATTATATTTTCAAAGACGCACGGGCCGTTTCCAGTAATGGCAGTGTTATTAAGTGCAAGCCCGTGGGTGCGTTTTTTAACTGCGCAAAATTTCGGGCTGATGTTTTTGAATTTAAAACAGCGCTTTAAACACCAGTTTTAGAATCCTCACATGCATTCTTCCAGCTGAAGCACAAGCCATCAAATAGCATGGAATCAATTTTAACGCAGCAGCATCTCTCACAACTTCGGCCCACGCAACCAGCTTCCAGGCGCCCACTGCAATATGCTGGGCGATAATTATAGTTTCTCATAAAAAGAAATCGGAAACCTTTTTTATCAACGATGAGCCAGACCGTCATGTAGTTTTATTTGAAATCATATATTTCAGGGTGCTTAAAAATGATGAGCACTTTTCTACACCTATTTTTATTTCGCAGCTATATAGTAAAGTCTGAAAATGGCAATGTTTAGGCCATTTCTCTGACGCTGCTATCTTTATTGGCCGGAGCACGCTGTGAACATCGTAGGTTAATAGTGTAAAGCTGATGCGGTTAATAGTGCAGATTTGTAGTTTTCCCGCGGTGAAACGCTAAAATCCAGTTCCGACTGTGACTTTGCGGCATCAGTAAAATCCGGAAGTATACTTTGGACATCGTTTCAACGAATGACATATATATCATCGAATTCGGATATTGAACCGAACTTCATTTAGTGAAACGATCGCAACTACACCAAATAAATCTATTTGCTACTTTTTTCACGAAACACAGAACGGTGGCAGATAGCCTAAGCCGTGTTAGATTATTCAAGCTTACGGCAGGATAATATGCGAACTAAACTGAAAAACTAACTTAAGTGAGACTCGAGCTAGTTAGAAAGGACTTATATTCTAGCTAGCTTCCACACAGTTTCACTCGCCCACGTGATCAGTGCATATAAGCGTTGCATTATTTGCTTTAGAACCTCGGGCCCCCTATGGCACTGCAGTTGAACTGCAGTTGTTGTAATTGCGTTTTACCTGTGTTTCTCGTTTTCGGGTCCTTGTTCCTTTTGTGTATGTACAGTCGGGCACAAAAGTCTGGAGACCACATGTTCCTCAAACGAAGTCAATAGCTCTGCTATTAGCCGACGGCTGGAGACCACACTTGTGGAGGTGAATGTCAAAATTTTGTTCTTTCATCTCCACAAGTGCGGCTCCAGCCGCTGGCTAATAATAGAACTATCGGCTTCGTTTCACGAACATGTGGTCTCCAGACTTTTGTCCCCCCTGTTTGTTCTGTACATATGTGTTTCGAGGGCGGGGGAGGGAGGGGGAATGCATGCGTTTTGCAATAAGAATAAAATTGTCGCTGAAATTTTCGTTCACTGTAATTCCTCATATGACATCAAGTCGGCGCTTTCCTAGAAGTACCGAGCCACCAGCGTCGCTCAATTGTTCAAAAACAACATCAGCAGCGCACCGTTGCACGGAGGCAAAGTTTGAAGGAAAGAAAGGTAGGAGTCGGAGGAAGAGTGATTAATAGAGGAGGGAAGCCCATCGCAGCGGCGAAGCGCTAGGACCGAAATGGTCCGCTTTCAGCACCGAAATGAAGAAAATGATGGAGAGTACGATTTTCAGAAGAAAACGGAAATAAAAAGTGGGCGCTAGAAGCGCTTGGAACCAGTTATGGAGAGCCCTCCTGTTCGTGATTATTTTCTTGTGCTCATTAAAAAAAATAATTTCGGGCTATTTTCGGGATGCATGATTTTCGTAATTTTCGTGATACAATTGGCTACATTTCGGCTACTTTTCCACTCTCTTTAGCGTTTAGTGCTCGGACACATTTGACAGCCCTGTTTGAGGTGCATCTACACGCTTAGCCGCGTGCGTCTCAGGCTGAAAATTCTCTCGGGACTATGCCACTGCCTGTGTCGCAAAACAAACGCGGAGTACCTATTCTTGCCCTGTGGGTATTGCGCATCGGAAGTGCAACCTTTGCTTTCGGAGCAACCTCGATGCCAGTATTTCGGTTTGAAAAGGGCTTGCAAGCAAGTGTTTTTTTTTACTTTTTCAGGCACAGAGAACACGCACACTGATCCTTAACACCCCCCCCCTCTCGGAAAAAAAAAGACCGAAGCCGCATGAGTGTCTTCGAAACACGTAAGCATGGTTTAGCCAACCACGTGGTTTGAGTAAAGCTGCGTTTACCTGAAAAATACAAGTCAGCCGAAACATCTGAAGAAAACAAGTCGTGCCTCGTTAATACGACCCCCGTTAATATGGGCGACTCGAACTAGGGACAGTTTAACAATGCTTGCCATCGCGGCAAAAAAATGTCATGACATCTGACGCGAAGCCAGCCACGGCCCCGCGTTCAGTTGCTGGCGGAATTTCCTAAATCACACACACACAAAAAAGGGAGGCAAATTTGGCGCCATTCCTTTCTACCCCTGTGCAAAACCTGTGGGGAGGGAGCGCCAACAAGCCGACGTGGCTTCGAAAACGACCCGGCAAGCCGGAACAGCGTTTCCTTCTCCTCTCTTTTTCTATCGCCGCGTGGGCGCGGAAAGCCGCGGACACTGCGATAAAGAAAACGAGCGAAGAAAATAAAACATTTTTTTATCGTCGCTTGACCGAAGAAGCTTGATTTTGGCGGCATTGGAACCCGAAACCGAAGGCAATCTTTGTCGCTGGCATGGCCAACATGGCCGCGGTGTGTTAGGACATTGGGCACAATTTTCCTTCATGTCAGGCACAATTCGGCGTTTGCACGCACGTTTGTCTGCTGCCTGTAGCTGCTTCTAGTCCTATCGTGTCTTTTTCCACTGTTCCCCCTGTGGCGAACGTGTCCGGTTCAGGATGATTGCTGCGAAGACGGATTTGGGTTGCAACGATTTGGCACGACTTCCGGAGGCCACCAGCGAGGGCGGATCGAGCACGCGAGAAGAGTGGATAGTTGCTTCCATCTTGACTTTGCGTCGATACATGCATGTCATCAAGCAGTGCATGCACGAGCGTAGAAAGTTGGGCTTGTTGACGTGAGTTCGTCTTGAAAACAGAGCTAAAGATGGACAACACGAGCGCCTCCGCCTTTTCCTCCCGTTCAGCAAGGCGGAAATTTGGGCGAGTTGGTAAGTATTCATCATTTTTGCCCACAGCGCAACGAGAATGTGACTCACACAAACACGAACAAAAAAATATCCGCAATTTTGAGGAAGTAGTTTGCTGGAAAAAATTTCGAAAACGACACGTCTCAAAACGAGACTATTTTCAAGAATTTTTTTCTTCGCAAATAGTAAGCACGTTTCCTTCAAATTTGTACAATAGATAAGCATTGATGTGCTAAAAGGGTGTACCGACTTTCATTGCTATATAATATAGGGAAGTGCAAGAAATATTGCCCTACATTTGACATTTCTGAACATAGTAGTGTTTTTCACAAATCTTAGTACAAAAAACCGCATCTCCAATTTTTCTTAGAACTCTAGAAACAAGTCTCTAGAAGGAGGTGAAAAAAAAGTACGACAGAACATGTTGCGTTATTTTGTTTTCAACAATGTTACCCAAGCTCAAACTTGTAGTTTTTAGCATCAGCAGGAGCGTGTAAATAAGGGGACGGAAGCTGCAAACACGCCCTCCGCTGCTCTAAATTTTCCCCAGATCCCAACACTGAGACCTTTTCCATCAAGACAGAGCATACCTAACACTTTGTGGACAGACACTGATCTGTGACGTAAGCAGGTTTCGGTAGTGCCATTATCACCGGGTGCCGGTTACAACTGGGAGTGCGGCCTTTAGGAATGCATCTAAAGAAAAGTTTTGTATGTAATTCTATTACTGCACAGTGCACCTATGAAGCTGTGTGTCCCCAGGCCCTCGCTTTGTCGTTTGACTGCAGGCATACTATGGCTAATTTTCTTTTCTAATTCGCGCTTGATTTGAAAAATACATTTTGGTTTCTTTTTTAGCCGCTGTTAATTTATTTTGATTGATTATGCTGGTATATCCTGAATTGGTGATAGCTATGTTGCAGTAGGCATTTCTTCAAATTATGTACGATTTTCTTTAAGCTTTTGCTTGTCACAGAGCCTCCAAAATACCTATAGTAAAAGCCTATGGTACAGAATGTGGATTTGTAAAGCACCTCTGACAAGCACATATTAGGGTGTTTTTAAAAAAACATTGACTTTGAAATGCTGTATACTTCCACGTTCATTTCTGCTATCAAGTTTGCTTTCTTTAATGAGACAACCTTATAGGTGCACTGTGCAGTGAGAAAATTACATTGAGAACTTTTGTTTACCTGCACTCAGCGCTAGCGGTGCTACTGAATTCTGTTTACGTTACAGATCGGCGTCAGTCCACAAAAAGTATTAGGCACGCCCTCTCTTGACGGAAAAGGTCTCAGTCTTGGGATATGGGGAAAATTTAGAGCAGCGGAGAGCGTTTGCTACTTCCGCCCCCTCATTTAGGCGGTCTGGGTGATGCTCAAAAAACTACAATTTTGAGCTTGGATAACGTTGCTGGAAAAAAATAATGCAACACGTTCTTTTGTACACTTTTTTCCTCCTTCTAGAGGCTTGTTCCATGAGTTTTAAGAAAAATTGGAGGTGGGGTGTTTATTCATTTGATTTTTAAAAAACACTACTGTATTCAAAAATGCCAGATTTAGGGCAATACTTCTTGCCCTTCCCAATATTACGTAACAATGAAAGTCGGTACACTTTTTAGCACCTCGATGGTTATTAATTGTGCACATTTCAAGGATATGTGCAGTATATTTGTGGGAGAAAAAATGAAAATGACGTCGTTTCAAACTTGTGTCGTTTTCGAAATTTTTTCCAGTAAACGACAACTTCCGCAAAATGGCGGAAATAAGCCCACATATTCCTTCTCACCTGTACATTTAGCACGAATAATATATACATCATGACTTGCATATCTAGATACTTACGTCATGGCAAATTAGCGAAATTGAGCTGTGCTTAAAAATGCTGCCTCTGCCATGATATCGTTTTTAATTTTTTTCTCCTCAAATACTAGCATTTTCGCAAAACGAAATTCAGCAGGCCTACTGAATTATGTGCGTATAATAAGTAAAATAATTGAGACAATTAAGAACGAAATATTTAGGCAGTTTGATCTCTCATGGAATCACTCAGCTGTCACAAGCGATAAGTTATGCGTCTAACGTTGTCAATATATGACCCTTTCAGCGCAGTGATTAAGCATCGACCGTTTTCGCTGCCGTAACCTGGAGCCGAGGAAGCGTGAGTACTGCTTTCGCGTTTATTTGGCGTCATGTATGCTTGCAATCAGCCAGGTTTTTTTGTGAAGTACTGTGAAGTTAAATGTTTGTTCTTTGTTTTGTACGGCTAGTTTTACTAGCGGAAACATTTTTCTTTTATTTGAACCTTATGATTTATGCTTCATGGGGCTTGACGTTTCAAAGTGACTCAGGCTATGAGGGACGCAATAATGAAGGGCTCCGGAAATTTCGACCACCTGGGGTTCTTTAACGTGCACTGACATCCCACAGTACACACATGCACCACTCAGCCCTGAGTGCAGATACATTTTTAGAAGTCGATACAGATAAATTCGGAACACTCTGCATATTAAAATTTATGCCTGATGATGCAGACAGTCTATTTTTTTCAAATTTGGGGCACCAGGTCAATTTTGCACATTTAGCTGCTAAAGCAGTGCTAGCATCACTCTTCCCCCCATGGCAATTATTTGTTGTGTGTGACGCCTCAGCATTTAGTAAAAACATTCATTAGAGTAAAAGCATCTAAGTAATCATCGAGGGTAAATCCAACTGCTTTCGCGTAATTGTCGAATCAGATGTCTGATTGTACCCTAATTTTTCACGTGCAATTCAATTTAAAAGCAGTGCTCTACACATGCTACGCCCAAGAAATCAATGAAATAAAGAAAGGGCTGAAATGCACTAAGCAGTGTTTAACACTGGCAAATTTTAAGCTGTGTACCTTCACGACTTTGGGGGCTAGTGAGGTTTACGCTTTTCGTAAAAAAATGCAAGCGTGCTGTGGCAATAAATGCTGCAACCCCAGCTTCAACTTGCTCGCAGTGTTCTTGGCATCCAGGCTCTATCTTCTACTCTCTTTTAATGTGGCCCAGGATATGAAGTACACTGTTAGAACGCATTTCCAACAGGCGAAAGCATTCATTAAAGACTATTGCCTATCCGTGCTCTGTGATGCCTAGTGGGCTGAGCCGCCGCGCTGCAGTATGAAAGAGAGCAGCAGCGCTTCTGGTGGCTTTCCAGAGCGTAACGGGCTGCTGGAAAGGCAGACAAGCCCTCCCGGTCTAGCCACTGTAATATATTCTAGCTCACTATAATGATGTCATTATAGCTGTTGCAATGCTGCCTGTGAAATAAAATGCTGTGGCTTCCTGGACAGTACTTCTGTGCAGTATATTTATATAAGCAGGCCTGTACATTAAACTGTTACATAATAATGCTGATAAAAAGATGGTATGCATTTTTTCAGAGGATGGCCAACATCATCGTGTTCATATTTCATGCAGGTTGCCAGCAGCTGGTTTTTCTGCTTCCCTACAAGCAGTGCCACTGCCACTACTGGTCCAGGCCCTGGCCCTTTTTGCACTTGGAAAACCTGGGAAAGCTGGGATTTCTTCAGTGAGTGCATCATTTGGAACTTTCTTACCGATTTCTGAACATATAAGATGTCATTAACGCATTCAACACCTTGCTTTTGAAGAAGCAATGTTCAAATGTTTGTATGTGAAGACTTGTGCTTGCAGATTTATTGTAGAAGATGCCTTTGTGAAATGCTCATTGGACTACACAACACAGCAGTCCTGCTTCCCTTTGGTAAGAGTGACTGAAAAACTATTGTTACTGTTCTCGCTATGTCAGCAGTATAAGCATTAGAGCATGGTCTTGCATTACCAGCTTGTAACAGCTGATGGAAAGTTCGCAGTAGCAGTACCAGTTTCTTATTCCCTGTAATTTTTTTCGGTACTGTAATGTACTCCCGTAATACTGTGGTCTGATGGAGGATATGAACTTATAGCAGTGTGATCTAATATTTTGCACATAGAGACTAAAAACTGCTTGCGTTCTGTCATTTACAGTTTATGAATATTGGACTGCTGCTTTTTATGCCTTTGTGATTGTGAAAATGTTAACTTAAGCATTATAGGGACACTTGCAATGGATTGAGTCTCTCATAGCCTGAGTCGCTTAGGGACGTTACACCCCCATAAACCATAAACCTTACAATAGATTGAAGTTTACCTGTATCAAGTCTATGTAATTTTAAGGACAACGAGACCACTTTCACCAAAAATGAAGCTTTTGTAAGCTAGCGATGACCAAACAACAAAATACAAGTGTTACCATGGCCAGCCGGTTTAGCAACTGTGCGTGTCTACAGTTAATTTTTGGCGGGGATAGCAGAGGCTTTGCTACACCGCCATTCACCTGAGAACGGCGGCAACCAGTCTTTGGGTGTGTACGTCAGGAGTTTGAATCGAGTATTTAGATCACGAGTTTGAATTAAGCATTAGGAAATATTAAAATTCAATTACTTCAGTCTTATATTGGTTCTGGCTGCCTTACAAGCGTTAATGTGCTCAGAAAGAGCCAGAGAGTGTACCAATAACACTAATTAGATTCTAATTAGCATGACTGGGCAGCAGTGAGGTTTAGGAATCCGTCACTCCACTCCAAATGTCCCACATATTGCGCTCGACCATCTCCAGCTTGTTGAAGCAAATTCATTAAAACTGAACCCAGCGTGCGTTATCTAAGCTAAAATATTTTGCCGAAAAAGTTTATTTGGGAGGTGATCTCAGTTTGAACACTTTTGAAAGGCGTGAAACCAGGCACTGCTCAATGATGATTAAAAATCCAAATTTTTAGAAAACGCTACACAAATTTTTAAGGACATTTGTACATTCTGGCTTTCAATATGATTCTGATCGTGTATTTTTGGACGGTATAAGTAGTTTTAAGTTTAAATAAAATTAAAAAGTTTACAATTTTGACATTTAAAAAGAATATCAACTTCCTCTCAGAATGGCCTTCTTGCCTACCTAGATTTCTATTGCCAATAAAAAATGTTACAGGTGATGCAACTGAATGCGTCGAAGTGAATTAAAATACTGAAGTCGCAGAAAGGTGTTTCGGAACATGAGTAAACACTTTTTTATTTCACCCTTTAGTGGTCCAAATCAAAATTCAGACGATGGCGGGTTTAGTAAAACAACTTATTGGCTTTCATTTCTGAAGGTCTAATTCAGGTGCTTTTTGTTCAAAGCGAGAAAAAGATTTTTAAAGTCGAGCTCTCATGCTGCAAGTTGCGTCATCTCTTAGCGCTCCATTGAGTAACACAGCAGCTGACATGACACATTTATGGCCACATAACCACTTCAGTTTACTCTCACTCACTGTAGTGCATGTTTAGGGCTGGAGCGCGAAGGCAGGTATCGCGTGACATTCGACGGGTGGTAGGCGATAAGCGAGTTCAATTTCTCTTTTGATGTTCAAACGAACCCACTATGGCATAAGGCAGCAAAATTATGGCTTTCAGTGTGCTGTCTCGCTTGAGCCACAAAGAAGGAACAACCACCCGGCACAGCTATTGTAACCCCAGTCCTTTTAATGTCCGAATAAGATCACGGAAAGCATGTGCCTCGGAGCGCACGTGACGGTACGAAGTCCTCACCACGGCTTCTGGTAACGCGAGGCACGCTGGCGCGGCCCGATCGAGTGGAGATCCCTTGCTCTCGAGTGATCAAACATACTGCGACCACGGCACTGGCACCCAGTCGCCTCCTCCTTGAATCCTGTATACTCTTTTTTTGAATAGCAGGCAACGCTGTCAAAGCCAGCACGCCTTTTTGCAAAGGTCAAGTCCGTGCTAAAAACGTAGTTCACCATACAAGCACAGTGACCACATGCATATTTCATGCTGCAAATCTCAATTTCTGTGAGTGACTGCCTCCTGCCCTTCGTTTTACCTCTTGCCACATTTTTGTCCAGCGGCTCATCGAGACTTCGAGAAATAAAAATGGCATGTGGTGATACGATATGCATCTCATAGGGCGAATCGCATATACACCATCCGTGCCTAAAAGTAGTCCTCACTCAGTAAAAATTATAGCCAGAGGTCCTGAACACTAAGCGCCTCACAGCTTAGAGCGTGGTTTTCAGTGATACCAGTTCATTTTATACCGCTTTGTTTTCGTTCAACCACTGAGTGAGGCTTTGAGAAGAACAGATGATATGTGGTGGAGTAAAATGGTTTTGCGGACACACTATATCCGCAGCGTTGCCGAGTGTATGTGTCTGTCATGTCTCTGAAAACAATGACGTAGTGTGGCATGAACACACTGAATAACAATATCACTGGCGCACGTGCCACCCGGCAGCTCAAAGAAAATCTTTTCCCACAATTATCTGTTCGTCTACAGAATATTCTGATGCCTGTCCGCTGTAGAAACTTCACTTAGGGTTGAGAGCAGTACTGTGCTCTGTGATGAAGAGGCGCAAAAAAACGACGCAGTTCGCGGCGGACGAGCTCAACTTCAAGCATTTTATTCTCGCTTTAAACAAAAATCACCTCGATTAAATCTTCAGAAATGAAACACAATAGACTGTTCTACTAAACCTGTTATCGCTGGTATTTTTACTTGGACCACCTCTGAGTGAAATGAACGAGTTTTTATGGTCCCAAACGCACTTTTCTGCAACTTCAGCATTTTCACTTGGACTCATTCAGTTGCATGAGCTGTAACATGTTTAGGGGTAATAGATTTCTAGGGAAGGAAGATGGCTGTTTCTTTTTTCCAAAGAGGAGTTGATATTTTTTAAATGTCAAAGTAGTAGAATTTTACAGTTTATTTAAATTAAAAAATTAATATACCGTTCAAAAATACAAGACCTGAACCATATCAAAAGCCAGAATCTTTGCAAATGTCAGTAAAACATTTGTGGAGTATCTTCTAAAAATCTGGATCTTTGGTCGATCATTGAGCGGTGCCGGTTTCACACGTTTTCTAATTGTTCAAATTGCGCTCACCTCATGATTAAATTTTTTCGGCATCTCGCTTAGATTTCACACATTGCAAATATTTTACATGAATTTTTTTAAGAAAGCAGATATGGTTGAGATTAACTCTGGGACGTTTGGCTTGGATGACTCATCATTGACCGAGTGAAGGTATGATGTCTTGGGTGAACTCTGATTTCTTTCACACTTAGCTTTCTTGACTGTGAACAATGTTCCCACAATGCTCCTTACTCTTGGCGTGGTTATTTGCGTTTGAATTTTATTCCCGCTAAGCCATAATACCAGCCATATTTTTTCCCCAAAAAACCCGGCATTTCTGGTTAACCAAAGCTTTGGCACTGTTACTCTAAAGTCATCACTGTAAAGAGACACATAGTACCTTGGTTGTGACAGTGACCAGTGCGACTGACTGCAGGTGCCAGAGAGAATAATGAATATTGCAAAGTTAAAAAATAAAAAGTGAGAGCAGTAGCTTTCTATAGCCCCTGCCCCCATTGAGTGAATCCACCCTGTCACACTTTCTAAAGCTACCCCCCCCCCTGCTGCATATAGCTTAGGCCCACATGCTTTGCACTAACATTGGACAGTAGGTAAGTGCTGGCATTATCAACTGAAGGCCTTAACCCTTGTAGAGGTGGAGTTCCAAGTGTGGGCTCACCGAGCAAGGAAGTGCACTACAAAAAATTCGCCATAATGCTGATTTTTTTGTGCGGCGTACGGAACTGAAGTAACACAGCACTGCTACATCAAAGTAAGCTAGCCTCGTGGTGGCACTAAGGCGGGGTAAAAGCCCTTATGCAGTCATTTCACTGCTGATGGTGGCCCTGGCATATGCAGACGTTCTTCAGTGTGGCAAGCGCACCAAAAAAAAGCCTCTGATTGCCGTTTGATGCTGATTTTATCATGTAATCTGGCTCATCACTACCTCCTTTTTTGCAGCCCGTAGTTGGATATGACCCGAAAACAAGGCGGCAAATGCCAGCTAAAGGATGCCCTCAAACCAATGGCATCGATCGATTCTCACCACGTCCTGGTTTATCGCCTTAGACCTGCTAGTGTGACATCGCCATGGGGTGGCTGCTGAAGGGGGATAAGCCAGGGCTCAATCAGACTAACCATGACAACATAAGAAGCGGTCAGTGCAATTGGTTGAAGGGCCTTTTTTGAGCGGTTACTTTGTTCTTTAGTTGTTTCTGACTGTAGCATGCTGTGATGGCACTCATGTCATTTTTGCGTCTTCATGGCACACATGCTCACGCACCATATTAATTGCAATACAGGAAGCCCCCATTTAGCTGTCATCTAAAATGAATAAATTTAATTCTCTGTAGCTATTGCAAGAACGTTACGGTATATAGAGACATCTGAAAATGCTCTTCTCGAGGCAGTGCCATTGTTACATTATATAGCCCTAGTTAAGTTATTAGTGCACACATCTAGTAGACTCAGAGCATGAAATGGTATTCACCTACTTTTAGCGGTTGATGCCATTTTGTGATGGAACCTTAATTTGGCATAATGTTGTGGCACATGGACCTATCTTCCCTAGTTTTTTCAGGAAACGAGGGATTGTGAGAAGTAAATATTTTGTGTCGGTTTATTTTTCCTTGCTTTCATGTAAAAACTTGAGCACAGGTAGTTGCATGAATTTTGTAACTGAACAACTTCAGTTCTTTTACGTTACTGCAATACAAAATTTCTCGTCTTTCTATGCCTCTTTATGTGTTGTCTAAGTGTATTAAGTGCGTGTGTATTTTTGTCTGCTGCCCAGGTCTGTCCTGCTGTCTGGTCCTCCAGGATAAGAAATAGGTGGACTTGTGAGCAGTTTGGCTGTAACCTTATTTAGAATAACGGCCATTTGTGGTATGTTTTATTTTCAGTTGTGAAAGATCTTGTTCTGTTATTGCACTGTGCCTAAACCAAAATATGCAACTACTACACATTATACATGCCTGCTCCTTGTGTACACATTGCACCACTACTCTGCATGGTTAGAAGACCAGCCATTGCATTCAGGGAAGAAATATTAACCCATGTTTAAGAATTAAGTTTAAGCCATACCTGATCATGCATACCCTTTTGCAGCTGGCTTAAGCTTTCACTTGTAAGGTGCGAAAGTAGTCTTCATAAATTAAGGTTGGTTTATGCCTTAGGGGTAGTACATTATCCATATTAATGGAAAGCAAGGTTCCACTAAGGCAATGTAATGCATAGCTTGTTATTTGTGCGATGACACTAAGCTTTGAGAGGATATCTTTATCCTTACAAATGTACCCTAACTTTACCTGTTAGGAGGTCAAATTTGCACTTTTTGGCCAAGTATAACATTGCACCCTTTAAAAGATATCAAATAGGCTTCTCATAAAGGTGTAGCATCACTCAATAGCTGTCTTGAACTCGCACTGGTCTTGAAGGGACCCAGAAAGGGGATCTCAATAAAGGTGCGATGTGTCTGGGACGTTAAAAAACGATGGCTCATAATTATCCCCCAGCAAGGATTATTTTAATGCGTTTTGTGGAAGCTGAGTTATTTGCGATGAAATTTGAACTTCCGCGTCTTCGCGCCTTTCCCTCTCTCGCACGCCAAATCGGCGGCCCTCCTTTGTCGGCCCCACTCTCGTCCCCTCCCTACCTCCGCCGGCTGCGGCGCGCGCGGAGTGGCCGCGGCCGCAGTAGCGCGTGACGTCTGAAAGAATTTGGCGCTGTGAACCAATGACAACCCCCGGCTGCTGACGTCATGCACGATGTGACGTCTTCTGCCAGGTTTTCGCCCGAAAGCCCGGCACCGCGCGTCGCCGCGAGGTGAGAAAGCGGGTATTTTTAAAAATGTATTGTAAATTTCCCGCTCGCGTCTCAGATCTTGTACGCGGCATGGACGCTCGGTGGCCTGTACTCTACATAGTGCAAGAATTTTAAAGCCAAGCTCAAACACCCCTTTCTGTGGCCCTTTAAGAGCATAGCTTTATGCTGCTGTGGAATTAAGTTACGCTGTCTGGCATAAACATAGTCCTCAAAAAATGCATAAATACTCCAAACAGCCTGGTATTGATGGCATAAATTTACACTGCTGTGGGAGTAAGAGTTAACCTCTTTTGACTGAAATATTTTCTTCCTGAAAAGGTGTAACTATAATCTTCGGCAGCATACCTCTTTGGACTAAAATATTTCCTTCCTGAAAAGGTGTAACTATAATCTTCGGCAGCATAAACTTACACTGCCGTTCAAGACGTAACTTTACACTACAGAGAGTGCAAGTTTTATACTGTTTGTCGTGGACTAAAACAGTCTTTCTGAAACGGTGTAACTATAGTTTTGGTCAGCATAAACTGGGCCACCATCTTGAATTCCTCGGACTTCGAATATTTCACGCCGAAGGGAGGTGGTATAGCAGGCTCCAAGAAATTGTGAAACGTGATGAATAAGAGCTAACGCTCTTAAAATAAAACTGTTACTCTCGCTACCAGCCAAAGCATTTGGACGAGCAGCCATGTTTTTTTAATAGCCTTGCCCGTACCAATTCCCGTAGTGAGCCAATGACCCAAGCAGCACAGGTAATGGGCCCAATATTGCGACGGGATGGTCCCATCCTGGTCCTTTGTAGGGCCGGCCTTTGCAGTACGGTTCCAATGTTGGGCCAATTACCTGTGCTGCTTGGGGAGCCAGCCGTATGTTAACGCTGCGGCAGGCGCGTTGTGTTGCTGGAGTACTGTCTGTGCCTGTTGTGGCAGTTGTGCGCGCGGATTTGTTTGGTCTATTATGCTGCGTTAATCGGCTTCTGTACTGAGCCAGCCTGCCCCGGCTTTGTGCTCGCGAGCATAAAATCGCAGCAATCGCTTCCCGCTGCAGTGAGCCCATTTCACAAAGCGACGTCCGCCATTTGCCTGCCGCCGCTGCCTTAACTTTGGCTCGGCTTAGAATCGTGGATAACAGTGATAAACACGTTATTGAAATAAAGATTAAGATTCTTAAATCGGTTTTCAATTGCAAAGCAATACTTTTGGCGTCGTATTGAAGCGTACATCGAAATTTTTGTATGCTGCGCTTTCGCTCCATCGCAATCGCCATCATTTACAAATGGCATTAGTTTTGGCTGTGTTACGGTGGCTAGAAGGGGAGGTGAGAGCATCGGCCGGCGCGGAGTGTAGCAAGAGATCATGCTTGCAGCGGCGGCGCTGCTGTCGACACTTTAGATCGCGCTCGGCGGCTCGCTTCCGCTGCTCGCGTGCTCCGTGAGCAGGGGTAGTGTTGCGTTGTTTTATCGTTGAGGAGCATGTGTTGGCTATGTGACTCTTGCCCACCACAGGAACATAAAGTGCTAATTGGCGGACGTGGCCAGTCATTCTAAACAGGAAGATAACAAGCCTAACATTACACGCAAACGTACTAGACGCGCGAGTAACGCCTACGGGTAGGAGGCTCTCGCCAAAAACTTTCTTTAGCTATTTTTGCCCCTGAAAGAAACCAACAAGTTGTTGCCGAAAAAAGCGCTGGATATATATTTCTCTCGGCTGTGAGCCAGTGTTTCGTTCTCAAGCCACAAAAAGCAACAGGGCCCTTGCAGTACAACACAGTTTTATTGCAGGGATGGACAAGTATGCGGGCAAAGCCAGCCAGTAAGAGCAAACAAGTTATGCAGCCAAAGACAGAACACAAAAATTAAAGCACTATGCAAAGGACAACACACCCTCAGGTAACATGCCTCAGATTAAGGTGCCGCATTTTTTGCCTCTTTCCCTCTGTAGCCTTGTTCTATGCTTGTGCTAGAAAATGTAGCCTTGTTAGTGCACAAAACTTCACAACATGATTTTTCACTTCTGTGCTGTGTTGGTCGCAGCGAACTGTACTTAGCCTGTGACTTGCCAAAGAAGAAATAAAATCCATCACACTCTTGGCCTTGAGCATATTTACACTAAAGCAATGTGAGAATGAATCCTCTAGCTTCACAATCAATATCTGAGGCTCCTGAGATGGATACAGCAACCCTCCATTATCAACCTCTTGTGTGACGCAAGCTTCCTTTGGAAGTTCACAGCCAGCTGGAAGGAGCAGTGCTCTAGAGCAGTCATGGCACTTTGTTTTGCTGAGCATCTTCCGAGCAACATATCCGGCGACATAGTAGGAAATCCGAGAGTCACTCCTTACTGCAACAGTCGCACCATGATCAGGAAGTAGGTCGCATGATGCAAGCACCTCATGAACTTCGTTCAGGCGCCCAATATCCATCACCTGATCAAGCTTTCCTTCAATGTTTTCTGGCCTTTCACTGGTTGCCGAGAGCAGGCTCTTCATCAATGAGGGCGACACATTTCATTTGTCGGGGCCTTCGCTAAGCTACAAAATGACAAACAGTTCACTGATATCAAGAACTGTGACAATGTGGGGTGATAATTGTTGCCTGACATTTGCCTAAGGATACAGAATAAATTTTCTAAGCGATCTTGACTCAAACGAGAGGTCATTAGATGCTTGTAATCAAGCTCTTCTGTGAGGTATTCAAGAAGGGACATTGTGGTTGTCAGCGTAACGCGAAGCCCTTCAGCTGTGCCTTGCGTAAGAAAGCCTACTTTTCTTATTTGTGCTTCCCAGGCGTCTAAGTAGGCTAAGAAATCCTTCACCTCGGTGTGACTTTGTGAACCAATGCGCATAGCGCCACGACTGCACCTAGATATCATAGCTGCTGTAAGCTTAGACATCTGCCTTACAAATGATGCTGTTGCTGCACTCGAGCCAGCACCGCACACCCGTTCAATGTCATCTTGGTACGCATAGAGCCCTCTCAGTACCTCGTCCCTAAATAGTGAAAAAGCAAAGTTGACCTTCATTTTCTCAAATTCATTCGGCTCAATGACTGCCCTAGTTACATGTGGCATTGCTTTTAGCCGTACAGCATCCCTGTTGTCGCATTTCCAGGCTTCTGTTACCACATCCATCCTAACGTATCCTTCAGGTGTGTGAAACCCTTTGGACACAACAGAATTACGTACACATTTATCCAGATGAGGAAAGTCCGACAAAAAGCGCAAACTTATTTTGTCATCTGCAGGGTGCTTTACCTTGCAGACTGCCTTCTTGGCGATCCCTTCGATGCCGAAAGCACGCCACATGCTCCTGTTCCATGATGCATCATATTTTATAACAAAATCAACGAACAGGCTGGACTTTTCAGCTGCTAAATGTCATGTTAATCACAATCTTTGAAAGAAAATCTGCTTTCACATTGCTATGTGAACTAAAGGAGGCAAGGATCTGCTGTAAGTTGCCAGAAAATGGCTGAAATAATACCACTAGACAATGGTCACAGGTCTCCTTGCTTTAGTCTGGAGAAGTGTAAGCACCCAGATCAACGAAGCCCTCAATAAAACCACTGTTTGTCACTTTCAGGCTTTCTGAAAGCTTCTTTTCATCGATCAGAATGCCTCCATGCCTCTCAAACTCATCCATGCCCTTAGTTTTTTCGGCGATTGCGGCAAACATATTCTCATTGAGGCCAAAAGAGCTCTTATAGCCCTTCATATATTTGTTCAGGCCACTCTTGCTAGGGAGTACCATCACATTTTGCTTACGAATGTACTCGTATAGCTTGAGGCTTCTTATTTCCATTAAGATTCTCTCCAATACCCATTCTTGGCTATACGTCATTCCCTGCGTGCCTTTTCTTTTTGACGCTTGAAAGCATGCTTGAACTTGCTGCCGCTGCTTTTCAGGCAGTCCAGAGAGGCTCTTCTCCTGCTTCCCCTCCGAAATAGCGGCATTTTCTTCTTTCATTGCTGTCATCATTGTTTGCAGCTTAGCAACCTTCGCCTCTTCGCGACGCAGCTGTAGTTTGCACGTCACAAGTTTCTTTTATGCGTTGGAAACAGGAGCCGCCCTCGCCTTCCTCTTCTTATAGCAAGCTTGATTTACTAAAAGCTTCCGCAGGTACTTGCACTGAATGCATGGCTTCTCACCTTGGGAGACTCCTCGACAGCCTTTGCTGTGCAGCTTATTTCCGTGCAGTCTGCAGTTTACTCGGCTGCGGCTTTGATGAGGTTCACTCGGCGCCACACTTTCATCCTTTGTTCATCGCTCGGGGCAGCAAAAGTGGAGACTTTCTTGCCCTTGTTTCTGGCTGAGACGTATCTTGACGTGCACCCGGGCGCAAAGCAATGCGTTTGACGGTTGACACGTCACTCCATTGTTACCTGTGTGCTCAGGTCACGTTAAGGTTACAATGGGTAAACGTAATCAGAAAAAAAATGACTGCTAGCAACGCAGCAGGAAAACGTACAGCAGCAGAGGCGCATGCACCTCACAAACGTTCGCCAGCCGAACAGAGGCATCTAAGACGCGACGCGCGCGCCACCTGTCAACAGTATGAATAACTACGACACACGCTTGCATGCACGGCCCGCTGCGAAACTCTCACCTCCCCTTCTAGCCACCGTAGCCGTATAGCAGCGCGCAGAAAAATGACATGAAGTCGAACAAATGTCATTCGATGAGATTGGCATTAAGTTTGCCGTATGGCAGGGGTAGGCCGTGCCTGTCAGCGCCGTCTGGAGATATATAACTGCTTGGATTTTAAAGCGATGGTGTTAAGGATCCCGTTGTGCAGAAAATCCCGCACAGCCGTCGGCGCCGCCAGCGGCGGCGTTGTGTGTAAAAAATTCTCGGAGAAGCAATCTAGGTGGGCCACCTAGGTCACGTGACCTTGTGGCGTCAGCACACCTGCCCACCGGATGGTGAGCAAACTGACCACCATGGTAGGTGGCAATTAAATCAATGACTGGTCGCGAGAGGTTGCTCGGGAAGAGCAACCTGGGCCGCCTAAGCCCCACCGGTGGTAGCACTTGCCATCGCAGAGCAGAGGCGCATCGCTTAGCCGCTGCACCACTGAGCTAGCAGTGGTACGGGGACTTCCAGGGAACTGTGAATGCAAAGCCGAGAATGACGAATTCCGCATATATGGTCGTCAACACATTAACGCTGTCGCTTTGTACCGTTAAGGCGAAGATTAAGTGCACCCCCTCTAAATTTTTATGTGCTTAGGCCTAGATTTTGCCTAATTACGCAAAGATGCCAACTGACTAATGCAACGTGCGAAAAAACACAGAAATGTCTGTCCACATGTCCTGTGTCCTTGTGTCATCGCGCTGCGGATTTTTCGCAAAGTATTTGTATTTATGTATTTAGGGGTGTTTAACGTCCCAAAGCGACTCATGCTATGAGGGACACCGTAGTTCAGGGCTCTGGAAATTTCTACCACGTGGGGTTCTTTCACGTGCACTGACATCGTACAGTACACGGGCCTCTAGAATTTCGCCTCCATCGAAATTCGAACGCCGCGGCCGGGATCGAACCCGCGTCTTTCGGGCCAGCAGTCGAGCACCATAACCACTCAGCCACCGCAGCGGCTGATTTTTCGCAAAGATCAATAAGGCGCGAAACTTCGCGCCAGCTCTGCCCAGCTTTCGCGGTGACATTGCGAGGGAAGTTTCAAAAGCATACTGGCAATTTTCATGATCTAGAAGTGGCGCCACAACGAGTTCAGTATGACGGCGTTACGAAGGACTCATTCTGCGGCAGTCTAGGCAGAATAACGTTTGTTTTAGACTCATGATATTTGTATATGGTCGCAATCTTGTGTGATGCAGTATTTAGTTTCTCGAGGGCGAGAAAGAATAGCCGATAGAAGAGAAATCGCCCTCTGGCGTTTGAAAATGGCTGGCGTGAAATCGAAGCGGAAGATGGTAGGCGCGCTTTGGAGAGAATTTAAGATCAATGACGTCGACGATGAATACTCTTGTACAGCGGCCGGTGAACTACAAAACCAGAAGTGCGATTGTTCGCATTTAGTCCTACGGATAAGAAAGACCCAACGATTGTCATGCTGCTGGCACAGGAAACAAGACAAGAAAGTTAGGCAGTCACTGTCGCTGGAGTTTTAACTGGAGCGCAGCTCTTAAGCGCCCGTTCGTGCGTTGAGCGGTGTCCCGCGCCGTCGGCCTGTGCGTAACCTGCAGATCGAACGAGCAGCAAAGCGGAGGATGAAAGAACGAGCGCGGTGGAAGCGAACAGAGTACGAAGAGGAAAGCGGAAGAGTAGGGTACGGATCCCCATTATACTAACTTGCTCCTCTGCTGACGACCAAGCGCGTGGATGTACTGAGTCCAAGACTCCAGCGCTTCAGCCTTCTTAAATATGATAACACAATTCCTCACACACCAGGGCACAAGCTATTCACAGCCGACCTGTTGCCTCAAAAGCCGCAAAGGGGCACTGTTAAAGACAGTCACAGAGACCTCAAGAGCGCAGTGGAAGAGTTTGAAGCGCTAACCCTGGAGCACCTGCCAGCATCACGTCAGATGCTAGACAGAATCAAGCTAATCATCTAAGCAGACCCTACGCTAAGCCCAGTGACGACCTTAGAAACCACAGCATGGCCTACGGTACATGGTCTAGCACCAGACCTCAAGCGTTATGCAGAAGGGGCAAGTGAATTTTCACTAGTTGAAGGCAGGGACCCCGGAACAGGGGGGGGGGCAAGGGGGGCAAGGAGGCGGCCGCCCTCACCCAGTCCCCAATTGCTTGCACTTGGATCAGATTTGTGACAATTGCAAAACTTCAGTTCTAGGACTATTTTAATGCAAAGCGCAGTGGAGCTGAGCTACTTGGCTTCGTAGCCAGATGTAAAGCATTTCGTATATGAGTAGCCTAAACCAGTCATGTCCCAACAGGAGTCGACTGTCTGGCCCGCGTACATCATCATGATTACCAGAATTTAAACTATGCACAAACTTTTTTAATCAATTGATCACTTCTCGTGATCACATTCTCGTGATCACTTCTCGTGAGCACATTTATAAGCTGCCCATTTCAGTTCGTTTTATATTGCCGTGAATCGTTGCCCCGTTTGATATGACATTTTCAGAAGCGCTAAAACACCGAGGACGCAGAGGGAACAGACAGGGACAGACAGAGCACACGGCTTTATCATTTTGTTTTGTAATGCTAGATGCAACCAGACTTACCTGTATTGATCGTGGCCACGTGCAAATGCTTCCGCATTTTTCCAGTTTGTTGTAAATTCAGTTGGTTATCTGGAAGGCTCCTTGTCAGCTTTAAATTGAGCGCGGCCATGAACTGCAGGCATTCAGTTCGATGACCGCCCACCGCGCTTGTGACTATTGCCACCGCCGAGTCATTCAGTTCTTTGTGTGCGAGAGTCAGTCCCTTAAATAGTTTCCTTTGGAAGCCTTTTCGTTGTCTTCCTGACTGGTGGAGTGTGTTCACCACGAAGTGACAGTTTGCATCAACCTTTGGACATTGAAAAAAATAATAAAAATATAAAATTGATTATGTAAATGAGCACTAAATAAATAAATAAATAACAAAATAAGCTCGAAGTGTTGCCCTCCCGCTCAGATAAAGTTCCGGAGTCCCTGGTTGAAGGTCTACTTTTCAAAAGTGACAGACTTATTCCACCAAGCCTCAGGCTTCATGAAGCTCACATGGACACAACTCAGTGTCTTGCAAGAGCAAGGCAATCTGTATGGTTGCCCGGCATTGGAGAAGAGAAGATTATGTGCTGAAATGTCAGGTGTGCCAAGGACACAGGAAGCTTCCCACTGAACCTCTTCTCCAAACACCACTGCCTGCGTATCTGTGGGATACCGTCTGCATCGATCTTATTTCAATGGAAGGGAAAGAATACATCGTAGTTGCGGATTGCTATTCAAGAGTCTTTGAGCTCGAGAAACTGAATGGTACAACTACAAGAGATGTTATCCGCGTTCTGGAACCTATCATGACACGATGTGTAGCGCCAAGAACAGTTCGCATGGACAATGGTACGCAGTTTACCTCATTTGAGTTCAAGCAATTGATGAAACGATTGGGCTCAGACCACATAACCTCAAGTCCATATTATGTCCAAAGTAACGGCATGGCTAAACGCTCAGTACAAACAGCCAAGCAGCTCCTGAAGAAACCTCCAAACATAAATATGACACTGCTGTTCCACAGAGCCACCCCAGCAGCGGAAGGCTTCTCGCGAGCAGAACATCAATGGGACGCCGCATCAACACAACTCTGCCATCCACCACCAAAATGCTTGTGCCGAAGTGGGATGACAGTGAGTTCAGAAGCAAGAATGCAGCGTACAATTCCCAAGTTCACCGCACCTACAGTATGCGGCATAGAACACGAAGTAAGGAACGCATCTCTCCGAAGACAGCCGTGCGAATCCGAAGTGGAGCAGTATCCTACGGGACCTTAACACAACCAGCGTGTCAACCAAGGTCGTATCTGGTACAGACATCGACAGGGCTGACACGGCGCACAGGCAAGCACGTGCAGCCCGTGACAGCCACAAGAAGCGGACGTCAGTGCCGTCCTCCAAGCCGTCTTGACCTGTAGCCTGCTTTTCCGAAGAAATGGGGGTGCCGTGGACTAAAGAACACCGACCATGGCGACAACACATGGCAAGTGGTCGTGACAACAGTCGTACGCGCGGGTGGGGCTACAGACACGCTGGAGCTAATGAGTAGGGAACGACCGTATGTATTGTTCCTCTGTCACCGTCTGACCGCGCCGGAATAAATGGTTGTTGTGAACTCAGTGCCATCGCGTGCATAGCAACACTCGGCTACGGCAGTATGCGAGCACAAGGGACCAGAAATATGGGTTCAGTAAAGGTTTCAGTCACCTGCGTGCGACCATTGTGTGTAGGGAGACCGCTCTGTGCCTGCCATCGGAGCGATGCTCGCCACCACAACGTTAACTCATCTTCACACAAGAGCGTCGTATGTCTGTGCAGATTATGTGACCGTTGCCGAACCGTTTAATTCTGTTTCGATTATTATCTTGCCGCTATAATCGACAAGCCCGAAAGTCAGAGACTGCCAGAATTACTAGTTACCGAGCATATTAGCATGTGTGAGAGGGAAATAGCGGAGAAAGACCTATTTCTATTTCCGAAGCTCGCGTTGAGGGCTGTGCGAGAGAAAACTATTCAACGCCGCATGTCCGGCCCAAACAAAACGCACGTACGACGGAATTTTTTGTCGCGCATCTGTAGCACGACACAATCTTGTGTCGCAAGACAAGCTTTCTTGTGCCTTGTGTCGTGCGACAGAGGTTCGTGTCGTGGGTTCTTTCGCGCGACAAAGGTGTTTGTAGTAGGTTCTGCCGCACAACATACATCTTTCCTGTATTTCGTTGTGCGAAGAAGGTCTCTGTGGCAGCATTTGTCGCGCGATACGTTTCTGCCGCAGGTACTGTCGTGCGACAGCGGAAGTCGTGCCGCGCGAGAGACTGCGTGCCTCAACAGAGTTGCCTGTCGTGGGTTCAGTCGCGCGACAGACTTCTAGCAAGCCTATTTTCTTGCGACAAAAGTGCATGTCGTGCGGCCTGTCACGCGACACAACAGCTTGTCGTGGGATGTGCCGCACGACAGATGACTGTCGTGGGATGTGTCGCGCGAAAGATACCTGTCGAGGATTGGGTCGCGCGACAGATACCTATCGTGGGATGTGTCGTATACGACAGATTCCTGGTGAGGGTAATTGTTTTACTGCAGAATTATAGAAATACTGTCGTGCCGTCGTGTGCGTGACAGCGACAAGATCAGATTTACCAAAGATGCGTTAGAGCACGTTTATTGTGGCGAGACGCGAAGTGGTTGCGAGGGGCTCTGGTTTGTTGGTGACGAGCACCGAGCGAAATGAAGTGCTATTTCACATTGGCTAGTCGAGTTTACAACTCGTTTCCCGCGATCTGGCTCTCTCTCCGAACGAGAATTGGCGTAGAGGAGAGGCACTGCTCGAGCACCCACTTGATTCCCTTCTGTTCCCACATGACAGTGTGACGAAAGTAGTGCATGCTCAAGAGTAATGCGGCTTTGAAAGCCAAGAAAGCTGCAATGCACAAGCGACGAAGCCAGCGGTGCCTGCCTATCTGCATGTGCTTGCGGTGGCGGCATGTAGCCAGCCACGACAGCGCCTGCACACCAATCGCCGTGCGCAAGTCGAATGGTGCTACTGAAAGTCAGTGTCCTCCTGGCTGCTGTGACGTGTTCATCAAGCCATGCAACATACTGTACTGCTACTACTACATGCGCAGAAAAGGCCAAGGACACAATGCCTGGATGTTGTGCTCCTCAGTGATCCAACCATTCGATAAATGGTTGGAGGATGTTCCATTTTTATTTTTATTTATTTTTTATTTTCAACATACTGTCAACCCCAACCGGGATTTTTACAGGGGTGGGTGGATGTCAAAAAAATACCCATCTTCCAGATAAAAACAATTATAGAACAGTAAGCAGTTGTACAATAATAAGGATGGGTCTACTTAAATCAAGACAAGAACAAACAAATTCGGGGTAATCAGTTATACAGAACACAGTATATATCACGAACATTTTAAGAATATTTAGTCAGTTTTGTGGCAGCATACTCAGCTCGGCAAGCTTTAAAAATTTGAGGACTGTCGGCTGCATTACAATCGAAGCGTAAAGGGCATTCCATTCGCGCACTGCTCGCGGAAAAAAGGAAAAATAGAATGTGCTATTGCAACAAAAAAATTCTTCAAGTGTAAGAGGGTGTTTTTGGCGGGTGATTCTGGAGTGGCTCATATTGACGAAGTCTTCAGAGTTATGCTTAAATGAATTGTGCAGAAGAAAGTATAGCAATTTCAAGCGGTGCAGTTTCGATCGGTTAGATAAAGGCTGAAGACCTGCGCGATGCAAATGTTCAGTAGGTGAATCTGTGCGCCTGTACTGGTTATAGATAAATCGCGCAGCTTTTCGCTGCACACTTTCCAGCGCGGCTACGCTAGTGCCTGTATACGGGAACCATGTAATGTTAGCATATTCTAATACCGGGCGTATAAGTGTAGTGTATGCCAGAAGCTTTATCTCGGGAGGCGAGTTTTTCAAGGCACGTTTGAGAAAAAACAGCTTGTTCATTTCCTTATTTGCTACATACTGAACGCGCGTTGTCCAGTTCAGGTCGGATGAGATAAGGATGAGATAAAGGAGGCTTCTGTGGCTGGTGCGGATCAAGCGCGAGAAGTGACAACCGACGAACTCCTCATGTGTCTGTAGTGTACGTGCCGCATTTTTGTGCAGTGCTGTTTTTGTTGCGAATTACCGCTTTTGCGTTTAGCCAGCTAAGTGCACAACTTTTGTATTGGTCAGATGTCATTTCCACACTATTCGTCTTGCTCGGTGTAAAAAAACGCACGCTTCAGCGCCGAACCGGCCATTGCCTGCCGCTTGCCTGTTTGCACCCGAAATTGCATGACACGATGTTTCCGCTCGTGAATGCTTACCAAACGTGCTTTCGCCGCTTCTGTTCATTAGAAAGTAAGTCCCTTTACGAGGCCCTTGTCAGCGAACCGCGGCCGGCACGAATCAAGGCACAGAGTACGAGAACAAGCGAGGGCACATACGTAAGCTGTCGCAATTACTGTACATCTGGGTCGTCTCGTAACCAAGAGGGATCAATTTACGTAAGTTTTTTTTAGTTTTTGACACTTGTGCCGCGTTGGGTAGCTTGCGCTGCCTGTTGTTACGTTTGGAGACGCCAACATGCCAAGAATATTCAAGCCACTGGGAATCATCAATCTAGCGAGGCTTCAAAGGGCCGTCGATGTGGTTGCAGCGCTACGAGTGCAGGTGGTGGCGTCTACAAGGGTCCTCCCCCCCCCCCCCCCTGCTGTTTACGGGGTGAAACGGCTCCCCGCTGTCTGAGAACGGCTTTGGTGAACCTGTCTTTTGTTCTCAACGCCGGACCCACCCGGGACATTTTTCTCCCGGAGGGGACGACGGGGGAGCCGGCGAGCGGCGGAACTGCAAATGAGCCGTGACAAATGCGGCCGGGTTTGACTAAGCCAACGTCTCCGGAATCCTCGTGCTTCGAAAACAACTTCGTCTTAGACTGTGCTTTCCCACGCTCTACGTGAAAGCTTCTGCGAACTGCGGTGGGATCCATTCGCCCCCACGCTACCGCTGTGAAGTGCAGGTGACTGACCTTCGACGCTCTCAATGGGACCCCCTTCGGGCTATTCATCACTGAAGCCTGGACAGCGCGGACACTAATCTGCCAGAAGTGGCAAGAGTGTGTGGCTGGGGGCGGACCCGGAAGACTGGACACGTGATCTACATCACAGTGATTCGACGCATTTTTAATGAACTAGATTCCCCAACTAGGGACCTGGGGACAGCGGATCCTATTTAAGCAGCGATCTGGCGTGTGTTCGAGAGCTCCCGATTCACTCTTTCAATCTTTGTATAAATGTAAATAAACCCTTCAGTCTCTTCTTTACCTCGAAGACCCCCTCATCTCTTCGTTAACCCCACTACAGCAGTCTCCCGATCCGGAACCCGGGGACACCGACCTTGGCGAGAGACGGCACAGCCGAACAAGGGGCCCGCATCTAACACTGTTAGCCCGATGCTTCGTCCAAGGACGCCGCTTTAAGTCAGTAAATGAGAAAACAGAATATGTTGTTATGTGCAGATTGGGGCGCTCATTCGAGTAATTCGACTGATATATTTGGAGTAATTTGTTTTCTTGTGTGCTGTGTTCATTGTTTTCATTCTCGAGCAGGAAATGTGGGGCTAATTCCAATAACAAATTCATCTGCATGCTCATTTCGAAGACAAGAGCTTAGAACAAAACTGCGCGGACAGATGGAAGAAGCAAAACTTGTGCTGGAGTTCCGCGAATGTTTTGCTTCGAAGCCTGAATTCGGCATCTATGTATATACGCAATCGCAACTGTTTTGTCAATTATACAGTCATCTATTTAACATAGATGTCTATACTTTCAAAAAGTGCAATAATGTTCACGTTCCCATAAAGAGAAATATTGGTAACTTTGTGTGTTTTCACAATCACTGAATAAGTGATTCCGTGTCTGTTCGGCTAACAGTTTATGTGTTCATCTAGGTATACCCAGACGAACAGGCGAGTGCTTGTATTTCATTACTGGTGCTGATAATCTTTGTTTCTTCAAAACGTGCGACAAAAGACGCTATGTAGTTGACCGCATCTGCTCAGTTTTCTTACCCATCCATTGCACTCACTTGTATTGGGACAGCTAAAAATTTAAAAAAAGAGCGCCAATCAAGATTGGACAGAAATCACCCAATGCGTTTCAGCAATTCTAATCAACTTGGTAGTTTGAAATTAACTACAAAAGAAGTGAAGAGAATTAAATGCTTTCAACTGAGGGAGGCGTGGTCTAAAATAAATTTTCAAACTCCCCCAACGCAGTGGATTGTAGCATTTTTCAAGCATTTTGTTCGCCCGGAGATTAAACATGCGTAAGACGGACAAAACCAATGGGTCTGCCAACACCCGCGGTGGTTTTCAGAGTATGCCTTTACATAACCGTCATCGAGATTTAACTCATCTTAAAAGCGACTCGAAACTTTTTGTTGCATGCTCTTCTGCTTAGTAACGCTTCCCTTTATTGTAATCTATCGCAAACCTCGGTAAATAAACGTTATCAGGAATTTTTTTTCCTCTGGTTTTCTAGGAGGATGGTCGCTTGACGCGAGTAAGCTAATTGACGACACAAATTTATGTTGGGGTGGAGTGCTGCTTCGATGCACCAATGGGGTCAGTGCATAAGACATAGGTTTTGAACTATAACGAGAAATTCTAGAGAAGCTTCACTGACATAATGGCGCATATCTTGCATACCCGCTTTCCTTGTTACCGTCGACGCCTTGACGTTCGATGCTTGTCCCGTTTTTAAAAGCAGAAGGCTCTCCTACGAAATTTAGTATTCTATTCCCATGTAAAATAAAAGCGCACCACAAGACGCGCAGACAAAGTATGCGGGACGTGCGTGCTGCGCTGTGCTTGGTATGAATAACCTTTTATGCGAAGCATAATAGGGACACTACTTAGCTCAACCATAGCCCAGCCTGGCGCGGCCACGACCACCAAGGCTAACTCCCGCTCCTCTCGCTAGGGGCGCTGCAGCTGAGCACGTGGTCTGACGTCACGACAGCTGAGGAGAGACGGGGCTCAACTCGCGCGGTCGCCGCGCGGCCGCGACCACCAAGGCTAACTCCCGCTCCTCCCGCTAGGGGCACTGCAGCCGAGCACGTGGTCTGAGGGTCACACCAGCTGAGGAGAGACTGGGCTCAACTCGCGCGGTCGCCGCGCGGTTGCGACCACCAAGGCTAACTCCCGCTCCTCCCGCTAGGGGCGCTGCAGCCGAGCACGTGGTCTAACGTCACGACGGCTGTGGAGAAACGGGGCTCAACTCGCGCGGTCGCCGCGCGGCCGTGACCACCAAGGCTAACTACCGCTCCTCCTGCTAGGGGGCGATTGTCGTCGCGGCATTGTATAAAAGAGCCCCGCTCCTCACGCCGAGGCAGTCATACAGCGAGATGCCGCCTACAGACAGGGATGCTTCGCATCCTAGGCTTAACCTTAGCTAAGCCAGTCCATTTTTGTTTACAACGTCAGCGCTATATAAGCATGGACTGGTCACCGCTACGGCCGTCGGGGTATAAAGCTCTCACCAGGGGCCAGATTACATAACTGTCAATTGGGAAAATTGTCAAAAACTTGTCACAAAGGTGTCAAAAAGCTTCGCTCCTATTGGTCGGTCGTGGCCGGAGGTCATATTGCTTTTTTACGTCATGGGTGGCTTCAGATGACATCACCGATACGGCAGAAGTGATGACGTTGCACAACTAATTATGCAGCCGCTATTTGACAGTTTTTTTGCCACAGTTTTGAGGCCGCGAATTTGACCATTGCCTTTGTGACAAAATGGCGGCGGTGTACGCGGCGATACGACTGAGGCGGCTGCGCTGGCGCGAGCAACGGCGAAGGAGGGCTCACGCGGACGCGTTTGGCTTGCCGGACGAGTTGTTTCGACGCCTTTTTCGACTGGAGAAGCAGACTGTGGAGTGGCTACGCGACGAAGTCGCCGATGAACTGTGAGGTGCGCGTGCGAGCGCGCTTTCGGCGCGGCTGCAGGTGCTATGTGGACTGCGGTTCTTTTACACGGGATGCTTTCAGGCTGCCGTTGGTAATGAGGCGTACATCTGCATCGCACAACCGACGGTGAGCAAATGTGTACAGCGGGTGTTGGAGGCAATTTGTAAAGTTAGTGCGCAGAAGAGGTGGATGCCGTCGTCGTCAGCTGTGACACACAGCTACATATAAGACACGCGTATGCGGGAAAAGCACTTTATTTTTCCCAGCAAATGGCACTTCATGGTCGTCTTCTGTTTCCCAAGGGGAAAGAAACAAACAGCCACTCGTCACATACTGCAACACCTCACCTTTTGGAATTTTTGTCATCGATCGAAAGAGCCGAACAACACAAACTTCAGCAAGTTGTCTTCGTCGATTTCGTTCCGTGCGCTCCTTGCAAGTTGCTCGGTAGTCACGTAGCCTTCACTACATTCGTTGAAATTTTTCTGCGCACTTAGGTCAACCGCATGGTAGCTCTATTCCACACGCCGCGCAAAAAAACAATAACGGCGTGAAACAGCTGCTTTCGTGCGAAGCGGCCCTTTTACTGCCGTCAGCACACCCCCGTGGCACCGAAAGTTACCCACCAGCCAATTTAATAGCACAATTTCGAACGCTTTTTGTTTTGCTTAATATTTTCAAACTTCAAACAGAATGTTTGGGCAAAATAAAATATTAGGTATTTTCATCGTTGCCCATTTCTTATTTCCTTTTACAAAAAATTAAGCAGACAGTCCCTCGAATGCTCTCGGGACGCTGCCCTGCTGTAATTGGCTGATTCCTCGTTGGGTCACGTGGTGACGTCTCATTGTTTCGTCATTTTGACGTCACTGTCAATAACTTGTGACAATTTGTCACAGTTGCGTAATCTGGCCCCAGAAGTCGATGGACAGCCTTCCCAGAGCTATAAAAAATGAAGCAACTATGGAAAAAAAATGAGGCTACATTACGTGGCTGGAAGAGAGCAGATTTGAGTACGGAACAAATTAGATATCCTAGCGTCAGTGGCGTTAGGCGGGGGGCAGCAGGTATAGGAGGGGAGGGGAGCTATAGACCAGTAAGAAATGCACATGGCAGGACACGTAATGCAGGGAACAGGCAGTGGACGGTCCTTAAAGGTAACTGACTGTGTTCCAAGGGAAGGCAAGCTTAGCAAGGAGCGGCAGAAAATTAGATGCGTAGATAGTTTGCGGGTATGGGGTAGTCGCAGATAGCACAGGGCAGGATTAATTAAAGGCCCGTGCACAAGAGGACTAAGTTGATGATGTAGAGGATGCACCATATTTCGAAGTACTACGTGTGCGGCAAGGCAACGCTAGAATGAATGGCATGCATAAGAGGAGGGCTCCGAATGAAGGCATTGACCTCGGGGTCGGTGTTTTTAAACGTAAATCGCAGCCTTCATGAGAAAGCGTTAAGATCCCCGTTCATCGGAAAGCCCGCGGTGTCGTCCAAGCAGCGTTTTGTCTAGAAAGTCAGGTCACGCGTATTTCAGGAATGAAAATGATTGAAAAGACTGCTGTTAATGTGAAATAAAGGTCGGCGCATGTTTGCAAAGCCTGAACTTAACAGATTTATTTTATTTAAAGACAAGTTTAGTTTGGGGGGGTTCTATGGCGCCTGATGTTTGGTTTATGGTTTATTGGGGTGTAATGTCCCAAAGCGACTTAGGCTATGAGGGACGCCGTAGCGAAGGGCTCCTGAAATTTTGACCACCTGGGTTCTTGAGCGTGCACTGACATCGCACAGTACAGGGGCCTCTGGAATTTCGCCTCCATCAAAATTCGACCGCCGCGGCCGGGATCGAACCCGCGCCTTTCGGGTCAGCAGCAGAGAACCATAACCACTGCGCCACCGCGGCGGCTCACCCAAAGAAAAGTTGTCAAATTTCGGCCGGCATTCGAACCCTCGACCCTTCGGTCGTCAGACAGGCACGATACAGGCTAAGCCACGTAGGCACGATGACGTTTACCAGGGACAACGGAGGGGGTGATGTTTGTGTGGCGTTAGCTTATTTGGAAGACTGCGGTAATCTGAAGTGGACTAGAGGCGTGCTAATCAGCGAGATTCTAATTGGAGTACCATCATGCGTGCCAACAGCAGTGTGGCAGAACTGCAACTGACCGAAAGTGTGGGCTCGCGTTCGGCAGCCAAACATAGCCGCTATGCCACCAATTTGCGGCTGATACCAATAGAGCTTTTTGAAAATCCGGCGCCCGCACATGCCATCGCTCGACGGCACGCGATGCGTAGTTTATCGCAGCAACGCAAGAATAACAAAAAGTAGGAGTCCGACATACAGTTTAATTTTCCAACAGTCATGTGCACTTGGTAGCTACAAGAATAAAATGCAGCACAGAGAAATAAAAAAACTGCATGCACATTAAAAGCTTGTCACTTTGCCATTCAGTTCTTGGCCCGACGTGCTGGCTTCGGGCGCTGCTTCTTAGCTTTGGGTTCCTCGTCATGCTCAACGGAGTCACCAGTGGGGCCATCCTGAGGTGGCGCAGACAGCTTTGCAGAAGACGCTGAAGAATCAGGCTCTCCAGTGCCAGAGAAGTCGTCTTGGCGGGCGCTATTAGACTCGGCGGTTTTCTTAAGCCCCGTAAGCTTTTTTGAAGCAATTTTTTTGCCAGGTTCTTTTTTCATGCGGATCGTGTTCAAGGGCTCATCAGATTCACCAGATGTGTCTTCGCTCTCAGAGCTCTCTGTGCCGACATCCTGAGGTGGCACAGAGAGCTTTGAAATCTTTAACGCAGAAGACGCTGAAGAATCAAGCTCTCCAGTGCCAGAGAAGTCGTCTTGGAGGGCGCTATTAGACTCGGCGGTTTTCTTAAGCCCCATAAGCTTTTTTGAAGCAACTTTTTTGCCAGGTTCCTTTTTCATGTGGATCGGGCTCAAGGGTTCATCAGATTCGCCGGATGTGTCTTCGCTCTCGGAGGAAGAATTCCCACACTCTGCACGCTTTTCCGTTGCCGTGTTCTCACCTTTGCTCCCCTGCATGTTTTGTTCAACAGAATCTCCTATGTCGCCTAAGCGGACAGCGTCCTCAGCAAAGCCCTTGTCGCGTTGGGGTTCAGCGGCCGTGTTTTCTTCACTCTGGAGTTCAGCGGCCGAGCTCTCATCTTCACTCTGGGGCTCAGCGGATGAGCTCTCACCATCACTTAGGGGCTCAGCGGACGAGTTCTCACCATCACTCTCGGGTTCAGCGACCGAGTTCTTGCCTTCACTCCGGGGTTCAGCGACCGAGGTCCCGTTTTCACTGGAGAGTTCCAAATCGAGAAACTTGTTCTCGTCATCGAAAGCTTTGTCCTTTACCCTTTTAGCTGGTACGCCTCTTCTCTTCCCCACCTTCACTTCTACGGCATTCGCCTCGTCTTCCTTCCCTTCTACGGCATTTTCCTCGTCTGCCTTCCCTTCTACGACATTTTCCTCGTCTGCCTTCCCTTCTACGGCATTCCCCTTCTCTACCGTGACTGCTGTGCCGCTTGACTTTAAAGATTTAGTTGATGCGCCCCTGCTCTTTCCAGCTTTGGTTGCCGCGCCCCTGCTCTTTCCAGCTTTGGTTGCTGCGCCACTGCTCCTTCCAGCTTTGGTTGCTGCGCCACTGCTCCTTCCAGCTTTAGCTGCTATGCCAGTGCTCCTTCCAGCTTTAGCTGCTGAGCCAGTGCTCCTTCCAGCTTTAGCTGTTGAGCCAGTGCTCCTTCCAGCTCTGGCTGCTGCGCCAGTGCTCCTTCCAGCTTTAGCGGCTGCGCCAGTGATCTTTTCATCTTTAGCTGCTACGCCAGTGCTCTTTCTAGCTTTAACTACTGCGCCAGTGCTCGCGGCCTTTTTTCCAGTCGTGTTTTTACTTTTAATGTCTGCTACAGCAGGCTTTGCATTTTCACCAGCCTTTTTCTCTAATCCGGGAGGCTTCCTTGCCTTGGTGCTTTTGGCTCGGCCCTCGGTGGCTACGGCTTCGCTACTCTTAGACTTCTTGGAGGCGGTCTTGGTAGATGGTCTCCGGTTTTTAGATCGATCCGACTCGGGTTGGGCGGCTGGAGCCGCAGCCCTCTCTTTACGTTTCGCCTTGGTCGCGAGCTTGACCCGTCCGCTCACGCCCTCCGCGGCCTCTGTTGCTTTCGTACGAACCAGTACTTTTTTTTCGATGGCCGTTATGAACGCCTTTTTGAAGCTTGTCTTGAAACGTGCACCATACACGTCGGGGTACTTTCCTGTGGCAAAGTAAACACAGAAGGCAGTTTCAAAAGTTTGATCGCGCATGCATGCGCCGCACAGAACCATGCGCGCTGCCTCCACCAGCCGTTATTTTTACCGATGTACTATAAAGCGCTCCAAGAAAAGCCAGTTTTTAGCATATTTCACACCAGCAAAGCGAATTCACCTTAACCTAAACCGTAAAATGGAACTATTCCTTTAATGCACCAGCGGCTGCTGCCACTTTCGCAGCATTACCCCACTAAAGGTGTGTGGTTCGAGAGGCGACAACCGAATAATCCGTGCCCAAGAACAGCTATCAGTGGTTTGGTGTCAATAAACTTTTAATCACGAAAGCAGCTTTACTGACATGAAGAAAGCGAAGAATAAAAGGCGCTGTGTGAGATATACAGAGTACGTAATTTTCGTCGCAGTTCTCGGAGGGAGGAATTGGCGGACTTTCAGCGCAGATGTGAATGAACAAGTACTGTGATTTTCATCTGAATACATTTCTTAAATACGTCACCAGCTTCGCAACAGACTGCTCGTCTTCGCCGCGATTTTGCTCATCCAGCCCACAAGATTTACGCTGAGCCTCGTAAAGGGACCCTGAGGGCTAGATGAAATGCGCCTGCATCAATAGATTGCCGCGTCGTAATAAGGCCACTTCCATCGAAAAAGGTTTAAGCTAGAAAATATGAAGAATTGAAATGAAGGTATCGCCACCATCGGCAGTTTTTGCGAGTAAACCGCGGTCACGTCGAGACAGTTCTTTAGCGCGTGGATCTAGGAGGCCAGGCTACACCGCCGTCCACTTTAGTGTTATATAATCACTGTGTCCAGTTCGGTTTCGAGGTAACGCACTTGAATCGAGTGGCGAGAAATTTTTACATCCAATTTTCTCTGAAATAAACGAGTCTTGCTTCCGAACAATCACCTGCACAGACCGAAAGAGCCATAGGGTTGATTTTTACTAAGACCAAAAACTGGACGAAGTTATTCTCAATGTCCCTGCAATGCAGCTGAAACTTTCCCGCACGCACAGGCGCAGCCTAGAGTTTCTGTTCACACTGAAAATGCGTTTCATCTTTGTCATGCCAATGATGGAGAATTTATGACAAATTCTAACGCGCTTGACAATAAAATTTCGCCGCAAGGTTTCTCCTCCTGCACAAGCCTTTACCTGAAAGAAGCCATTTTCACGCTATGCAAAATTTTTACTTGTATGTGCAACCAGCATCTTGCACCGCCCGCATACGTTGCCGACGTGTTCATCAGGATCGCATAGCATTTCAACAGGTATATTTATTTCTGCGTTAAGGCGGAGACATGGCAAGTTGGTACATCATACTTAAGGAAAAACAGCGCACAAAAACGGGACGGAAAAAAAACGACGGCACAACGCGCTGACTAGCAACTCGTTTCCAATCCGCCAGAAGCGAAATATAGCTGGAAAAACATCTAACAAAATCGCAAAATATTAGACAACCCTGACAACTCCAGTTTAGGCCCCATAGGTGAGTAATGACGGGTACACCTACTAACTCTTTCAAGGGGTACGCGAAGAGTAAACCGCCAGGCAGGGGCTATCCCCACTACCCGAAATATTCTGTTTATCATATGCAACAATGTCAATAGCGACATGTGCAGTCTATTGGAAAAAAAAATGGGGGGGGGGGGTCCCGGCCTTGTACTTTTTTTAATACTTCAGTACATGGTACATGCCCATCTACACCTATGTGCGCAATTTTCTACATCTTTTGAGCTAGTAGGAAGAAACTCCAACCAATGTCCTACCAATGCGTGTTACGAATGCCTCTTATGATTTTACAGAACCAAAGCGGGTACGTGCGTACATAAATCAAGCTCTATTCTATGACATACTTCAGCCTTTCAATGAGTGCATTGCGCTGTGTCGTTTGCCCCACATCAAGCGCAGGTCACTTGGCAGCCATGCATGACTCATCACTTCCCACGTCGGTGCTTGCACAGAGAGACAAAGACACGGGCGTGAATATTGGCTTGAAATACAGCTTACCGAAAATGAAGTTTCGGATGAACGCGGGGCTCGCACCTTTAGGGTCAGCTGCAAGAGAACAGCAAAAAGGAAATGAACAATCGGTACAGGTACGTCCATTCCCGAATCAATAAATGACAAACGTGACAAAAGAGGCATAGCTAGTATTATGCTGAAGCACTAAGGCAAGTACGCGCCGCGACAGTTCGCTGCGCCAATACGGTAGATTTGTTCGACTGCAATTTACGCGCGCGAATTTTCCATGCAGCTTACGCTCCGATCACCAGCTGAAAAGGTTCGAAAGAACATCGCAACACTCCTGCCGTGACAATCTATAGCACACACACAGCACACACACGCAGCTTCAGAGCAAAACGCTGCAGGGCACTCGCTATTCGCGAGCTGAACACCCAGGTCGTGAGGAGACTAATGGCGCTGTACGATCACTTTGGTTCCGCAGTTGGTTCAACTTCTACTTTTTTCCGCACTAGCGGATGGTCGCATCACGCTATTGGCTGCTGTCCCGTGATGTAGCAGCGCACCGGCACCAGGCCACGCCTCCTCAGTAAAGGCGGAACCGCATGGCGCGATTCAGGCGCGATTGACGCGCGGATACTGGGACGCGCGCGTCGTTTTGACGCGTGCCCACCACGAAATCGCGCCGCCGCGTGCTGCTGCTCGGAGTAGAAAAAAACGCCTCGCGCGGCGCGTCCGGGGCGCCTCCGCCAATCAGATTTCAAGTAAGTCACGTGGTATTTGGTCACGTGGCATTTTTGGTTTTTGGTTTTGCCACTAGATGGCCCTACTCTCTGCGCATCTCGACGGAGCCTCTTCGGCGCATTTTTTTTCGCTCTGCAGAACCGGCGCGCACGTGAAAAACACGTGCTACTGTTTCGTGCGCGCATCGTGTTCATCGAAAATGGAGAAAGCAGTCTTGCTTCAGAATCAGCATCCCTCTTAACAGTAGCAATCACCTCTTCTGCTCTGTAGTAAGCGCCCGACACTCCATTTTCTATGTCGAGTTGTAAACAAGCAGCGGCCTCTTGGCATGCAGAAAGTACATAGTCGCAGTTTCGCACACACTCTGCTTGAAATTAAGCTTGATAAATATACTTCGGAAAAAAATGTCGTTATGTAATTACACTAAGATTATTTCTATTGCAGTGTTGTGTAAGTTTAAGTGCATATTACATATGCGGTAGCAGGGACAGTAGCTCTGCGGCAGGGACAATTCATGTCGTTGGGAGTTACGTTGTCTGGCAACCCGGAAAACGCGCCGCGAAGGCGCCGTTTCCCTTTTCTCGTGCGGGTGCTCGCGCGTTGACGGCAACGTGGGCGTCCACCGCGCGTCGCGTTTTTCGCTCGCGGAAAACGCGCCATGCGGATCCAGCTTAAGATGGCCGCCCGCGAAGCGGAGTGAAACCGGGCCTAGTAGGTGGTACCTCTGCCGAGGAACACATATTGGCTGCGCGTGACTATTACGAGCGTTGACAGCGACGTCGAGCTTCACTGCGTGCAACAGCGGCAAGCGGCATTTCCCCCCAAGTTGTTTTGTCTCCATCTGCACTGAGTTGGCCGAGCAGATACGCCAGATGTAACAGTGCCGGTGTCGCGATGTGTTTATTTGGAACCGTTTGTGACAGCTTCAAGTGTTCTTTATTCACGCGACATCTTCACGAACACCAGCGAGAAGCAGCTCCCCAGGGTGAAGTTCCTGTGCATACAGCAAGCTTCACAGCGCAGTGAGAAGCGTCAGTGTAGTGAAAGTGATTGCAGTAAGAACGAGTGCTTTTGCGTCAGTCAGTGGTATCGCCTGCAAGTATAATTACGTTTGAAAAGCTTACTACGTACGCCTTGTTTTCCGAGTGCTGAAATGAACTTAGAACTGTACAGGGTACAGCCGATCCTGGTTCGGGTGCACGCGTGTGTGCTGAGTTTGAGAACTGCCGTGAGTGCGACGTGACGAAGTGCTTGCCAACTTCGAGCTCTGCAGCGAGCCGCATTAGTTGCAGCGGTTGCAGTGATCGCGAGCACAAGGCGTCGTGCTGCGGCGTATCCATCACCGATATCGATCGTAGTTCGTGTGTACTGCGTTAAGCGTGGTCCGCATAGAGCGTTTTTCCGGGCGATTCGTCGGCGTCGACGGCAGAGGAGCGTTTTTGTTTTTTTTTTGCCGCGGGAGAGGACGTTTTTGTCAAATCGCGTTATGGCGGAACAGATAAAATCGCCGACGCCGGGAGAGGGCAGCGACAGAGGGCCAATGAGATCCGGGGCGGGCGTCACGTGATTCTGGACGGGGCCGCGCCGGTGAACCCGGCTACAATTACCCGGCCGAAGGAGACTCTCTCGCATGGTGGATGCGCGCTCGCAAGCATTTCGCGCGCGACTGCCAGCGGCTTCACTTCGCTTCGCTTCCTGCGCATCCGTCTGCTTTCAGTATGAATGGGGGCGCGCGCATCGCACAACTGGGCAGCAAAAAAAAATGCCGCTCGGCTACTGACCATGCGGGAGTGAATTCGTCGGCGCCGGCGTCGGGCGCGCGGCGCGATTTCGCCGGCAAAAAACGCTCCATGCGGGCCACGCCTTAGACAACCGCCGTGAGTGCGACGAGACCATTCTGAAATATGTGTTTTGCGTATGCGAAAGGACCTCGGCTGCAAAGCCGTTGGGCTGCTTTTTGTCGGGACTACAGAAGCCTCGCCAGCATTCTGCGGCATTGTGCTCCATGAAGTGCAATTTGCGACTAAGAGTGGCCGGATTACGATGGTATGCCGGTTGCACTGTGAAATCTGTGTGAAAACATCGGTGTGCATAGCAGCTCTCACATATGGAGAGTCTTTATTCCCTGCTGGCTGCGCGGGCCCATATCTGTAGTAAATATTTGCGTAACAAATTGAATGAATCCAGCTTCCCCTGCATGTGAGTGATATCACGGTCTGAGCCGAAGCATTAGTGTTAAGTTTGGGTTGCAACTTATCACCAGATCAGGAACACATATGTACAAACAAAAACCATTGTCACGACTCATGCACCGGTGTTTCACGATGCAGAAGTCTCTAATATGGGCCCACTAGTGCAGCTCTTTTTCATGAGCATTTCATTTTATCTGATGCCAAAAAAGACCAACATCAAAATCTATAATCAACCACAACAGATGCTTAAGCTTCTCAAAGCAAGTAACCCATATACAGTTGTTCCTTATTAATATGAACACTTTGGTTCTGGATCAGAACTGTTCATACGGAGTTTCCATAATAGTGAATCGTGATTAAAAATGAAACATTTTCAGTGAACTGCTGTGATTACAATTTATTTTTTGCTTAGCAGCACGCAGTGAAGTTGCGTTTCAGACAAATGCTTGCAATATTAAGTCCATTATCATGGTTGCCATGGCTATTGGTAAAATGCAGCGATCTCGAAGTACTTCATGAGCCATGACAATCAGGATAAAAACTGTACTCTTAATAAGCGCCTGATCCCACATTTATTGTTGCTTTCACTACACTGCTGTCTCCGAGGTGCTCAACAACTTGGCTTTATTGGTGTCGAACACATGTTAACTAGCGCTTCCTAAGTAAGCTCTACCAGCTTGTGTGAGATATCCTCGAAGCCTTTAGAAGCATATGTCATCAATGCACATGCATCTGCTGAGTTTATTTACCTGTGACTGCCTGCAGTGAACATTATTTGCCTGCTGGATGAAGGCGATGGTGGGCCTTTGGGAATTTGTCACAAATGTAGACTGCTTCCTAGAATTCCTTCGCCTTCATTGCATTTGCTGCATTTCTAAATTTGTTTGCCTGAATGTAGATGCTTGTTTGCACCTTCCACAATGCTCAGCTATAGGTTTTCATAGACACACATCTGTTCACATTTGGTGTTGGTTTATGGGGTTTAACGTCCCAAAGCGACTCAGGCTATGAGTAACGCCGTAGTGAAGGGTTCCGGAAATTTCGACCACCTGGAGTTCTTTTACGTGCACTGACATCGCACAGCATACGGACCTCTAGAATTTCGCCTCCATCGAAATTCGACCGCCGCATCTGTTCACATTTGTCGTACGGCCGTGACAGGGCCACATTTGTGCATATTGCCACAACCACGTTAACAAGGTTTATTTTGATTTTTAAAAGCGTGTTTTGCGCTATTGCACTGTGGTTGGCCCTGCAATGCTGACATTAAGCAGTTTCTGAAAGCCCTACAGTGCCGGTGCAGCCATCGACCTGTCGAGGTTGAGATCACATTTAATTTCAACCCATTTCCTTACTGCTTGAATTGTATTTGAATATTCCCAGCTTTACACCTGTGCTGAGTTCCCCTCGTGGCCAACATGCTTTAACTCGAGTAGTTTTTTTCTTCTTGCCATGTGCTCTGTTTAAAAAAAATCATTAAATTAGTGTTGCAAGTAAACATTGAGATTATAACAAAAAGGTTACACAGTCAGCGAGCGGCCTAATTAATTTCTGCAGTGAACAAAGTGCGCCAGGAAATGAGTCGCCGAGCCTTTCAGTGCCATTGATTTCGACACCAGAAGGAGAAGTGCTTCGTCATTCAGAAAGTGCAAGCGGAGACAGTCGGCGTGCCTGGCAGTTCAATGTTTAACGAAAACTGCACGCTACGCTGCAAGTGGTATGAGGGCAATTCCAGGGTGCAACAGCCATATGATTCAGTCTGTGTTTGTCGCCAAACACTTCTAACAGTCCTTGCACTACGTTATAGTATCTGGTTACCACAGTCCAGACGTTCGCATTGCAGTCTATATTACACGACAAAAATATGCCGGTCCCAATTGGCTTTGTGCATTTTAGCTCTGTCATTTGTCCAAACAGCAAGTTTCCATGCTAAGGCATGCGTGATTTGATGAAGTTTCACCCCAAAGAAACTGTCCATAATTCAAGCCATCATATCACAAGGTGGATATTAACGAGGCATGGCTGCATACAGTAAAATGTAGTAAATGTTTAGTTCTAATAATATCACAAGCACCAAATCATCGCACCATTTCTATGACTAGCATGGGTTCCTAATCGTGAAAAACACTATATACTCTCACACTGCTGAATTGTTGTAGCCCATTAAATTGTGCCTTCCAGATCGGTACGCTTTTTGAAAAGCATTCCTGTGATAGCCAACATTTAGTTTTTCGTGACGTACACTTGCTCCTTAGTCTCTTTGAGAAAGCATGCGGTAAAATCCTTTATAAAATAATGTCTTGCATCGTGCTGTTCCGTGTGGGATTTAAGTGATCCTAGATAGTTAACAGCACTTAGCCCATGCTAACTCTTGGTCATCCTGCCTTTCTTTTTTGGAATCTCGGGCAACCTCAAAGGTGTTGTACTTGGCCCTTCCCTTTTTCTTACATTCATTAATGACCTTCCTTTCACTTGATGGGAATAATGCGCTACACACGGAGAAAAACCGACAGCTGAAACAACGGACACAGGACAAGCTCCCCCCCCCCATGCCCCCCATTGCGCAAATCCCAAATGTTCACCTTACTTTGAACAGACTACAATTTTAGCTCGTGCAAGGGACAAGAAAAAAAGAAGCCTTTGAGATACGGGAAGCCGGTGAAGATGAGTGCGTAAGCACACCCTCGGTGTTGTTATCAAGTGAGGATTTAGATCTAATCAAGAAACGAAGGAGCGTGGGACACAGCCGGTGGCAATGAATTTGATTGTTTTGAACATGTGCATGAAATGCATTTATGTGCCCTCGTACCAGGTTAGATTTTAGTTGTTAGTGCACACCTGTCCTGTGTCCGCCGTTTTTAGTTGTCTATTCATGTCCGTGTGTAGCACGTTATACCCATCAAATGTGCAACCAACTAGCCCACATTGTTGCCTTGCTTCCTTCCACTGTTTAATTTAACTAGTCTTCATTGATTGCTATATGGTCTGCCATTCCACTATCAATATCAACATACCAACCCTCCAGAACAACCATCTGCGTGCTCGGGAATGGCCTGTTTGGCAATCTTAAAAGGACTACATTAACAGTTTTTGCTGTCAGCGATACCTGTCTCCACTGCGAGCTGATGTGTGTCAGTATTTGCTTTCTGCTAGTATCCTACACTGTTTCAAGCGAAGCAACGCGGAGATTTCGATAGTGTGATGTGGTTAAAATGCTAGGCGCATGTGTTTACTCGTGTGACTTATGTGCGTGTGTCGTTTGATCCTTATCCTCATCTGGAATGCCAAGCCAGGTATGTTATGGGGCCAGCATTTACAATGTTTATAAAATGGTGCCTCCTCCTCCTCCTCCATAATAAAGCTGAATTTCACATGTATTTCTGTTGTCATGAATGGAGTCAGGTTACAGCTGCTGTGAATTTTGCGTGTGAATGTAATTTTCTTACATTGACGGCAGTGAAACACATGGAAAGGCACAAACCTCTACTCAATGTTAACTCAGTCATACAGTTGCTGTTTCCTTTCCCTTTGTAACAAGAGTTTTCATATAAGGCCCTAAGGAGGATTATCATTTTGGTGCATTATTTTGAAAAAAGAGGCCACAAAACAAGATATTTGTTTGCCTAATACATGCAGCCCTTCTAGGACTGTTTAAATTCACATACACTCATTGTATGAAGCCGAAAAGTGGGCATAGCCTAGGCAAAGATCTTCAAGCAGTTAAGTTTACGACTAAGTCATTTTCACATAAGGTATGCCTAAAGGCAACTTTGCCAGTTTGAAAACCAAACTGGCAGTGAAATAAGGTTTGCTTTGCAGAAGATTGCGCTAATAACAGCTAGCACGGTCAAAAATTTTATACATGACAAGTTGTGCAGAAAATGCTCACATTTATCGGCTGTTTTTGGAACCAGAATCACTGTTACGATCACTTTTTTTTTCTGCCCAGAAAAGGTCTTAAACATTACTGCAAAGCTATATGAGAGGATATACGTATTTATGCCCTGCACACACTTATATGCTTATTTTTTATTTCATTGCGTTTTTCATGGACGCAGCTTTCACCTAGTAAATATATTTCTACAAATTCTGCTTGAGACAACCACTCTGCATGGTCAGTGCATCCTGTTTCCCTGAATATATGAAGTATTCTTTCCCAACCTCAACCAGGAGCCGTCCAGATGTAAGCCAGTTTACCAACTCCCACATCATGTTATGTTTACACTGAAGGAAAAGGCATGTATGACCTTTTACTAAGTACTAATCAACCACTTTGTTTTCGTTCACATGGGCACTTCAGAATTTTTTGGAGTTGTACAGTTAACGTGCCAGCTTGTTTCTGCATGTGTCGCCATTGACTGGCTCTGAGCACAATTCTCCAGGCTTGTTTGCACTGCTGCATTCTAGCTTGTGCAATTGTCATTGCAATATGAGCTAAGGAATTGCTAAAATAAAACTGGTCGCCCGCTGTCTCTGCAAAGAACAAAGCTGTGCATTTCAGCGCAGTGATAGATGGCTTAGCCCCTTTGTCACCACACTGTGCTATTTCAATTTTGCCTTTTCTAACGGACCGAAAAACCTTACAGAGAGAAAGCAGTACTGTTGCACGGTCACTCTTCTGTGAAATGCACAACTGCTGCAGTTACAACTGATTTTACATATTAAAAATTACTGGGAATGTCATAATTTTCTTGTATATTTGGGTTCTTGTTCGACAGCATAGTACTAAAATATGGAATTTTTAATACATGCACGATTCAGATACACAATACATATATTGACTAATAAATAAATGTATTTTACAATAACAGTTAATTGGGGAGACAGCAAGGAGGCCTGTTTACTTGACATTGTTACTGTCAGCTAAAGTGCGCATGAATTAAAAAGATACAAAATAAAGGCAATTAAAATACATGTAAAAAGACTGCAGTCTGCTAGTTTGAATAACTGATGACTTAACCTCTGTCTGGTCTCAGCTATGTGAATTTCCCTGTCATAATGACAAGCGATCGAATATGTACTGCTAACCTATAGCTTGTTCTAGTCCCATATCCTTGGCTCCGAGAATTCGTGATACGAATCGCGTCGTCGTTCTGAAATTGTTATTGCATGTTAGGGTATAGTGTAACTTTCAATGAGGGCTCTCTTCAAATGTTAGGAGGCAAAAACCTTAGATCGTGGTTGGAACGGAGGCATATATGGGTGATCTTCAGCGGAGGAGGAGGAATAAACATTTTATTAAAATAGCAGACAGGTTCTTGCGGATGACAGCAGTCATCGTATTAGGACGGGTGTATTTTGCCGAGTGTGTGTACGTTGGGATATGTGTTGGTTTGTAGGAGTCTCCAGTCCCTAGATTGTCAGCGTGTAAGTTTAGGATGGGGTTGTGCCATTGTCTGCCTGGCGCGTCTTTGGCTGTCGAGGATATCTTGTGGCAGCGTAGGTGTGAGGTATTCCTCCCAGGTCGATTTGTCCGCGTCTCAGAAAATTAGTCCTAGAGCCAGGCGGTCCGCCCGTTCGTTCCCTGTACACCTTCGTGAGCGGGCACCATGTGATGATGTGATCTTCTCGAAGGTTGGTTCCTAGTATGCCTAGGATGCTCCGAGGAAGGACGCCTCTGATAAACAGTCGGCAAGCTTCTTGCGAATCCGTGAGAACACGTGAAGATTGCCTCTTGCCCTCTGCCGCTCGTATGGCTAGTGCTATGGCTGCCGCTTAGGCCACGGCCATGCTCTTGGTGCGGATTGTCGCCGACGCGATTGCTTGGTTCCCTCTAGTGACAACCGTAGCAAATGCTCTCAGCCTCAAGGGGTAGGGAGTTGCGTCTGTGTAGTGAGTGTTTGGGTCGTTGCGTAACCGTTCGAGTGCCACCGCTCTCGCTCGTCTGCGGCCGGCGTTAAACATGGGGTGCATGTTCTTGGGTATTGGGTCCACGTGTATGCGTTCCCTGTCTCGTCAGGGTATTTGGTGTGTCTCCTTCACGCAGGATTGGGGTGCCAAGGGGTAGTGAAGTCTGTGTAGTAAAGCTCTACCTTGGGTTGTCGAGTCGAGTTTCTCTCTCTGCGCGTTCAAGACTGCCGCGTCGTGTTCATCGTATGTAATGTAAATACCCAGACTCTCCAGACGCTCTCTGCCAGTGCAGTCAGGGAGGCCCAGTGCAGCTTTGTAGGCAGTGCGTATGAGTACGTTGGCCTGCTCTGCTTCACATCTGCGTGAAAGCTGGTATCGCAGAGCGTACGTAATGTGACGAAGGCTTGTACCAGTCTCCTAGTGTCGTCCTCCTTCATGCCGTCCTTACTGCGGGCGATTCTTACGAGTCTCGATACACTCCTGGCCGTGTGTTTGAGTGTTTAGCGTTGACGATACGCTGCCCGTCTCCTGAATTAGCATGCCTAGCACCCTGAGCTCCTTGTTTGACCTGGCTTCCGTTGATCCCCAGGTTGAGGATGGGGGAGCGCGTCTGCTGGGTGTTTTTAGGTCTAATTTGTATAAATTCCGATTTTTCCGGTCTTCAGCGGAGTCTAGCCAACTAGCAGTCCAACGAGTTGTGTCGCGATCGCGGTGTGATGCCTGTTATCACTTTCTGAAGTAGAAATAGCGCAAACGTTAATCGTTTCCCGCGGCGCTGTTTTAGAACCTCGCCTGCGGTGTTGCAAAATTTGTTGCAACTTCGTTCGTGGACGTCAGAATCGGCCGCGCCAAGATTCATGGCTATCACAGCCGATCGCGGTTTTACCTGCTACGAAAAATCTCACTGCTAAACATGTCTCGGGTGAGCCACCATATCAATGTGTGTGTATTCGTACGGCAAGATATTTTCGTGTTTTGCTACGGCACATGCCTGTGCTGCCGCACGGGCGGCACTGACGAGCGCGCCAATCATAACGCCGGAGTCGTCCGCTCGGTCGCATGCAGCAAACTTGATCGTACAACACCTCATCCGCAACGCACCCTCACGCGGCCGTGCGCATGGCCGCAAGGACGCGTGCGCATGCGGAAAAAAAGTGATCGTACAGCGCCCGTGACTCGCATATTCGACTTCGGACGCGCCTACGAAGTGAGGGCGCAACCGCAGTTTGCTCGGGCTTGAGCTGGAAAAACAAAGCTATTGCACTTCAAAATGTGAACGATAGTCAGGGTAGAACAGTCGTGCGCCGGTGTGCAGGTAACACGTGTATTTACGTAAATCGCCGATAGCGAGTTATCAGGAGGAATAAAAACCACCGAGCCAGAGCGTACTGCGCCTTGCACTTCGCTGGCCGACAGTGCATCCGGTCTGCGCTTACTCTGAGTGTCCCGAGAACGATCGTCTACCGCCGGCAGATCCGCTGCGCGAGTAAAAGGCGCAGGCACCGGCAATGTCTGGTCCCGTGGGAAGGTTAGAAAACGACTTGTGTCGAGTCCCGATTTCTGCTGGTGACTATATATACACGCGTGCACTGCTTCTAGTAAGCCCCGGGGCTGCAGTGAGGCGGTGCTCCTTTCCAGGCTACGAAAAAAAAATACCAGGAAGCAGCACTTCCGACGTTCTGTCTGATTTGATTATGGGGTTTTAACGTCCCAAAGCGACTCAGGCTATGATAAAGCTGAATGGCGCAAGGGAATGAACACAGGAAGACACATAGACATAAAGAGCGCCTAAATAATAAAGCGCATAAATAATAAAAAATTTATAATAAAGTTGTAAAGTGGCCCTGTGTCTTCCTGTGTTCGTTCCCTTGCGTCATTCAACTTTATGATGAACGAACTAGCCCAACAGCAAGTACTTCTGTCAAACTATGAGGGACTCCGTAGTCAAGGGCTCCAGAACTTTACACCACCTGGGGTTCTTTAACGTCCACTGACATCGCACAGTACACGGGCCTCTAGAATTTCGCCTCCATCGAAATTCGATCGCCGCGGACGGGATCGAACCCGCGTCTTTCGGGCCAGCAGCCAAGCGCCATAATCACTCAGCCACCACGGCGGCCCCCGATGTTCTGTCTACCGGAAGTTTTGGAATCGGGAAGGATAAAGGCAGAACAATGAATACAAATATCGAGAATAGCTGGCTCTCGAAGTTAAATCGCTTAGCTTGCCACGATGACCTCTGCCAAACCGCGACTGCAACAAAACAGTTTGCTGGATCCAGCCAACTGGATAAAGCGTATCGATACCCTTCATCGACATCTGAAATTTAATGCGACGCACATAAGGATAAAATCGTTTGCCTTCACAATAGCCTCGCTCGCGCTGAAATATCGCTCAGTGCTGGCTATCTGCAAACGCAAAGCGTGCCGCTGCCTTGTTTGTAGCGCTTGCTTCGTTCGTCTAAAAACGCAGTTGCTTACAGGCGCCTGGAAGACGGACTGTGGCGCCTCAAACACTTGAGCTCGACGAGCCTCCTCGCGTTCACAGCGTTTAACTGTATTTAAAGGGGCACTGAAAATAAATGGAAGTCCTGTACCTACAGACACCGTCGTGGCCCATTATTCCCAGGTGAGAATTACCGCAGAGGATCCCTGAGGCCAGGTTACAGTGACGTTTGCCAAAAGCAGTGATCACAGAGTCCCTTTAGGTCTCGAAGTCACAAATTTGAGAGTAGTGGGAAAATGCGTGTGGTGTCTGCTGCCAAACAAACGGCATCACTGCCACAGAAGAGCCACAGAACAGGTTCTAGCCGAGAAAAAAAAAAGTGATTGTGTTGCCCTCAGTGCCCATATATAGAAGAGTATGATGGAGCTTTGCAATTCAGCCGAGCAAGTGTCATTGCACAATGTATTGAAGAACAATCCATTATTTTACATTTAAGTGCAAACTAGGCAGACAAAGAGGGCGCGCACTCACCGCAGTTGTTAACAGCATCTACGATCTTGTCGATCATCTTAGGCGCCTTCCTGCTGGTTGCCGCCTTTTGGTCGGTGGAGGACTGCTCCTCTTCAGACGAATCACTGTCCATGTCCCGGATACGCTTCCTGGGAGCCTGCGGTAGCGGTATCAAAGTTCTTTTGTCTGCGATTGACAGACGTACATGCCAGGATACGAGCTCACGCAAACAAAAATGCCAACACAACTGTTGGCGCCAACAGTGACAAATTGAAATACCAAAAGAAGGAAGCTGGAGCTCGCGGGTGGCTCGCAGAAACCTGGAACAACACGAGGCTGAAGACTCGGTGATACTCGAATACAGGCAAAAGCAGTGTAGCTGTGTAGCTATTCACTATTTCCTATACTGCCTTGCTACTATATTTATTTTACCTTCTTATAGCCAGTAAAAATAGCTGTAGCTTTCTACGAAACTGGCAAGCTATTACTAGCTTTTTCACAACTTTTCGCGAGCCTATTGAAGAGCTTTGCGAAACGTCCAAGACGTGGACTCTAGTGCTAACAGACAGCATGCTGCAAAAATGTGCGACTTAGGCTTAGCCTAATAATTAAGTGAAGTGTCTTCCACTGTTTGGAGGACCACTGTTTGAAGAGGAGGTCAAACATAAGAGGTGTTCGATCGCTCATAAAGGATGAGCTTGTCACGGCTGCCAGTCCATGTCTGGCTCGAAGAATTAGTGTTGCTGGAGTGTGCAGCGTAGGTTTCCTTATTTTTATAGCCTCAGAAGCTTTGTACGGTTCACACCATCATGCCTCTGGCAGAGTATTCGGGCTGTGCCTACACACTATAGTATACCGAGAGCTGTCGGTGACACGAAGGCGGGCTGACTATCTTTAAAGGCAATTCGATTATACCAAAGGTAAAACCTATCACCGGCATATCTTGTGTGCATAGAAAATGGCAGAACTACGCCAACGTACGCATGTAGCGCCGTGAAGAAAATTTGTCCAAGATAATCACAAGACTGTCTCGGGCTGCAAATATTCTGAACTTTTTTATGATCGTCCGACGACGCGTTTTTTTATTGACCATCGTGACTAGGGCTCTTCAAGCCACTACGAGCCGCCTTCTATTCAAGTGACAAGGATTTACAAACTTTTTTGTAAGCACTACGGCCTATCAAGAGTACAAGGAGACTTCTGCTGCGAACGAAGTGGTAATTAAGCTAACGACGATGGTCAACACTTGCTACAGCTGTAGACAAGTGTGGAAGCCGCACGAGGCTCCGCTCGCGCGGCTTCCTGCCCTGCATTAGTGACATCTACGTTTGCTTTGGCTTCTGGGATTGAAATAGCTTGTTTCCGAGCACATGGCGAGCGTGTCGTATTCTTTCGACTGCCACTGGTCGCCAGCTGCTGTTTGCGCATGCAGATAGCTGCCGGAGGTGCACTCGGCCTACTTATCACGAAGCAAGCAGCAGGCATGGCGTCAGCGGTGGATTAAGGGGGACGGGGGGGACTAAGGGGGCTGCAACCCAGGGCCTCACCTCGGACAGTAGAAGGGGTCCCATTTATTCTAACCTGCTTAGTATATGGAACCATGGGCAACGCAACTTCGAGCGACATGTATGAAGCGAGAAAGCCAGAACGAGCAGACGGGGCCCCCCGCCTAATGTAAGAGCATGCGTTTATACTGATCATTTGGGGAGAGCTTGAGCTGCAAAAACAGGAATCCCACACCAAGCCGGCGGGGCCCCCTTTCTTACAAAGTGAGGTGCGTTTGCTTGGGAGAGTTTTCGTGGTTCCCTGTCAGTCCGTCTTTCCAGTGCTGTCTGGAGAGGAGGGGCAAGGGGAAACACCTAAAACATGTAAAGTGGGATGAGTACCTAAATCTCCTTTGCCCCTCGTCACCACCACGCCACTCTCCACCTCTCAAATAGTTCCGTCGCTGTCCTTTTCATAGAAAGGATGTGCTGCAGTACCCAACAGTGCCTCCCATTCGACTTTTCTTTACAGTGATGGTAATTTGGGCGGGGTACGATGAGTTCGATAGCAGATGATGAGTCCGATGGCAGAGTCTAGGCAGGAAAGGAAAGAAGACATCACACGTGCTTTTGTCCGTGTGCGGTGGGACATGGAATGTTCATTGTTCGGGCTAGGGTCGTGGAAGAGTGAAGGGGGAAGTTGGGGAAGTTGGAGAGCTGGACCGAGAGGCCTGTCCCCAGGGCCCATTCCTGCCTAGTGGCTGCGAACCCTCGCGCGCGCTCGACGGAAAAACTAGGTCAGATTGGCAGCCGAACTTTCCAGAAAGAAGTAGAAAAAGATGACTCAGAGGCGACGGAGAGCGCGTAACTTCGCCCGCGCTAGGAGTCGCACTCTCCCCTTCGTTCTCGCCCTCGGCGTCGACGGGACGAAAGAAAAATCGAGAACCTCCCAGAACAGACGATTGCTCCTAGCCAATAAGAAGACGAGACCGGAACGGGAGAAGTGAGTTTGTACTGAGAATGAGGGAATTTGTACAAGGAACTATGTGTGTGACCGCCTTCTTTGGCGCTAGTAACAGACAGACGCGGCGCGCGTCTATGAAAGGAAGTTTATCGCGGCCTGCTATTCAGCTTGCATAAGCCCGCCCGCTGAGGAGATCCCCAGGGACGCAACACTTTCGGCCAGCCACGGACCATCCAGGCAGCGTGCGCCAGTCATCGGACGGCCACCATTAGACACCTGCGGTCGGGTCGGACTGACGAAGTGCCCGGTGCGGTGAACAGTTAGCATCCATTCATGCGAAAATGCTCGGTTGGAAGCATCAACGAAAGGCGAAGTTGGAAAGAGAAGAGGGCGAAAAAACCTACCAAAGATGACAAAGTACCTACTGAATGCAGCTTCCGCGGAGCAGTATAATCTGTCTACATAGAGTCAATGTCAAACTCCCAATAGTACCGACTATGCTTCTGTGGAGGACTTGCCAACTCCATCATCACGGTTTTTTTGGCAAGAAGTAAGGTTTGACTCATCTTGCTTGTCTGGATTCTGTGAAAACGGTGCCAACCTCGGTCGTCCATATTTCTGAGCAACCGACGCTAACCGAGCCCTGCCCTGTTCCTGAGTCTGCAACGTCTATGTTACTCAGCCGGGCCCCTGCCACAGAGCTCCAGGTGTCCGGTCCGCCACGCCAGATTTCTACTACTGCTGATCAACAGGTGCCAAACCTCCCCGATGAGCCTCCTTCTACTGACGAGCGCCAGGAAACACCACTCCAAGAACCGACTCACTTGTTTCCTGTTAGTTTGGCTTCAAATAATCATGTTCCCACCCACATGTGTGCCTCGTGAGGACGAATGAGACGGCTTCTCGTTGCGGAAACAGAGAAGTAGAGACATCCCCTCAGCAAGAGGTACGTTGCGAGATTCTCCGAAGTGGCCCTGCTAAGTGGCCGGACGTTATTACTGACAGCTTTCGGAGTGTATGACTTGAAAAAGGGTCATTTTATTTTCAAAATCGGGCAGAAAATTTTCCGTCTTCCGAAAGGCAATACAAAACTCAGAAACGCTACATGCCACCTCATCTTTTCGTGCGAAAGGCTGTAAAGGTGGAGGCGTACGAGCGACACTGGTTAATGTACTTCGAGTCCAAAGATTCCGTTTACTGTTTCATGGGCAAACTATTTTCTATTTCAAGCAACACCAGTGATCTCACCCCGCAAGGCTTTTCTGATTGGAAAAGAGCAGAAGAAAAGGTTTGCGCACATGAAAATGGCGTCGAGCAGCGGAACTGCGTGGCAGCAAGACTCGCCAGCTCTAACTCGAGCAGCACAATTGTCAAGGAGCTGTTTAAGCATCTTGTCACAGAGACCGCTCACTGGACAGAGGTGTTGAAGCGCGTAGTCGTTGTAGTTTAACTTCTAGCTGAGCGCAACCTAGCGTTTAGGGGCAGTGAGATTTTTGGTTCACCGAGAAATGGCAATTATATGGGAGTGCTTGAGGCCATTGCCAAGTTTAATCCTTTTCTAGAGGAGCACATCAAACGCCACGGGAACAAAGGAAAAGGTCCCCCATCGTATCTGTCAAAAACCATTTGTGATGAATTTATAGAGCATATGGCAAAGGCTCCCAAGGAACGTCTCGTTGACGAAGTGAAACGCGCAAAAAAAATTATTCTCCAATTGTTAATTCGACTCCAGACGTTACTCACGTTGATCAGCTGTCAGTTGTTTTACGATACTATTTAAATGAGAAAGTGTACGAATGCTTTCTTGGATTTGTTCCAATCTAACAGCATACCGGCTTGTATCTTTTCGATACCGCGATGTCCCTCTTGACGACCAATGGCATCTCAAGTGATGATTGTAGGGGCCAAGCTTATGATAATGCGAGTAATATGTCAAGAAAATACAAAGGACTGCAAGCTCAAATGAAACGCCTGAACGAATTGGCAGTCTACGTCCCGTGTGCTGGTCATTCACTAAACTTAGTTGGCGTGTGTAGCGTTGACAGTTGCCTTGAGGCAGTCAAACTTTTCAATGTAATTCAGAGACTATGTGTCCTTTGCTGCCTCACCTAAGCGATGAAGGTATCTTTTGGACAGCATGGGCGGAACTGGCCAGCAGCTTGTTTTGAAAAGTATCTGAGACACGCTGAATCATATAAGGCCATTCTGAAAAATTTCAATGTAGTCTTGTGTTGCCTTGAAGCTATATCAAAGAACTAGGAAGAAAACGGTGATACTAGGAACGAAGCGCACTCTCTTGAAGAAAATGACAAAACTAGAGACTGCATTCATGGCGATTTTCTAGTGAGAAATCTTGAATCGCTTTGACAAAACGAGCGTAGCACTTCAGAAACCAGGCCTAGACATTTCAACTGCTGTAGACCTGCTGAGCTCTCTAGAAGGCTTTGTTAATTCTTTGCGACCTCTCTTTGATACCTTCGAAAAGAGCACGCACGCTAATAAGTACCAATCAATGTTATTAGGATGAGGGCAAACGCATCGTTTTGAGTAAGCACCCGGACGGAAAAAGCGATAGCGCGCTACAAGGTAGAAAAAAGTTTATCGTAGAGACCTACAATGTTGTACTTGACAGTATAGTCTCTGCTTCGCGAGTGCGAAAGGCTGCCTACACTGAACCCTGCGAAAGGTTCGGATTCTTAAAATTGCTGACAGAAGTTGGGAGCGAGGCCTCTCTGGCACAGCAGGCTGAGAACTTGCTGAAGACCTACAAAAATGATTTGTAGCCAGCATTTTCCGCTGAAATCGTTTGGTTTGCGAACTTTCTGCACAACTTTGTGTGCAGGACACCAGTCCCCTGAAAATAATGAAGTTGCTGCATGAAAGAGTGCTGATTGATGTGTTTCCGAACCTTTCTATTGCTTTGCGAATGTGGTTAGCATACCCCTGGCAAACCGTGAGACCGAACGATCGTTTTCCAAGCTGTCGCTGATAAAAAATCAGCCTTCGTTCGATCCTCCTTGACGACAAAGTGAACTCGCTTGCTATCATGTCCATTGAAAGTGACCTCCTCAGCGATCTATCCTTCGAACAGACTATCTGATTTCGCCAAAGCGAAGGCGCGAAACATGCCACTGACCCGCCGCGGTGGCTCAGTGGTTAGGGCGCTCGACTACTGATCCGGAGTTCCCGGGTTCGAACCCGACCGCGGCGGCTGCGTTTTTATGGAGAAAAAACGCTAGGGCGCCCGTGTGCTGTGCGATGTCAGTGCACGTTAAAGATCCCCAGGTGGTCGAAATTATATCGGAGCCCTCCACTACGGCACCTCTTTTTTCCTTTCTTCTTTCACTCCCTCCTTCATCCCTTCCCTTACGGCGCGGTTCAGGTGCCCAAGGATATGCGAGACAGATACTGCGCCATTTCCTTTCCCTCAAAACCAATTTATTACTATTATTTATTAAAGATGCAATTTTAAAAGAGGACTGTTTGCGGTATACGTGAATAGTTCCAATAAATTCGTTGTGTTGCCCCGCCGCGGTGGCTCAGTGGTTAGGGCGCTCGACTACTGATCCGGAGTTCCCGGGTTCGAACCCGACCGCGGCGGCTGCGTTTTTATGGAGGAAAAACGCTAAGGCGCCCGTGTGCTGTGCGATGTCAGTGCACGTTAAAGATCCCCAGGTGGTCGAAATTATTCCGGAGCCCTCCACTACGGCACCTCTTCTTTCTTTCTTCTTTCACTTCCTCTATCCCTTCCCTTACGGCGCGGTTCAGGTGTCCAACGATATATGAGACAGATACTGCGCCACTTCCTTTCCCCCAAAACCAATTATTATTATTATTACTCCCAGCCGCCACGTTGCCAATGAAACGCTGAGCAGTGTAATTCAAGATATACAAATCTTCGTCGTTCGTCTCTTGTTTGTTCATGTGATATTTAGCGTGCTTATAAAGAACTGTATGCTTGTTTTTGATAGTGCCACGTTTATTTGGTGTCGTCCTTGCAAGTCTTACAATTACCAAAAACATTTTGAAATAAAGTTTTGTAATTACAGTTGGTAATTTTCATCTGTATTCTAGTGCATTTTATGGTGTTTGTATTGCCTTAAGTATAGTATATATCTATTGCATATTTATAGAGTCTCGTGTATAGCGATTACTGCAGTCTGATAATTGAATTTTAATAAAGAATGTTTTGGATACAACCATGCGCCTCCCCACTGGATTACACTTAGTGAAGCAAACAAAGCCTAGCTTCAGAAGGATCGATATCTGAGCTGTGTTGTCTTTTCCACGTTCTTGTCCATCTTGAGTGCACTAAACTTTTCCTTAAAGCCTAGCTTTTACTGAAAACAGAATGCAGATTAATCGCAAACTGAACATGTGTGTTGGTGTTTACAACAGCACGCGTTTCAAGCAAGGTTGGTTGGTTGGTTGGTTTTTTCGGGAAAGGAAACGGCGCAGTATTTGTCTCACATATTGGCGGACACCTGAACCGCGCCGTAAGGGATGGGATGAAAGAGGGAGCGAAAGTAGAAAGGGAGAAAGGGGTGCCGTAGTGCAGGGCTCCGAAAAATCGCGTTTCAAGCGTTTTGTTGTTTCCCTTATAATAATCATCATAATAATAATCTCGTTGATCGCACTTCGTTCTTTTTAATTTTGTGGAATTAAAATGAAACATGGCATATTTCCAGTAGCGTAGCAGACATGGGAGAGGGGAGTCAGTATAGGGAAAGGGGGCCTGCATGCGCATTAGCCCAGGGCCTCCATTTTTCTTAATCCGGCCCTGCATGGCGTAGCGCCGTTGGGCGCTTCATCGCTTTTGCCCGCCACCGAAACGCTCTGTCCGGCTGTGCACGGCGCGCATAGCAATTCGCGACTAGTGGTGGTTAAAAAAATATAACAAAACGCTTGCTTACTGACCAATCAAGTTTCAAACCACGAAACATCTCTCCTTCGCTCTAGACGCCTGTGAACATCGAAACAATGATATGCTTTTACATAGTTATGACCACTCGTTTACGCACACGCACGCAGTTCGTCAACAATCCTGCACGCATCGTGACCCCTTGCGGCGCCGTAGTGGAAGGCTATAGGTAAATTTCGACCGCCTGGGGTTCTTTAACGTGCACTACATCGCATAGTATACGGGCGTTTTTGTATTTCTCCTCCATCTAAGTGCGACTGCCGCCGCTGAGGTTCGACCCCGCGAGGCTCCATGACCGAATGCTATAGCCACTGAGTCATTGCAGGGGATAGTTACTGAAAAAAAAGCCCTTCGCTAAAGTAGTCCTCTATGCAGTCGAATAGGCGTGCCATGGACGCTGGTGCGCGGATATCAAATCAACCCTCGAGAAAGCGCCAGTCATGCTCACCATGAAATACGTAGGCGCTGCGACACCTGCTGCCAACGAAATGGTACCTTCACAAGAGTATACAGTTGAAAAAGAACGCTATATAAAAGACGCAGGGCCAGAAAAAGCTATTTCACCCAACCGTCTCGGAGCCTGCTACTGTGGATAAGAGCATGTAGGAAAAGTACAATTGCTTTCTGTCAGCGAAATTAGATTACAGAAAGACGCGTACGGAAATGCTCGGAACAATGCTTCGTTCATCTGGCGAAACTTCCCAAGACGAGTACAGCGCCGCAAGGCTTAAAGCTATAAAAATAGATGAAGACAGGTAAGGTGACGGGTTACCGTATAGCAACCCGCGCTAAGCAGTCGATATCAGAGCGCCAGTCAGCGGTTGGCGGCGTTTGGCGTCCGAGCGGAAAAACTAAAAACAAGCACGCCCACCAGCGCGAAAGAACAGACTCGGTGACTAATCAACTCGCGCAACGCTTGACCCTTTCCTTCAAGGCCGCCTCTGCCACGGCCGAAGTTCAAACGAGCAAAACAAACGCGGCACACGGTGTCTACCAGAAGGCACCTGGCAGCAGTAAGGTTGCCTAATTCAGACTTCGGTTTCCCTCGCTGCTCTCGAATGAGGCACGGCGTGCGGCTATGCGGTGCTATGTGGTAATGCGTAGGCCTACGTCAGCGCTTCCAGTAGGGCGAAAAGAAAACCCACTTACCAAGAGGCCTAAGGGATAGCACCCTACTCGCAGAGGTTCAACGGTTCCGCTGCTCGCGGAAGGTCAATCTCGAGAGTGCCGGCGCTCACTCAAGGTCAGCCCGAGAGGCCTGGTGCTCGTATGGATGGCTGTCCACGAAGACAGATCTCGCAGTGCTGTCCCCTCGCGGCAGCAGGCCAGCTCCGACTGAGCTGCAGGGTCCGGCTGCGTGCACGCGAGCCCGAACGCGCATATGGAACGCGCATTGTGCTCTTCCTCCTTGATTCACAGTGGCGCCCTCTAGGTGGCGTACGCAGCTGTGCAGTGTGACCTGCACTTTTTCCCGTCGCACGCAGTGAAGCGCAAGGGCCTCCCACTTGCGTTTTTTCCGTTGTTCATTATTACATCTTATACAAAACCGAAAAGTAGGAAGACAAAATGAAGGGGCATTTTGACGGACACTTTTTTTTTCTTTTCTCGAAAAAAAATGGCTTATGAAGGTTTTACGTCCCAAAACGACTCTGGCTAGGTGGGACGCCGTAGTGAAAGGCTTCGGAAATTTTGCCCTCCTGAGGTTGTTTAATGTGCACTGACATCGCACAGCACACGGGTCTCTAGAATTTCTCCTCCATCGGAATGCGACCGGCGTGGCCGGGATCGAACCCGCGTCTTTCGGATCAGCAGCCGAGCGCTATAACCACTTCGCCACCGCGGCGGCTCTCGGAAAAGAAATTGCGACCTGACTCGTGCACAGCCTTTCCGTTGTTTTACAACGGAGAGGATATAGACCTCCTTCATGTTTGCAAACAAACGAGGTGGCGTTCCAGTCGCTAGCGGGCTCGCGGTAGGCAAAAGGCCAGGGAGTGGCGTCGCGGAAAGGAGTTGAGCGCGGGGTTTCAGTGCTTATAGGCGCGTTGTCAGTTTCTGCGAATCACAGCAATGGTTGATGCTTTCAACTTAAAAATTTCTCGAGGTACACGAGCTCGCGTTGGCCACGTGCGGGGTAATCAGAGAAATAGTTCGCCACTGTGTATTGTATGTATGTATATATATATGGTTAGTAGTAAACAGAAAGCGTTTCTGGCGTTGATTTCTACGCTAGGCATTTGAATAAAATAGGAAGTTTTTGACGCTCTGCTCTAGCCAGAATGATTTAACTTCGGGACAGTACTGAGAGGAAGTGCTGGCGTTGTTTCGGCGGAGCAGACGTGTGCTCACCGTCTGACATACGTGTGTGCGCTGTGCGAAAAGTGGGAACAGCGTACGTCGTGTCCACCCGCCGCGGTGGCTCAGTGGTCAGGGCGCTCAGCTACTGATCCGGAGTTCCCGGGTTCGAACCCGGCCGCGGCGGCTGCGTTTTTATGGAGGCGAAACGCTAAGCTGCCCGTGTGCTGTGCGATGTCAGTGGACGTTAAAGATCCCCAGGTGGTCGAAATTATCCCGGAGCCCTCCACTACGGCACCTCTTTCTTCCTTTCTTCTTTAACTCCCTCCTTTTCCCCTTCTCTTACGGCGGGGTTCAGATCTCCAACGATATATGAGACAGATACTGCGCAATTTCCTTTCCTCAAAAAACAATTATTATTATTATTATTATTATTATTAATATTATTAACATGCTGGCATAAAAAATTGAGCACTTTCTACTCAATTATTTAAGATTTTGGGGTGACTTGACGAGGGTGTTGATTATAATTACCCAAGAACTGCGCCAGGTATAGCTAAAAATAAAACGCATTACTGAAACTAGCGTAGCAGTTTCATATTTGCACCAAATTTAGTTACATATCGAATGCATATATAACGAAAGCACTTTTCATTGCCGCGAACCATCTCAATCTCGCCACGTGTGTGTTAGTGGCACGCCCGCGGCTGCTTCTTTCCAAACAAGCATCGCGATCATGGACTACTTCATGAAACATGACGCATGCATGATTCAATGAAAAAACATGTGTCTTTTAGCACACGTTATGTACACTATTCTAAGCACGCCAACGTGACCGCGCAAGAACTTACCAGATTTTTCTACTCGAATCAAATAATTACGTCTGTCATATTATAAAACACTTTCAAGTAAATATTAAATACCATAAACCGCTCCATTAAGACGTGCTGTGCTATTAACAAGAGAACACATCCTTGGGGGCGAGTTAATCTGCCGGCGCCCCGTGCACACCGGCTCAAGGTGATAAACACGTGCGCAGCTACATATGTGCTTTTTTTCCTCTATAAGCTATAAGCTATAAGTTATAAGCGCACTATGCTGATGTTCAGGTGAATGGACTCAGTAACTTGCATGCTATTAATTACATCGAGTGGCAGTGTCGATCTTCTCCCAGGCTTCGCGCTTTACTACCGCAGCCCATTCCCTGTTAGCCAGTTTCCAAATTCGGCATTTATCTGCGAGAAACCTGTCGAGACTTATTTAAATTTCCTTTTATGCTACTACGCGGATCGAACAGTGACGCAGCTGGTCAGTACATGCTGCTTCTGCAGTACGCAGGCATGATGCAGCCGCTGGTAGCGGTGGCAGCTGCGGTAGGCACGGGCAGGTGGAACCTGTTTTGCCCACCAAGCGAAAGTCGCTGCTGACATCGGCTCCACCGCATCTTCGTGACGTCGCGGAGTGTCTATATACCTGCCGCCGCTTCTCTTCACGGAGGCGCCTGCTAGAACACCCGATACGACAGCTCGGTCTAAGTCTGTCTGCTGGGGTTGTTCTGTTTCATGGTGCTTGCACCCTTGGGAACAGCAACAGTAATGTGCTCTCCCCCATTCAAAGTTTCCTTCTAGACACGAAACGGCTGCCATCTTAACATCTTTCTGAATTCCATCTTCTGGCTTCTTTTTTTCAAAATTCAACTGTAGCCAAAAGTTCCTAAACACTGCACGTTTAGCCACATTCAGATTTTCAGTCACCAATTTCACAGTGTTTGATCTGTTCTTAATTTAAACCACCAAGTCTGCATTCGTTAAAAAAACGTTTTGAGCACCTGTCAGTCGGCGCCTGTACGTTGACCAATCCCCCGCAGAGGGCACGGGCTATAATCTTCTTGAGGACAACAAAAACAACTCTGCAACCGTGGCTGCTTCTGTAGCGGGTTATGAGGTAAGGGCACATAAAGGGCACGTAATAAAGAACGCACTTCAAACAAATATGCATTATGAGGAAACACTGCTTCATTTCTGCAGCTACTCAGTCTTACATTGCATCGGTGAACACAGAACTGCTCCTACAGGCATCACCACCTTGACTGCCACTTGGTTTTTGATTTAACAAACCAATTGTTCTTTATAATAATAATAATAATAATAATAATAATAATAATAATAATAATAATAATAATAATAATAATAATAATAATAATAATAATAATTGATTTTGGGGGAAAGAAAATGGCGCAGTATCTGTCTCATATATCGTTTGACACCTGAACCGCGCCGTAAGGGAAGGGATAAAGGAGGGAGTGAAAAAAGAAAGGAAGAGGGGCCGTAGTGGAAGGCTCCGTAATAATTTCGACCACCTGGGGATCTTTAACGTCCACTGATATTGCACAGCACACGGGCGCCTTAGCGTTTTTCCTCCACAAAAACGCTAATTCAGTGCATGTTAAAGATTCCCAGGTGGTACCACTTTCTTGTTTTAACGCGATAGAGTTAAGGAGCTCCTGTCGCAGAAAAACCGGTGTCGTCTTTGGCCGTGAGCGAAAAATGGCGCACCTCGGTGGACACCTGAACCGTGCCGTAGGGGAAGGGATTTTCTTCCCTTACGGCGCGGTACGGGTGTCCAGCGAAAATTGTGAGACAAGCGTCATTTCCTTTCCTTAAAATCATTTTTCATTTCAATTTCCTTCCCTGACATCCCGGCACCCACCGAGATATGTGAGACAGGCGTCCTTTCCTTAATATGTCCAACGGGCCACTCGTAGCGCCAAACGGGCGCCGGCGTTCCATCGAACCCGACCGCGGCGGCTGCGTTTTTATGGAGGAAAAACGCTAAGGCGCCCGTGTGCTGTGCGATGTCAGTGCACGTTAAAGATCCCCAGGTGGTCGAAATTATTCCGGAGCCCTCCACTAAGGCACCCTTCTTCATTCACTCCCTCCTTCATCTCTTCCCTTACGGCGCTGTTCAGGTGTGCAACGATCTGAGACAGATACTACGCCATTTCGTTTCCCCAGAAACCAGTTATTATTATTATTATTATTATTATTATTATTATTATTATTATTAATTATTATTATTATTATTATTATTATTATTATTATTATCATTATTATTATTGTGGAGGGCCCCGGAATAATTTCAACACAGCACAGCACTCGGGACCATACTCCAGGAATGTGTTCGAATAGCAGTCAAAATCAAATCAAGCTTGAAATATTAGGCGTCCTGAACGCGCCCCATACGACCTGGGGGTATACAAAGGACACCAGAAAAGGCACCTCCATGTTGGCAGTAGTGGACAGGGAAGGCCTTAGGCTATAGCCACGGACTTTACGACACCTACCAGAATCAGCAACAGCGTATGCAGACACCAGTCCCGATCTATCTTTTACAAAGAACGCTACTAACGTCACATGGACAAACCTCGGTGAGACCCTAGGGAGTGATCATTACATCCTGAGTACAGCAATCTCCGCTCCCAAGCTCAGACGTTTCATTGCAGATTCGAAGATCACTAATTGGAAAGCATTTTGTAAATTCCCCCAACTCGAAGGAAGGATCACGAGTATAACAGAGTGGGCACGACACATACATGATACTCATGCTTCCTCTACTCAAACAATAAATCGCACGGCCGCCACTCCGGAAATTGATCGACATCTTCTACAGCTGTGGGAGACGAGAAAGAAAGTCATAAGATGTTGGAAACAGCAGAGACTCAATAAACAACTCCGCCTGCGCATTGCTTCCACCACGAAGGAAGCTCAGCAATATTCCATCCAACTTGCCCAACAAAATTGGGTACAGTTCGAATTCTGTGCCGCCTTGAAAGGAACCCTCAGTACCGTTCAAACCTGGTCCCATTTGGACCCCAGATATTAAACTTATTTTTGGAAATATGGCGGAGTGCTTGAAGCTTGCTTCACCCCTGCCACAGGTTGGTCCAGTATTGCACTGCCTCGGGGATCGGCCTGGGACATTATAGCGCGCGTCTTTTCTATCCTATCTTTCAACTGTCCTACTTTCAGAACGTCGTAGCAATTGTGGCTCAGCTTGAGCCAGTGGGCAGGCCTTTGCACTTCACTTTTCATTCTTCCTGACAACAGCAAGCAAGCAAGCAAGCAAACCTGGTCCATCCTCCGCAGTCTCATTGAACCCGACAAAGCTAAATCGGCCACAAATCGTACACTCTAAACAATACTTCAACAATTCAATCGGGCCGACAAGGAAATCACGGACGCTTTGCGGTCACGTTACATTGGCGGCCCTCCAATACCACCTTGTCCAACCACCTACAACGACCTTCAAAACCCCACGCTTGATGCTCCAATAACAATAGCCGAGGTACAACCCGCAGGCTATGCATCGCCGCGAAACACCGCTCCTGGAGCGGATAAAATCAAAACGTTATTCTTCGTAACCTCAGTCATGCGCATATCCAAGCCATTACTGACTACTTCAATGATAAACTCTGGTAGAAGGGTATTGTACCTCAGGATTTACGTCATGCCAAATTTATCCCGACGAGCGGCGAGCGGCACTGTCGTGCGGCTTGCCTCGCCAATAAGTCCTATGCGCAGGCACCGCATGAAAGCACATCTTCGCACGCACATCGCGTACGTATGTCGCCGTAGCCAGCATCAGGTACAATAAGTTTTTAAATTCTGAAGTTTATAGAATGTCATACCAACTATAGTGCCCCACAACACTCTGCCAGTTCCCACTAAGTTCACTCCTTACACTACTGCAATACGTGGTTGTTGGTCGTGCTGGCGTCGTCGTCGCTCTAGCTTGACAGACCAGTGCATCAGCGACGGCATCTGCACGTGCACCGTCCAGCCAACCTACCGTCGATCGCCGTCGCATCGGCCTAGTGTAACCGGACCCTACCTATACCGAAGGATAATTGCGTTACTATTATTAACGCTTTTGCGGCACCAGTCACTCACATATAAGGAAGAACTGCTACTTCGATCGCCTGTGGAAGTAGGACTAGAGACCTCGCTGAGCAGATTGCAGCAACGAGAGCAGACGACGTTGATCTGTGTATGCTGGTGTATGCCCTATATATGGTGTATGGTGTGTATATAGTGAGAATGTGTTTAAAGTGGGACCGTCAACATGTGCGGCGTGGGACGAACACAGACAAAAAATCGGTAATTACTGCCACTGCTACTGCCAGAAACTCTGCCTGAAAAATATGGTTGAAATCCGGAAGGCGCATGTTATGTCGTTTGGTTTGTTGAGTCAGGTTTAAAGATGCGGCGGCACGAAGCCGCGAGTGATGGATGGATGGATGGATGGATGGATGGATGGATGGATGGATGGATGGATGGATGGATGGATGGAAGGATGGATGGATGGATGGATGGATGGATGGATGGATGGATGGATGGATGGATGGATGGATGGATGGATGGATGGATGGATGGATGGATGGATGGATGGATGGATGTGTGATGACCCCCATAATGCGCAGGTCCACACGGGACGGAGAGGCAAAGAGACACCGTATGGCTCAGTTTAAACAAACAGGTATATTCAATAATTACACATGATTAAGATTATACATCAGAGGCTGGGGCGTCCGAGCTTACGTGCCGACGACTTCATGGGGGCGATGGAGTGGCTCCGGAGTTGGGCTCGAGCGGTTGCTGGCAGAAGCTGCACGCCGTCGGGGCTTCGGCGCTGAAGGCCCTCTTGGCGAACGATGTCGTCCTGAGCGTGTATGCAGTAGAATTTCAATAGTCGTCCGTTTCTTCGAGGATGGTTCACAAACCCTTCCTCTAGTGTCGTTCGGCTTGGAAGATGAACAGGAGGCGAGCTTGTAGATGATGACAGCAGAGCATAATTTTACAACATACATATACAGAGAGTTAAACTGGAAAAAGCAGAACTGAATTTACAAAAGAACAAACTTTGCACTACTTTACTCATCGACCGGGCAGGTTAGTGCCTAAGTAGCATCACATTACATGCTAAGCATGGAGCCCCAGCTCAGACTGGACTGCATCCGTTTACATGCGCTTTTAAGCACTTGATTAACAAAGGACTAAGGGCGGTCATTTCCAGTGGCCCGCCCAAAGCATCAATTCTCCAATCCAAAATAACATGCGAGATGGGGACAACCCCCTTGGGTTGGGCTTAGCCTCGAACCCAGAGTCTGTTATCAATACAAACTAAATAAACAACAAAAACGCCACCACTCTCTCTCAAGTGAGAGTATACACAGGCTCTCTCTTCGGAGCTAATTCACTAGCGCCTGTCTTTCCACATTCTTGGCGAGTACTGCCTGTCTGTCTGACAGGTGTCCGTCACGGCCCTTCTGGGAAGCTGTGGGTGCCTTCCCGGCGATAGCCCACGACAAATGGGGGGGAGGGAAAGAATGTTGTCTTCGCGGTAGCGCATAGCGTCGGCTGTGGTACGGCGCGCTCTGGCCCGCTGACAGCTCCCTTGTCCTGGAATGGGCCCGGAAATTGGGGAGGATAAAGCCTGTTTCCCCGGGGCGGCGGCGGGTCCGGTTTTTCTGGTCGTCACTCAAAGAGCATGGCTGGGTAATTGATGATGCCGCTGTCACGGGTCTCCGTCTACGCCGCGCCGTTGAACGTGGATCCTCGTAGCACACACGGAATGTCACACTCGCTCACCCTCCAGAAGAATGTTCTCCGAACATTTGAGTCCACGCAGCTCCCCTTGTCTTTCTGAATCGCCTCGCACAGTGCGTCCGACAAAACACTTTTCGCTGCACTCAACACCACTGCACAACACCAATGCCTCCGCTGTCATCTGGCGTCTCCAGGGGCAGCACTGATCTTCTTTTACAGATAAACATGAAACTCAGCACCCAAGCCTCTCCTTTCTAGTCCAAACTGGACGAAATAAATTTACCACAGTTACAAAGGAGCTCCCACTTCTAGCACGATCACGGCACAGACAAAAATATAGATAACGAAAGGAAGAAGGGCAGGTTCTGCATGCGCTCCGCATGCTCTCCTGTGAAGGTGTTACTTAATGACAGAAAGGTTTAACTATTAACTCCGATAACTTAACACATACGCATATAGCAATGTTATGAGCTGCGGCATTACACAATTCTAACCAGTTCACAACTCCGCTCTGTTTACGCCATTAGTCCGACTTAGCTTTCCGATTTCGCAGCGGATATCGGCCTTCATGAGTCATACTAAGTAAGTCTGTGCCCCTTTGTCTGCTTTGGGACTCGCGAGGGCTCGTGGCAGGAGCCTCTCCTGGCGTTATCTGCGCGGCAACCTCGCGCGCTTCTTCTTCTAGCAATGCATGAAGTAAATCCGGTGGCATTCTGGCCGTCACCTCTGGCGCCTGCCGAACAAATGCAGGAGAGGGCGTTTTTTGCGAACTATCTGCGCGCTCCGCTTCACTTCTGTCCCCATCAAAATCCGCGCTTTCCCTTTCCTCATTTCGTGAATACTGAACCGGTGCCGACTTGAGGCGATTTGCGTGTATCCTTATCAAGCGCCGGTTCACGTCTCGGACTCTGAAGTTTACCGGAGAAAGCTTCTCGACAACCTCGCACGGTCCTCTCCACTTCGTCTGGAACTTACGAGCTAGCCCAATCTGCCTTTGGCAGTTTTCAATGTACACGCTGTCCCCCACATTAAACGGCGCGTCTCTAGCACTGCGATCGTGCACCTCCTTCCTGCGCTTCGCCGCTTTCTTTAAGGACTCCTTTGCGATGTCCCTCGCCACTTGCAAGCGCGATTCTAGCTCAACCTTATAGTCGTCCAGTGAAGCGTATGGGACACGACGGGGGCCCTCTGGCACTTCACTAGGCTGGTCCGGGTCTCGGCCGTAGAGAAGAAAGAATGGCGATTCGCCCGTGCTCTCGTGTGCTGCGGAATTGTAGGCAAACATTGCATACGGGAGCCACAAGTCCCAGTCCCGCTGGTCGCGCGAAACAAAATGCGACAGGAACCCGGCCACGGTTTGGTTCAGTCGCTCCACCGCGCCGTTGCAAGCCGGATGGTACGGTGTTGTCTGCTTCTTAGCGATCTTAAGCAGCTCGCAAACTCTCCTCATTAGCTGCGACACGAAGTTCGTTCCCCGATCTGTCAAGAGTTGCCTCGGGGGTCCATGTCGGAGCACGATCTGTTCGACAAATGCTCTTGCAACCGTGTCTGCCTTCTGATCTGGGAGTGCTACCGCTTCCGCGTATTTTGAAAGGTGATCGACAAATACTAAAATGTACTTGTTTCCGGAAGTGGTCGTGGGCAATGGGCCCATTATGTCCATACCTGTCCGCTCGAAGGGAGCCGAAACCTCAGGGAACGGCTGAATTGGAGCTGGTCTTCGTCCCTTGGGTGTTTTTCTTTCGAGACAGGAATGACACTTCGCACAGTAGTCTCTAACATCCTGTCGCATGCCACTCCAAAAGTATAAACGCTCCACACGCCTGCGTGTCTTCGCTACGCCAAAATGACCGGCGCATGGCGCATCGTGAAACGCGCGAAGAACCCTTTCTGTCCACGACCGAGGTATGACGACTCTCTCCCAAGCGGTTTTCTCTGGTCTCCCTTTCCTGGTTGGCCTCGTGCGCCGACACAGGGTGCCGTCTTTGTCAATGAAATAACCTAGCTGTTCGGGGTGAGACGGTGCGCCCTTTAAGCTTTCGATTATTCGCTTCAGGTCAGGATCTTTGTACTGCTCTGTGCGTAATTTGGCGGGGTCGACTACGGGGACAAACTCATCTATAGCTGCCACGGCAGCTGTGCGGCTGAGTGCATCAGCATTCAGATGTGTCTTTCCTGACTTGTGCTCAACTTCAAAGCAGTATTCCTGCAGGTGTAGATTCCATCTAGCGAGTCGCGAGCTAGGGTCCCTGACACTCATCACCCATTTCAGAGGATGGCAGTCTGTGACTAGCTTGAATTTGCGGCCGTAAAGGTAGCATCTGAAGTGCTTTACTGCCCAGACAACGGCGAGGCACTCCCTTTCCGTAGCTCCGTACTTTTGCTCTGTGGGGCTCAGCTGTCGGCTAGCAAAAGCAACGGGATGTTCTTTGCCCTCGATAACCTGAGATAGCACGGCACCAACTGCGAACTTTGACGCATCTGTGGTCATAACGAAGGGCAAACTAAAATCTGGGTGGCGCAACAGCGGTGCACTCATTAGCTTCCTTTTCAGGGCCGCAAAAGCATTCTCCGCGTTTTCGTCCCAGCGAAAGGCGACATTTTTGGCTGTTAAGGTGGTGAGCGGCTTAGCGAGCTTGGCGAACTCCTCTATGTGCCTTCGGTAGTAACCGATCAGGCCGAGAAACTGCCGGACCTGGCGGACGCTAGTCGGGGATGGAAAATCCGAGACACACCTTAGTTTCTCAGGGTCCGGTCGCACGCCGTCAGCTGAAACAACGTGCCCGAGGTATTTCACCTCGTTTTTGAGGAATTGGCACTTAGAGGGCTTCAGCTTGAGACCCGCTGCTCTTAGTCGCACCAAAACCTGCTCAATATCGCGCAAATGGTTATCAAAACTGTCACTGTATATGATAATGTCATCCATATACACGAAGCACAGCCTTCCCAGAAGACCTGCCAGGATAACGTCAGCGGTTCTCTGCCAGACAGCAGGGCTGTTGGCCAGACCCATCGGCATTCTTTTCCATTCATAGTGCCCTGAGGGCGTGTTGAATGCCGTTTTCTCGGCATCTGCCGGATCCATTGCTATCTGCCAGAATCCCGCCGCCATGTCCACTACCGTGAAGTACCTGGCAGAGCCCAGCTGAGAAAGCGTCTCCTGTATATTGGGGATGGGGTATGGATCGATGCGAGTTACGGCATTTAGTTTGCGGTAGTCCACTACCAATCGATACGAGCCATCTGGCTTTTCCACCAATAGTGCTGGTGCTCCCCAGGGTGACTTTGAGTGTTCGACAATGCCGCGATCAATCAGGTCCTGCACCTGCCGCTCCATCTCCTTACGTTGGGAGTAAGGAATCCTGTACGCACGCTGGTAAACGGGCGATGAAGTGCCGGTTTCTATCCTGTGCTTTATAACGCCACAGCAGCCCAAATCCAGGTTGGACGCGGCGAATACCTCCGAGTAGTCGTTCAGCAAACCAGCCAGAGCCTCCCTCTCCCTGGATTTTACGTGAGAAAGATCGAACGACACCTTTGGAGCAGCCGAAGGACTAGCATGCTCTACAGTTGCGAGTACCGTATCGGTGGGCTCACGTTGCACTATCGCAGAGGTGAAGAAAGCCAATGTTTTGTTCTTGGGAAGGCTCATTGGCTGCTGGCTACAGTTAACCACCCGTAGGGGCACTCTGTGGGCGTCATTAACTGTCACGAGGCAAGCGGCTGCCTTCAGGCCATTGCTGAGAGAGTCGACCGGCTCAAGCACTCCCACGGCGCCGCTCTCTACATCTGAAGGCACAAACGCGTACAAAATGTGCTCCGACCAAGGAAGGACGACCGCCTCCTCGACCAGCCGGACGGCAACCCGCGAATATACCTTCTCCAATGATCCCACTGTTTGACGGGTGTCAATATCGGTAATGCGAATCTCAGCCCCTCTCCTGTTCAAAAACAGAACTTTGGAGCCGCCCGCATTAACCTCTTCCTCAGAGAATGAGACTACTACCTTCCCTTTTCTCAAAAAATCCTGCCCTAATAAACCTGACACTCCGTTTGGCAGAGACACCGTGTCCGGGCATACGTAGCAGGGGTGCTCCAATGCAATTCCGCCGAGAGAAAAGTGTAACCGGTAGAGTCCACTTATGCCAAGAGGATCCCCCGTTATGCCTACAAATTTGGTTGCCATACCACCCGACGCTTCCAACACCTCGCGGTCCCCCTTCCTTCGAAGCGTGTTAAAACTGCTCTCCTTAAGCAATGTCACCTTTGACCCCGTATCTATCAACAATTCCATGCAGCAACCATTTAACTTGCAACGCACAACAGGGCATGCCTCGTCGGCCACACAAACTACCACCACCTCATCATCTACTGCTCCCTCCCCACGCTCCTCAGGCTGGGGAGGACTAACTAGTTTTTTGACTCGGTATCTGGAGCCCCGCTGTAGGCTTGCTTAGGGCGTGTCTCGCCTGCTTCTCTTTGTGGCTCCCCACGGCGCACGTTTTGGCAGAACCTGGCGATGTGTCCGCGACCCTGGCAAGCGAAGCATACGATTTCTTCAAAATCTCGCATACCGCGCCTGTAGCTTTGTGGCGGTCTCCGGTTTCCAGCGAATGGGCGCTGTTGAGCGCGCGCTTCAACCTGGCATTCTACCTGCTGAGATAGCAGCTGTTCTAAGCGATCTAACCGCTCTGTCAAGAGAGCAACCTCAGGGTTGAGCACCGCTCTCTCTATGACGCGTACTCTCGCTGCGGCTGTCGTTAACGCCTCATTTTGTTCCTCATCCAATGCGGCCTCCACGGCTTGGTCGAAATTGCTCGGCTTGCGCGAGAGCACGAACCGGCGCACGGGGTCTTGCAGACCAGCCACGAACAAAGCGGTCATTTCCTCTTTAAGTATATCCTCCGCGTATTTCTTCTTAAGCTGGTCTCCTTCCTCCTCCCTGCTTAACGTATCGTGCGCTAGGCGCTGAAGCCGCGACGCAAATGTTCGCACGTCCTCCCCTACCATCTGTCCGGCGTCACGGAACCTCTGTACCCGCACGTGACGTGGTTCCGTGTCGAAATGCTCAAACGCGAGCTTCTTAAATTCCGCAAATGATTTTTTGGATTTTACTTTTTCGTCTCGCCATGCAAAATCATGAGCAGCTCCTGCCATCTTACACCTCGCCATTCCCAGCATTTGAGCATCGGACCATCCCCCCATTTTCCCAATCTCTTCTAGCATGGAAAAGAAATCGCAGATTGGAACCCCTGTCTTATCTCCCGTAAACGTCGGAATGACGCTTCCTAATGCCAGCATGCTTGCTCCGAGCGACGGCTGTGGAGTGGGAGCTCCCTCAGATACAGTCTTTTTTTTTTTCAAGCCCTCCAGTGCCTCAAGCCTCTCAAATGGGGGTAAAAGTCCCACAATCAGTCCCGTGATTCCCTTTTGATTACAATTTTGAAGTCATGAATGTCACCGCATTCAGAGGACATTTGCTTTTGAGACCCCACTTCTGACACCAGTGTGATGACCCCCATATTGCGCAGGTCCACACGGGACGGAGAGGCAAAGAGACACCGTATGGCTCAGTTTAAACAAACAGGTATATTCAATAATTACACATGATTAAGATTATACATCAGAGGCTGGGGCGTCCGAGCTTACGTGCCGACGACTTCATGGGGGCGATGGAGTGGCTCCGGAGTTGGGCTCGAGCGGTTGCTGGCAGAAGCTGCACGCCGTCGGGGCTTCGGCGCTGAAGGCCCTCTTGGCGAACGATGTCGTCCTGAGCGTGTATGCAGTAGAATTTCAATAGTCGTCCGTTTCTTCGAGGATGGTTCACAAACCCTTCCTCTAGTGTCGTTCGGCTTGGAAGATGAACAGGAGGCGAGCTTGTAGATGATGACAGCAGAGCATAATTTTACAACATACATATACAGAGAGTTAAACTGGAAAAAGCAGAACTGAATTTACAAAAGAACAAACTTTGCACTACTTTACTCATCGACCGGGCAGGTTAGTGCCTAAGTAGCATCACATTACATGCTAAGCATGGAGCCCCAGCTCAGACTGGACTGCATCCGTTTACATGCGCGTTTAAGCACTTGATTAACAAAGGACTAAGGGCGGTCATTTCCAGTGGCCCGCCCAAAGCATCAATTCTCCAATCCAAAATAACATGCGAGATGGGGACAACCCCCTTGGGTTGGGCTTAGCCTCGAACCCAGAGTCTGTTAACAATACAAACTAAATAAACAACAAAAACGCCACCACTCTCTCTCAAGTGAGAGTATACACAGGCTCTCTCTTCGGAGCTAATTCACTAGCGCCTGTCTTTCCACATTCTTGGCGAGTACTGCCTGTCTGTCTGACAGGTGTCCGTCACGGCCCTTCTGGGAAGCTGTGGGTGCCTTCCCGGCGATAGCCCACGACAAAGGGGGGGGAGGGAAAGAATGTTGTCTTCGCGGTAGCGCATAGCGTCGGCTGTGGTACGGCGCGCTCTGGCCCGCTGACAGCTCCCTTGTCCTGGAATGGGCCCGGAAATTGGGGAGGATAAAGCCTGTTTCCCCGGGGCGGCGGCGGGTCCGGTTTTTCTGGTCGTCACTCAAAGAGCATGGCTGGGTAATTGATGATGCCGCTGTCACGGGTCTCCGTCTACGCCGCGCCGTTGAACGTGGATCCTCGTAGCACACACGGAATGTCACAGGTGGATGGATGGATGGATGGATGGATGGATGGATGGATGGATGGAGGGATGGATGGATGGATGGATGGATGGATGGATGGATGGATGGATGGATGGATGGATGGATGGATGGATGGATGGACGGACGGACGGACGGACGGACGGACGGACGGACGGATGGATGGATGGATGGATGGATGGATGGATGGATGGATGGATGGATGGATGGATGGATGGATGGATGGATGGATGGATGGATGGATGGATGGATGGATGGATGGATGGATGGATGGACGGACGGACGGACGGACGGATGGACGGATAGACGGACGGACGGACGGATGGATGGATGGATGGATGGATGGATGGATGGATGGATGGATGGATGGATGGATGGATGGATGGATGGATGGATGGATGGAGGGATAGATGGATGGATGGATGGATGGATGGATGGAAGGATGGATGGATGGATGCGGCTGAACCCTCTAAATTGGAGGGTGGCTCAAGTCGTGGCTAGGTGGCTCAAGCCACCTAGCCACGACTTTTGAAATTTTACTCCTGTATTGCTTTTAGCCACCAATCATATAACCTTCGCTTGGTTACTTCTACCTGCTTAAAATCTACTTTCCCTTTACTATCCTTAAACCCCAATGCCTTGGGTAAATCATCCCCGCTGCTTTCCACTGTAGGGTGAAGCCATTTACAAAAAAGTATCAAGTGTTCAGCCGTTTCCTCCTCCTCTCTGCACGCTATGCACAATGTGTCTATCTCTTGGTACCTGACTCTATACGTCTTCCGCAAAACTCCAGTCCTGGCCTCAAACAACAAAGAGCTTCCCCTACAATTATCATAGATATTTTCTTTGGCAATTTCCTGTTTAAAGGTCCGGTATGTTCCCAGTGCCGGTTTCGTCAGCATCCCTGTTTTCCACAGAGCTCTCTCTTTTCCTTTAACCGTTTTCTTGACCGATTATTGCTGATTTGCCCCCTTACTGCTGTCCAGATAATTGGTTGTCAATTTTCTAGTTCGCTTTCTCCATTTCGTGTCAACATTCTTTAAATACAGGTATCTGAAAACTTTCCTAGCCCACTGCTTTTCCTCCATCTTTCTCAATCGTTCCTCAACGGTTATCTTACTGCTAGCATCTCTGCTCTCGAAAGACACCCATCCCATATCACCCTGTACCCCCAGATTTGGTGTATTGTCATGTGCTCCCAAAGCTAACCTCCCTATACCCCGTTGTTTAATTTCTAACCTTGCTTGAACATCTGGTTTCATGCACAGGACCGCATTACCGAAAGTCAGGCTAGGGACCATCAACCCTTACCAGATCCCTCTTACCACGTACTTCATACCTATTGTAATTCCACAGTGCCCTATTTTTCATGACAGCTGCATTCCTACTAGCTTTATTCATTACATAATTTTCATGCTATGTCAGATACTCAGCACTGTTATTTATCCACACCCCAAGATACTTGTACTCCTCCACTACTTCTAGCATGAACTCCTGTATTCTATGCTCGCCACCCTCTTCATTAAATATCATGACTGCAGATTTTTCCTTACTATACTTGAGTCCTAATGTATCTCCCTCTGTACCACATATGTCTATCAACTTCTGCAAGTCTTCCTTGTTGTCAGCCATTAGCACTATATCATCCGCGCATATTAGTCCCAGTAATGACTGTTTAATCCATTCCCCTTGCTTGAAAAAAGAAAGGTTGAAGCCTATTCCGCTCCCCTGTAGCTTGGTCTCCAACCCTTGCAGGTACAACATGAACAACAAAGGTGACAGAGCACATCCTTGTCTAAGCCCCCGCTGTATTCTTACAGGCCCTGACACATTTTTTTTTTCATTTTATGAGCACTCTGTTACCTTTACATATATATATATATATCTTTTAAAAGATTAATTACTCCATCTTCCACATCCAATGTGCCCAGTATGTCCTACAAATACTCCTTAGTAACGTCATAGGCTCCCCTAATATCCATAAATGCTAGCCATAGGGGCCTGTGTTCCTTTTCAGCAATCTCTATACTCTGCGTTAATGAAAACAGATTGTCCTCCAACCTCCTTTTTACCAGAACCCATTTTGCAGTTCCCCTAGCACCCCGTCGTTCTCCACCCAAGCCTGCAATCTATCCTTTATAATCTGCATCACAACCCTGTAAACCACAGATGTCACTGTTATGGGACGATAGTTACTTACGTCAGCTTTGTCCCCCTTTCCCTTATGTATCACGTTCAGTCTACTTAATCGCCATTCATCGGGGACTTCCTCATCCACTATCATTTTGTTCACTACCTGTATTAATGTTTGCTTGGATTTTGGTCCTAGCTTCTTTATCAACATAATCGGGATACCATCTGGTCCTGTTGATGTGCCACTGGGAACCTTGTTCTCTGCCCTTTCCCACTCTCCTTGCTCAAGTGAAGCTATTGCAGTAACCGGTCTATCCTCCTTCGATATATTATGTACGACATTCCTTTCTTTAAATTTTTCTTTCATCTTTGTTCCTATGTGTTTTATTGTTTCATCCCCTTCTAGTTGAATACCTTCATCTGTAACAATAAACCTTTGTTCTAGCCTAGTCTTATTACTCATTGCAATTCGAAGTTTCTAGAATTTTTGAGCTGCTTTTCTATCCTTATTTACTTTTGACATCCATTGGGCACCATTTCTTCCAATTTTCTCATTAATCAAATAGGATACTTCCCTTCTACATTTTATGAAGGTATCCCACTTTCTGTCTACATCAAATTTTGGTTCCCCCCTCTTCTTGGAATATCTGTGTTCCCTGGACGCTTCCTGACGTTTCTCTATCGCCCTCTAGACCTCCTCATCCCACCAACTCTTGGGTTTGCGTCTTTTTCCTTTTAGCTTTACTTGCACCTTAGCTAGCTCTAGCCCCAGTAATCGAGTTAATTTGGTATAAGACCATTCTGTTTCACTATCCTCAAAAATTACTTTCTCAAGTTGTTTGGCTGCTGCTTCCAATTGCTTTTCTGAGTAAGAATTCCCCTCTGTTCATCTCGCTTCAGTCCTACATTGGTTTCTCTTCTGAAGCTCAACTTGATACGCTTGTGGTCACTACCTAAACTTCTGGAACCACGTTCATCTATGCTCATTACCCCTAATCTATTATACATCCTGTGACATTAGTGCATAATCTATCGTCGAGTGCACACTCCTCGCCTCCCATGTTATGAGTCCTTCACACTTCTCGGTACTGTTGCATACAACTAAATCATGCCTGTCACACGTCCTGCAGCATGCTTCCTGTCGAATCCGTGTACCCATCCAGGTTTCTATATGTGCGTTCATGTCGCCTAATATAATTATCTCCGCCCTGTCCTAGCTCATCAATGTCGCTTGCAATACATTCTAACATTTTCCTGTTTTCCTCTTTGGCATTAGCTCCTGTCCACAGGTATACAAAGCCAAGGTGTGTTTGCTTGCTGTCACTGTTCCTTTTAGCCATAAATGTTCCTTGCATCCCAGTTTAACCCTTTGAAAATTCACACTTTTATGAAAGAATGCCCCAATTCCATCTCCATTTCTGTTGCCCTCTGTTCTATTGCAATATTGCAAACTCCATTGAGAGGAACGACTCTGGCGGCTACGACTGGCCTAACCTTTATTAAAGCTGCGAATGTGTAGTGGGCGCTACAAGATACACAACACGCCCCTTTCTGAGTGACAACACTCCAATACAAAAATAAAACACAGACTTCATAACGTTCAGTTCTGGAATCTGGCCGGTGGCCGTATGGCTCTTCTAGCCCTTGTCCCGTATGTCGCAGCATGTCTTGCTTCTTCAGGATAGTTGTGAGGTGTAGCATTGTTGGCACTTGTTGGCCGCGATTCGTCCAGGGTGTAGTCTTCTGCTGTTGGAGTGGCTTCCTGGACCACCTGAGTGCATGGCCTCAGGTGCCCACAGTTACGCACATAAATTGCTCCACTTGTGGATTGCACTGTATAGCGCCTTGGTTGAGGACCAACCTGTGTGACAACTGCTTTTTTTCAGTCATTCATGTGCCTCACCCATACAGGTTGATGTTTCTTCAGAGGTGCATGTTGCGAGTGTGGTTGTCTCCGTATCTGTGCTGTGCACTCTGTCTGCGTTTGAGGAGCCTCTGATGTGCACCTGTCGGGTAGTGTGGTTTCAGGTCATGGGGCAAGGTCGGTATGAACGCTCTCAATTTTCTGCCCGTTAACAACTCTTCTGGGGAACATGCTCCAATGGTAGGGGTGGCGCGGTAGTTGAGGAGAACCAGGCAGATCTTTGCCATCGCTGTGCGACTTGATCAGCATGGACTTAACAGTCTGTATTGTTATCTCGACCTGCCCATTGGACCTGGGTAGTGGGGTGATGACGGTTCATGAGTAATATCCCATTCCTGCAGGAATGCTCTGAATGCCTGTAAGTCAAACGGTGGTCCCTTATCAGATATAAGCACATTGGGGAGTCCAAAACGTGAAAAGATGTCCTTCAGGACCAAAATCACTGAAATTGCCATAGTGGTTTTCATGCGTTTCACTTCAACATACTTCGAAAAGTAGTCAACAACAAGGATATATGTATTGTCTTTACAGTGAAAGAAATCGACGGCCAACTTTTCCCATGGTCGAGCTGGCAGATCTCTGTCAAGCAATGGTTGCTGAGGGTTTGCCTTCTGGGTGGATTAGCAGGTGTCGCAGCTTTAGACAAGGGTGGCAATGTCCTTGTTGAGTGTGGGCCAATAAACACTCTGGCTTGCTAGTCCTTTACAAGCCACAATGTGCCTAAAGGAGTTTCTCAAGAACATCAGCCTGGAGAACTGCTGGAATGACAAGCCGTTGACCACAGCAAATGAAGCCGTCTGTGGTATACAGTTCACTCCGTATGTGAAAGTATAGTCTAGCCATTGGATGAACATCACTAAGGCGATCAGGCCAACCTTGTTGAATGTACTTGGTTAGTTGCTGCAAGACTGGATCCCGACCTGTTGCTTCTTGGATCTGCTTGAGCTTGGTGTGCGACGCTTGAACCAGACTGGACACCAACAGTCCTGGAACACTGTCTGCAGTTTCCATCTTGGATTCGGTGTTTGGGGATCTTGACAGTGCATCAGCCACAGTCAGTTGTTTCCTCGGTACATACACAGGTTTAGTGCTGTAGCACTGTAGCCGGAGCAAAAGTCTTTGCAGTCTTGGTGACATTTTTCTTAGGTCCTTTGTCTGGAGTCCAACAAGAGGTTTGTGGTCTGTTTCCGCTGTTACAGTGCGGCCAAAAGTGTAATAGTGGAACCACTCACATGCGAACACTAAAGCTAAACGTTCTTTCTCTATTTGTGCATAATGTTGTTAAGGGTGCGTAAGGGCTGCAGAAGCGTATGCGATTGGTCTGCCTTCCTGCAAGAGAACTGATCCCAGGCCATATGAGCTGGCATATGTTGAAAGTGTGATTGGCTTGGATGGGTCAAAGTAACGCAACACAGGTGCTGTTGTGAGCTTCTGTTTGATGAACTTGAAAGTCTCTGTGTGCTGGCTTGTCCAGTGCCACGCTACATCTTCCTTGAGAAGCTCACGCAGAGGACTGGTAGTTGCCGAAAAATTAGGGATGAACTTCGTGAGATATGTCACCATTCCTAAGAATCTTTGCAGTTCTGACTTGTTTGATGGAAGTGACATGGCCTCAATCGATCTGACCTTGTCAGGGTCTGGGGACAGCCCATCTGAGGAGAGCTGGTGACGCAGATATTTAATGGCTGAAAGTCCTAACTTCAGTTTTCATTTGTTAAGCTTCAGGTTGTTTTGTCTAGCTATGATCAGAACAGTTGTGAGATGTTCTTCCGAAGTCCTTGAGGCAACCAGTATGTCATCAAAATGCGGCTTCACAATGGCCTGTCTTCCAAATACCTTGTCAATGGCCTGCTGGAACAGCTCGGGGGCTGGTCTAAGCCCAAACGGTACTCGAAGAAAACGGTAGCGGCCCCATGGCGTTGTGAATGAACAAAGCCGTGACATTGGTTCATCCAAAGTAAGTTGCCAAAAGGCACTCTTGGCATCAAGGACACAGAAGACTGTTAAGCCATTCAGGCTTGCTAAAAGCTCTTCTGGTACTAGTATGCGGTAGTGTTGCCTTTTTATTGCAGCATTGAGGTTCCGTGTATCAAGGCACAAACGAACAGTTTCGTCTTTTTTAGTTATCACCACTATGGGACGGACCCATTCACTATGTTCTGCCTCTCGCGTGATTACGCCATTCTCCTTCATGCGCTTCAGCTCTTCTTTCACCTTATCCTCGAGAGCACTTGGTACTCTGCGAGGAGCACAAACTGCCGGCACTGTATCTTCGCGCAGCTTTATGCTATAATGTCCCGGATGCTGGCCAGTTCCTTCAAATATGTCAGGGAAATCATTCAGTACCTCCTGAAACTGTTCTTCCAGCACTGTGTCATTTGACTTTGTCGTTGCTTGAAGGGTCTTCACACGGGAAAGCAAGAGCAGGGTTGTGCATGCAGCAGCTCCTAGTATCGGCTTGAGTGACTCCTTCACCAGCAGAAATCTCAGTCGGCACTCCGTGTTGTTCACCGCACAAGACAGTTCACATTCACTGTCTATTAGGAGCTGGTGGCCACTGTACGTAGTCACTTTAGCTGTGGATGGTTTGGTTGCTGGTCTGCATGGCCACTGCTTGAACATCTGTTCTGGAATTATGTTGACGTCCGAGCCGGTGTCTAACTTGAATGTCACCTCGTGTCCATTAGCACTGACAGTTTCGTTCAAGTCTGTTGCGTTGGCACTGACACTACCCTTAGTCACGCCACCCAAGTATAATTCCTCCTGCGAGTCTTGTGGTGGATGCTCATGAAGCTGTCCGACTCGCAGTCGATGCGCTGCTGTCTGCTGACGTGGCAGCTTCCACAGGTGCGCGAAATGGCCAAGTTTGTCACAGTTGTAACAGTTTTTGCCAAATGCTGGGCATTGTTGTGGAGCGTGCAAGGTTCCACAGCGAGAACATTTGCGATTAGACCTTTGAGACGAGCAATGATGCTGAGGCTTGTGGATACCTAGCGGAAGACCACCTGTCTTCTTGTGTTTCCGATTATATGTGTGAACGGCATTCACTTCTGGCTATTGATCACTGGTTACAATCTCTTGCACGTTTCTTTGATATTTCCGCTGCCTTACACGCTGAGACGATTTTTTTCAGAGTGAGGTCGCGCTCCCGAAAGAGCCGTTCGCGGAGAGCTCCATCGCGGATGCCAACTGCCACGCGGTCGCCGATGAGTCTGTCGCACTTGTCTCTGAAGTCGCATTTCTGGGCCTGTCGTCGAAGGTCAGTAACAAAATCGTCAATTGACTGACCTGGCTTTTGTACCGTAGAGTTGAACACTGCCGCTGCTTGTATGACGTTCTTGTACGGGCGATATAACTCGTCAAACTTGCCAAGTATGTATTTCGCTTTGTCTGCGTCTCTGCGTCTTCGTTTTCGGCGGCAGGGTCTGGAGGTTCCGGAACGTCTGTGCGATGCGACAAGCATGCAGGCCAAGTACATGAAGCAACAATGCCTTCCGCGCTTTTTAGGCTTAGTGTTGTACTCAAAATCCAGTTCATATACAGTATTGTGCGCTTTTATCGTGAACACTTAAAAAAAATTTCCCGCCTAAACCGCTGGCTCATTTGCGGTGAAACTGCACACAGAGCTTACGTATTATGGTAACTTTTGTATCGTAGCAACTTTGACAACGGTACTTACTTAGCTGAGCCGTGCATGATGCAAAAACGTAATCGCCTACGTAGGGATCGGCGAACCAATACCCGCAAACATTTTTTCGCTGAAGGGCGGCAGTGGCGCCATCTGTTTTCGGCAGTGGAAAGCGTCACAACAAGGCCGTCAAGGCGAGCATTGCAAACAATATTCTTTGAAAGGTAAAGCCTTGTTAAATCAGTTGTGAAATTTCTTTCCGCTCAATTAGCAGAAAATGTTGTAAGCGCTTCAGTTGAAGCAGACGAAACAGCCGGAACGGCATATTCAAAGGGCCTGCGCTTCTTCCAAAGCTCGCCTCGGCGGCCTTGTCGTGACGTTTTCCACTGCAAAAACAGATAGCGCCATTGCCGCCCTTCAGCAATAAAAACGTCGTTTGCGGGTTTTGGTTCGCCGATCTTGACGTAGGCGATTACGTCTGGAGCCCGCACCATTTTTGTAGCCAAAAAGACAAATGCGGCCGACTCGGGAGACTTTAGACCAATCCCAGTGTCTTCTGTATTGGTCCGACTGTTCCACAAGGTCTTGGCGAACCGTCTCCTCTCAAAGATTGATCTTGACTTCAGACAACGTGCATCCCTTCCAGTGGATGGATGCGCGGAAATTGTCTTCTCACTGGCAGGTGTCCTCCACGAGGCGCGTCGTCATTATCGGCAGCTGCGCATGGCCACACTAGATGTGGCGAAGGCCTTTGATAGCGTCACGCTCGACGTTATTCTTGAGGGCCTCCGAAGAAAAGGTGTTGGCGATGACTTTGAGTCCTATGTGGAGGGATTCTACAGATCGGCCACTACAGTTCTGAACTTTGACGGACACACGCATGTTGTCCACCCCTCCCGTGGAGTCAGGCAGGGAGACCCCCTGTCCCCTCTGCTATTTAATTTGGTTCTAGATCACTGGTTGAAAAATTGTCAGAAGGGGATCGCTTTTTCCAGTGGGGAGTTGAAAGTCAATGTGATGGCCTTTGCCGACGATCTGGTTCTGTTTGCGACGACACCACATCGCCTCAAGAGACAGCTCTATACCCTGGAGACGTACCTGGCCGACAGAGGGTTACGTCTAAACCCGAATAAGTGCCTGGCTGTGTCAGTGGTTGTCGACGCCAAGAACAAGATATCGAAAATCCCGGTGGGCCAGCAGTTCTTCATCGCTGGAGAGCGGATTCCCCAGGCCTCCGCAACAACATCTTGGAGGTACCTGGGGCTCTTATTCACTCCGACTGGAATGGAGACGCCCCAACTGATCCCGGTAATAAAAGACTATATCTCCAAATTAACAAAAGCGCCATTGAAGCCCCAGCAACGACTAGTTGCTGTGAGGTACTATGTAATCCCTCGCCTGCTTCATCAGCTAGTGTCGGGACCATTCTCGGCCAAGCTCCTCCTCAATTGCGACAAACTCTTCTGGTCGGCCATCCGTCAATGGCTTCGCCTTCCCCAAGACTTCCCTTTATGGGCATTTTATGCCCCTGTTAAGTACGGGGGTTTGGGCATTCCGTGCCTCCGAACTTCTGTGCCGGCTCAGCGCATCAAGCGCATCATCAAACTTGAATCCTCATCAAGTGAACCATGCCGCATCATTGCACGGATGGACTACATTAAATCCATGAGACAACATGCGGAGAAGATGTGCAACTTCCGCAGCTTCACTATCGACTCGACGGCAGCTAATAACTTCTGGAAAACATCTGTTCACAATAGTAATGATGGATCCCCCTTGCAGGGGGTCTCCTCAGCTCCTAGTGCATCAGCGTGGATCGCTGAAGAGACGAAACTTCTCCGAGGACACGCCTTCATCGATGCAATTATAGTTCGGTACAACGCAATGATGCAGCGATGGCGTAGAGGTAGAACATCCGCCTCGCGTGCAAGAGTACCGGGGTTCAAATCCTGGTGCCGCGCAATTCTCCACCGGGTTAAAAAAAAAATCCGCGTGTCGATGGAATTGCATAACCAGGCCTGGAGTGCGGCCTGATCTCGGTGACCAGAACCGACAACGCACTCTCTCACCAGACCAGGATTTGGCCACCCTGGTGTAGTACTTGGCCACAACCTTCTATGATCAAACCAATTAGCCCTCGGCCCTCAGTCCCTAGCGGCTGCAGAGCCACTGACCACGGCGGCGGTCAGACCTGTGACGCAGCGGAGGGTGCTAAGAATCTCTGGCTCCGGACAGGCCGCCATTTGAATCTGAACCTAGCAACGTTTAACGCTAGAACTTTAGCTAGTGAGGCTAGCCTGGCAGTGCTGTTTGAGAAACTTGCGGGAATTAAATGGGATGTGATAGGGCTTAGCGAAGTCAGGAGGGCAGGTGAGGCGTATACAGTACTAAAGGACGGGCACATAGTGTGCTATCGTGGGTTAGAGGATAGACGAGAACTAGGTGTTGGATTCCTCATTAATAAGGATATAGCTGGCAACGTAGAGGAGCTCTACAGTATTAACGAGAGGGTAGCAGCTATAGTAATTAGGCTGAATAGGAGGTACAAGCTGAAAGTGGTGCAGGCCTACGCACCCACATCCAGCCATGATGACCAGACCGTTGAAAGTTTCTATGCGGACGTAGAATCGGCAACGAATAAAGTAAAATCGCAGTACACTGTACTGATGGGCGACTTCAATGCAAAGGTGGGCAAGAAGCAGGCTGACGACCAAGCGGTAGGTGACTATGGGATAAACTCTAGAAATATCAGGGGAGAGTTATTAGTCGAATTCGCGGATAGAAATAATTTACGGATCATGAATACCTTCTTCCGCAAACGAGAAAACAGGAAGTGGACCTAAAAGATCCCCAATGGTGAGATTAAAAATGAAATCGACTTTATACTATGCGCTAAACCTGACATCATTCAGGATGTGGCCGTCCTCGGAAAGGTGCGTTGTAGCGACCACAGAATGGTAAGGTCTAGAATTAGCTTAGACTTGAAGAGGGAACGGAAGAAGCTAGTGAAGAAGACTATTAACGAGTTAGCCTTAAGAGGGAAAGCACAGGAGTTTAGGATAGCGCTGCAAAACAGATATTCGGCTTTAACTGAGGAAGATGATCTTGATGTTCATTCAATGCACGATAATCTGACATCAATAATTACGGAGTGCGCAGTAGAAGTAGGCGGTAGGATAGTTCGAAAAGATACCGGGAAGCTATCTCAGGTGACGAAAGATCTGATTAAGAAGCGCCAAAACATGAGGGCATCTAACCCTACCGATAGAATAGAACTAACGGAGCTATCAAAGTTAATAAATAAGCGCAAGGTAGCCGACATAAGGAAGTTTAATATGGAGAGAATCGAGCATGCTCTAAAGAACGGAGGTAGCCTAAAAGCAGTGAAGAGGAAACTAGGCATAGGTAAAAACCAGATGTATGCATGAAGACACAAGCAGGGCAATGTCATTAGCAATATTGATAAGATAGTTAACGTAGCCGAAGAGTTCTACACAGACCTGTACAGCAGCCAATGTAATCAGAGCGTTAATGAGAAAGACAGCAGTGCACAGCAATGCGTCATCCCGCCAGTAACGAAAGATGAAGTAAAGAAGGCCTTAGAAGCAATGAAAAGGGGAAACGCAGCTGGGGAGGATCAGGTAACAACAGATCTGTTGAAGGATGGATGGGACATCGTGCTAGAAAAACTAGCCACCCTGTATACGCAATGCCTTATGACCTCGACTGTACCAGAAGCATGGAAGAATGCAAACATTATCTTAATTCATAAGAAGGGAGACGCCAAGGACTCGAAAAATTACAGGCCGATCAGCTTACTATCCGTTGCCTACAAAGTATTTACTAAGGTAATCGCTAATAGAGTCAGGGCAACGTTAGACTTTAATCAACCAAATGATCAGGCAGGCTTTCGCAAAGGATATTCCACAATAGATCATATTCACACTATCAATCAGGTGCTAGAGAAATGCGCAGAATATAACCAACCTCTATATATAGCTTTCATTGATTACGAGAAAGCATTCGACTCAGTGGAAACCTCAGCAGTCATACAGGCATTGCGTAATCAGGGGGTAAAAGAGCCTTATGTCAAAATACTGGAAGATATATATAGCAACTGCACAGCTACTATAGTCCTCCATAAAGTCAGCAATAAAATTCCAATAAGGAAGGGCGTCAGGCAAGGAGACACGATCTCGCCAATGCTGTTCACCGCATGTTTACTGGAGGTATTTCGAGGCCTGAATTGGGAACAGTTGGGAATAAGAATAAATAGAGAATACCTAAATAATCTGCGATTTGCTGATGACATTGCCTTGCTGAGTCACTCAGGAGGTGAACTGCAAATCATGATCAATGAGTTAGACAGGCAGAGCAGATCCATGGGTCTAAAATTAACATGCAGAAAACCAAGGTAATGTTCAACAGCCTAGCAAGGGAACAGCAGTTCACAATTGGCAGCGAGAACCTAGAAATTGTGACGGAATACGTCTACTTAGGGCAAGTAGTGACAGCTGATCCGGATCATGAGAGGGAGATAACTAGAAGGATAAGAATGGGGTGGAGCGCATATGGCAAATTCTCGCAGATCATGAGTGGCAGTTCACCAATTTCCCTCAAGAGGAAAGTGTACAACAGCATAATCTTACCGGTACTCACCTACGGGGCAGAAACGTGGAGGCTAACGAAAAAGAGTTCAGTTTAAGTTAAGGACAACGCAGTGAGCCATGGAAAGAAAAATGCTAGGTGTAACGTTAAGAGATCGGAAGGAGGCAGAGTGGGTGAGGGAACAAACACGGGTTAATGACATCTTAGTCGAAATCAAGAGAAAGAAATGGGCTTGGGCAGGGCATGTAATGCGAAGGCAAGATAATCCCTGGTCCTTAAGGGTAACGGAGTGGATTCCAAGAGAAAGTAAGCGTAGCAGGGGGCGGCAGAAGGTTAGGTGGGCGGATGAGATTAAGAAGTTTGCAGGCAAAGGGTGGATGCAGCTGGCAAAGGATAGGGTTAATTGGAGAGACATGGGAGAGGCCTTTGCCCTGCAGTGGGTGTAGTAAGGCTGATGATGATGATGAAATCCATGAGACAACATGCGGAGAAGATGTGCAACTTCCGCAGCTTCACTATCGACTCGACGGCAGCTAATAACTTCTGGAAAACATCTCTTCACAATAGTAATGATGGCTCCCCTTGCAGGGGGTCTCCTCAGCTCCTAGTTCATCAGCGTGGATCGCCGAAGAGACGAAACTTCTCCGAGGACACGCCTTCATCGATGCAGTTAAAGTTCGGTACAACGCAATGACCAATCTCACCCGAACGAAAAGGGGTCAGGATGTACCCAAGCAGTGTAGAGGGGGCTGCAACTCCCCAGAAACACTGACTCATGTTCTTCAGAAATGCCACCGTACCTACGGGGCCAGAATTCATAGACACAACGTTTTGGCAGCATACCTGGCCGGTAGCCTCCGAAAGAGGGGCTACAGTCTTGGAAGAACCGATCTACGCCACCTCACTCGGGGACCGAAAACCAGACTTGGTAATCAAAAGGGATGATCAGTTGGTGGTCCTCGATGTGCAGGTGGTGGGTAGTGGTATAACGATGTCCCAGGCACACCAGTGCAAGGTCTCTGTACATGATGCACGATTGTTGCGCCAAATTTCTCAAGATAATGATAACCTCAAAACCTATAGTGACTTCATTGACAATAAGCTATCGGATGGTTTGGGCTAGGGAATCTGTAAAATCTCTAAAATTTCTAGGTTGCCAAAAGAACTATTTTAAGGTACTAACAGTACGATGTCTCGAGGGTGGGGTCCGGTGCTTCAGGATGCACCAGCGTATGACGGGCACGCTGGTGTCCTGAGGTTCGGGCCCTCCGGCTGCAGCCCCGCGCCACTATTAACCCTGTACCACTGCGTTACAGTGGGAATCCGCTCTTCCTTGTAATCTCGCGCGCTAAATTAGTAGAACACTATTCGGCTAACGCGGCCCAGTTGTCACTCCGAAGTCCCCAAATGATCACAAGCTGATAAGGCCAGCCTGGCCTAGGGGGTTTCGTGAGTGACCGCGTCGGGAGGTGGGGAGGACCGCAAAAAAAAGGCGATTACGTTTTCGCATCTTGCACGACTCAACTAAGTGTCGTTGTAAAACTTTATACGATACAAAAGTTACCATAATACGCAAGCTCTGTGTGCAGTTACACGGCAAATGAGCAAACGATTGAGGCGGGGAAATTTTTGAAAGTCTTCACGATAGAAACGTACAATACTATGGTGAATACTTCCCGCCATTCTTCCCATGCGGCCTGAGTGTGACCAGGATCGAAGTGAGCCGGGGGCCGGATGAAAAGGCCATTTTGTTGATTTCAGGCGTTGCGGGGACGATCTGCTTACACTTCTGACACCATGTTATGTCGTTTGTGTTAGTTGCGTCAGGTTTAAAGATGCGGCGGCACGAAGCCGCGAGTTAGACTCCATTGAGATGAACGACTGTCGCGTCCACGACTGGCCAAGCCTTTATTAAAACTGTCGAATGTGTAGGAGGCGCTAGAAGATATACAACAACGCAGAAAAAAGGACCAGGCCCACATGGCTTAGCCTTTGTGACTTTTTGTGAAAAAAAAATTGGGGGTCAGCATGTTTTACCTAAGTAAAATTTCTTGCGTGGATTGGGGATGACCGGTTCCTCTGCACGTCCCCACCGCTACCCCCCAAAAAAAACCGCCCTGGAAGCTATTTATATTATAAAAAAATATTTCTTGCAAAAGCATGCCTTCAGTATGTCTTTTTGATAAAAAAAATTCTTATTCACCCTTTCCGTGTTTAGTGACTTTTTTTTCTTTTCATGTTTTGTTTTTAATAAAGGAATGCATTTAACATCTATACTTGTGTTTATGGCATCTATCATGCCAGTGGTTTTCTCTCTAAGCACAAGTTTCTAGGCTCAGATTGGCATTTAATAATTGCCAAAGAACACATGGAATAAATTTATAAGCATGCACAGTATGCATGGCCGCATACACTGCATGCATGATCGCGATGGAAGCGATGGTAAGTGGACTGGATCCCCATGCTATCCGGGTAGGCTTTGAAGAAGGTAAAGAAGGGAGGCACAACAGAAAAATGTTCGGCAGAATGCATGGGCTTCTACAATAGCTCTGATGTGAAGGAGAAAAGTACCCGCAAAGTTTGTTGAGCAGCCAAACGACATAGTAACTGCGGTCGGTGGTCATGACACTTCCCGTGAAAACGCCTGTGAAATCATTCTACTATGCAGCCGACTGAAATAACGACTGAGCCACTGCAGCAGGTCATGATGGGAGAAGGTTATATGAAGAGGGCAGGCGCATGCATTCCTGGAGCCGTCCCACCCAAATTCACGTTTAAGACTGCAAACATTTAGTTCAGATTACCCAGCCAGTAAAAGGCTGCTATCAATAAGTTTACGAAAAAGGTATTGCATTTTATGTTTCCTAAAAGTGCATCTTGATTAGCATGCCCTTCTCGCAATCCGAAGGTCCTGGGTTCGATTCGCATCCAAACTTAAGCTAAACCAATATTCTTTTCAGCTCAATTACTTTCCTTCGGTTACAGGAACCTCCCTAAGAAGCTTGGCATCAGTCTGAACATTCTTTGACCTATGCCTGAGTTTATTAATTCTTTGCGTCTATCAGTATTTTTTGCTCACCACCAACAACGATAATGCTGGCTTTTCTGTGACACGGAACCCTTAACACTATCAAACTAAAAAGTACTGGCAGGAAGGGAGGACAGAGGTTGGATCATTGTTCGCACCATACTACAATAACAAAGTTGGTTGTGCACTTTGATGAAAAGTGGCAAATCAAGATGCACTTTTAGGAAACATAAAATGCAATACCTTTTTCGTAAACTTATTGATGGCAGCCTTTTACTGGCTGGGTAATCTGAACTAAATGTTTGCAGTCTTAAACGTGAATTTGGGTGGGACTGCTCCAGGAATGCATGCGCCTGCCCTCTTCATATACCCTTCTCCCATCATGACCTGCTGCAGTGGCTCAGTCGTTATTTCAGTTGGCTGCATAGTAGGATGATTTCGCAGGCGTTTTCACAGGAAGTGTCATTACCACTGACCGTAGTTACTATGTCGTTTGGCTGCTCATCAAACTTTGCGAGTACTGTTCTCCTTCACATCAGAGCTATTGTAGAAAACAATGCATTCTGTCGAACATTTTTCTGTTGTGCTTCCCTTCTTTACTTTCTTCAAAGTCTACTCGGATAGCATGGGCGTCCAGTCCACTTACCATCGCTGCCATCGCGATCATGCATGCAGTGTATGCGGCCATGCATACTGTGCATGCTTATAAATTCATTCCATGTGTTCTTTGGCAATTATTAAATGCCAATCTGAGCCTGGAAACTTGTGCTTAGAGAGAAAACCACTGGCATGACAGATGCCATAAGCAGAAGAATAGATGTTAAATGCATTCCTTTATTAAAAACAAAACATGAATAGAAAAAAGTCACAAAACATGGGGAGGGTGAATAAGAATTTTTTTCATCAAAAGGACATACTGAAGGCATGCTTTTGCAAGAAATATTTTTTATGACATAAATAGCTTCCAGGGCGGTTTTTTTTGGAGGGTAGCGGTGGGGACGTGCAGAGGAACCGGTCATCCCCAAGCCACGCAAGAAATTTTGCATAGGTAAACCATGCTGACCCCCAATTTTTTTTCACAAAAAGTCACAAAGGCCAAGCCATGTGGGCCTGGTCCTTTTCACTGCGTTGTTGTATATCTTCTAGCGCCTCCTACACATTCGACAGTTATTAAAACTGTTATTAACAGTTATTAATGGCTAGGCCAGTCGTAGACGCGACAGTCGTTCCTCTCAATGGAGTCTAACTCGCGGCTTCGTGCCGCCGCATCTTTAAACCTGACGCAACTAACACAAACGACATAACATGGTGTCAGAAGTGTAAGCAGATCGTCCCCGCAACGCCTGAAATCAACAAAATGGCCGTTTTCATCCGGCCCCCGGCTCACTTCGAACCTGGTCACACTCAGGCCGCATGGAAAGAAGGGCGGGAAGCATTCACCATAGTATTGTACGTTTTTATCGTGAAGACTATAAAAAATTTCCCCGCCTCAATCGTTTGCTCATTTGCCGTGAAACTGCACACAGAGCTTGCGTATTATGGTAACTTTTGCATCGTATAAAGTTTTACAACGACACTTAGTTGAGTCGTGCATGATGCGAAAACGTAATCGCCTTTTTTTGCGGTCCTCCCCACCTCCCGACGCGGTCACTCACGAAACCCCCTAGGCCAGGCTGGCCTTATCAGCTTGTGATCATTGGGGGACTTCGGAGTGACAACTGGGCCGCGTTAGCCGAATATTGTTCTACTAATTTAGCGCGCGAGATTACAAGGAAGAGCGGATTCCCACTGTAACGCAGTGGTACAGGGTTAATAGTGGCGCGGTGCTGCAGCCGGAGGGCCCGAACCTCAGGACACCAGCGTGCCCGTCATACGCTGGTGCATCCTGAAGCACCGGACCCCACCCTCGAGACATCGTACTGTTAGTACTTTAAAATAGTCCTTTTGGCAACCTAGAAATTTTAGAGATTTTACAGATTCTCTACCCCAAACCTCCCCATAGCTTATTGTCAAAGAAGTCACTATAGGTTTGAGGCTATCATGATCTTGAAAAATTTGGCGCAACAGGTCGTGCATCATGTAAGGAGACCTTGCACTGGTGTGCCTGGGACATCGTTATACCACTACCCACCACCTGCACATCGAGGACCACCAACTGATCATCCCTTTTGATTACCAAGTCTGGTTTTCGGTCCCCGAGTGAGGTGGCGTAGATCGGTTCTTCCAGGACTTTGTAGCCCCTCTTTCGGAGGCTACCGGCCAGGTATGCTGCCAAAACGTTCTGTCTATGAATTCTAGCCCCGTAGGTACGGTGGCATTTCTGAAGAACATGAGTCAGTGTTTCTCGGGAGTTGCAGCCCCCTCTACACTGCTTGGGTACATCCTGACTCCTTTTCGTTCGGGTGAGATTGGTCATTGCGTTGTACCGAACTTTATCTGCATCGATGAAGGCGTGTCCTCGGAGAAGTTTCGTCTCTTCGGCGATCCACGCTGATGAACTAGGAGCTGAGGAGACCCCCTGCAAGGGGAGCCATCATTACTATTGTGAAGAGATGTTTTCCAGAAGTTATTAGCTGCCGTCGAGTCGATAGTGAAGCTGCGGAAGTTGCACATCTTCTCCGCATGTTGTCTCATGGATTTCATCATCATCATCAGCCTTACTACACCCACTTCAGGGCAAATGCCTCTCCCATGTCTCTCCAATTAACCCTTTCTTTTGCCAGCTGCATCCACCTTTTGCCTGCGAACTTCTTAATCTCATCCGCCCACCTAACTGTCTGCCGCCCCCTGCTACGCTTACTTTCTCTTGGAATCCACTCCGTTACCCTCAAGGACCAGCGGTTATCTTGCCTTCGCATTACATGCCTTGCCCAAGCCCATTTCTTTCTCTTGATTTCTACTAGGATGTCATTAACCCGTGTTTGTTCCCTCACCCACTCTGCCCGCTTCCGGTCTCTTAACGTTACACCTATCATTTTTCTTTCCATGGCTCGCTGCGTTGTCCTTAAGTTAAGCTGAACTCTTTTCGTTAGCCTCCACGTTTCTGCCCCGTAGGTGAGTACCGGTAAGATTAAGCTATTGTACACTTTCCTCATGAGGGAAATTTTTAAACTGCTACTCATGATCTGCCACTCATGAATTTAATGTAGTCCATCCGTGCAATGATGCGGCATGGTTCACTTGATGAGGATTCAAGTTTGATGATGCGCTTGATGCGCTGAGCCGGCACAGAAGTTCGGAGGCACGGAATGCCCAAACCCCCGTACTTAACAGAGGCATAAAATGCCCCCAAAGGGAAGTCGTGGGGAAGGCGAAGCCATTGACGGATGGCCGACCAGAAGAGTTTGTCGCACTTGAGGAGGAGCTTTGCCGAGATTGGTCCCAACACTAGCTGATGAAGCAGGCGAGGGATTACATACTACCTCACAGCAACTAGTCGTTGCTGGGGCTTCAATGGTGCTTTTGTTAATTTGGAGATATAGACTTTTATTACCGGGATCAGTTGGGGCGTCTCCATTCCAGTCGGAGTGAATAAGAGCCCCAGGTACCTCCAAGATGTTGTTGCGGAGGCCTGGGGAATCCGCTCTCCAGCGATGAAGAACTGCTGGTCCACCGGGATTTTCGATATCTTGTTCTTGGCGTCGACAACCACTGACACAACCAGGCACTTCTTCGGGTTTAGACGTAAACCTCTCTCGGCCAGGTACGTCTCCAGGGTATAGAGCTGCCTCTGGAGGCCATGTGGTGTCGTCGCAAACAGAACCAGATCGTTGGCAAAGGCCATCGCATTGACTTTCAACTCCCGACTGGAAAAAGCGATCCCCTCCTGACAATTTTTCAACCAGTGATCTAGAACCAAATTAAATAGCAGAGGGGACAGGGGGTCTCCCTGCCTGGCTCCACGGGAGGGGTGGACAATATGCATGCGTCCGTCAAAGTTCAGAACTGTAGTGGCCAATCTGTGGAATCCCTCCGCATAGGACACAAAGTCATCGGCAACACCTTTTCTTCGGAGGCCCTCAAGAATAGCGTCGAGCGTGACGCTATCAAAGGCCTTCGCCACATCTAGTGTGGCCATGTGCAGCTGCCGATAATGACGACGCGCTTCGTGGAGGACACCTGCCAGTGAGAAGACATTTTCCGCGCATCCATCCGCTGGATATAATGCACGTTGTCTGAAGTCAAGATCAATCATTGAGGGGAGACGGTTCGCCAAGACCTTGTGGAACTGTCGGACCAATACAGAAGACACTGTGATCGGTCCAAAGTCTCCCAGGTCGGCCGCATTTGTCTTTTTGGGTACAAAAATGGTGCGGGCTCCAGACGTAATCGCCTACGTCAAGATCGGCGAACCAAAACCCGCAAACGACGTTTTTATTGCTGAAGGGCGGCAATTGCGCTATCTGTTTTTGAAATGGAAAACGTCACGACAAGGCTGCCGAGGCGAGCTTTGGAAGAAGCGCAGGCCCTTTGAATATGCCGTTCCGGCCGTTTCGTCTGCTTCAACTGAAGCGCTTACAACATTTTCTGCTAATTGAGCGGAAAGAAATTTCACAACTGATTTAACAAGGCTTTACCTTTCAAAGAATATTGTTTGCAATGCTCGCCTCGACGGCCTTGTTGTGACGCTTTGCACTGCCGAAAACAGATGGCGCCACTGCCGCCCTTCAGCGAAAAAATGTTTGCGGGTTTTGGTTCGCCGATCCCTACGTAGGCGGTTACTTTTTTGCATCATGCACGGCTCAGCTAAGTAAGTACCGTTGTCAAACTTGCTACGATACAAAAGTTACCATAATACGTAAGCTCTGTGATGCAGGTTCACCGCAAATGAGCGAGCGGTCGAGGCGGGGAAATTTTTTTAAGTGTTCACGATAAAAGCGCACAATACTGTATATGAACTGGCTTGTGAGTGCAACACTAAGCCTAAAAAAGCGCGGAAGGCATTGTTGCTTCATGTACTTGGCCTGGATGCTTGTCGTATCGCACAGACGTTCCACCCTGCCGCCGTAAACGAAGACGCAGACCCAGTGAAATACATACTTGGCAAGTTTGACGAGTTATATTGCCCGTACAAGAACGTCCTACAAGCAGCGGCAGTGTTCAACTCTATGGTACAAAAGCCAGGTCAGTCAATTGACGATTTTGTTACTGACCTTCGACGACAGGTCCAGAAATGCGACTTCGGTGACAAGTGCGACAGACTCATCGGTGACCGCGTGGCGGTTGGAATCCGCGATGGAGCTCTCCGCGAACGGCTCTTTCGGGAGCGCGACCTCACTCTGGAAAAAATCGTCTCAGCGTGTAAGGCAGCGGAAATATCAAAGAAACGTGCAAGAGATTGTAACCAGTGATCAATAGCCAGATGAGAATGCCGTTCACACATAAAATCGGAAACACACGAAGACAGCTGGTCTTCCGCTAGGTATCAACAAGCCTCAGCATCATTGCTCGTCTCAAAGGTCTAATCGCGAATGTTCTCGCTGTGGAACCTTGCACGCTCCACAACAATGCCCAGCATTTGGCAAAAACTGTTACAACTGTGACAAACTTGGCCATTTCGCGCACCTGTGCAAGCTGCCACGTCAGCATACAGCAGCGCATCGGCTGCGAGTCGGACAGCTTCATGAGCATCCACCACAAGACTCGCAGGAGGAATTATACTTGGGTGGCGTGACTAAGGGTAGTGTCAGTGCCAACGCAACAGACTTGAACGAAACTGTCAGTGCTAATGGACACGAGGTGACATTCAAGTTAGACACCGGCTCGGACGTCAACATAATTCCAGAACAGATGTTCAAGCAGTGGCCATGCAGACCAGCAACCAAACCATCCAAAGCTAAAGTGACTACGTACAGTGGCCACCAGCTCCCTATAGACAGTGAATGTGAACTGTCTTGTGCGGCGAACAACACGGAGTGCCGACTGAGATTTCTGCTGGTGAAGGAGTCACTCAAGCCGATACTAGGAGCTGCTGCATGCACAACCCTGCTCTTGCTTTCCCGTGTGAAGACCCTTCAAGCAACGACAAAGTCAAATGACACAGTGCTGCAAGAACAGTTTCAGGAGGTACTGAATGATTTCCCTGACATATTTGAAGGAATTGGCCAGCTTCCGGGATATTATAGCATAAAGCTGCGCGAAGATACAGTGCCGGCAGTTTGTGCTCCTCGCAGAGTACCAAGTGCGCTCGAGGATAAGGTGAAAGAAGAGCTGAAGCGCATGAAGGAGAATGGCGTAATCACGCAAGAGGCAGAACATAGTGAATGGGTCCGTCTCACAGTGGTGTTAACTAAAAAAGACGAAACTGTTCGTTTGTGCCTTGATACACGGAACCTCAATGCTGCAATAAAAAGGCAACACTACCGCATACTAGTACCAGAAGAGCTTTTAGCAAGCCTGAATGGCTTAACAGTTTTCTCTGTCCTTGATGCCAAGAGTGCCTTTTGGCAACTTACTTTGGATGAACCAATGTCACGGCTTTGTTCATTCACAACGCCATGGGGCCGTTACCGTTTTTTTTCGAGTACCGTTTGGGCTTAGAACAGCCCCCGAGCTGTTCCAGCAGGCCATTGACAAGGTATTTGGAAGACAGGCCATTGTGAAGCCGCATTTTGATGACATACTGGTTGCCTCAAGGACTTCGGAAGAACATCTCACAACTGTTCTGATCATAGGTAGACAAAACAACCTGAAGCTTAACAAATCAAAACTGAAGTTAGGACTTGCAGCCATTAAATATCTGCGTCACCAGCTCTCCTCAGATGGGCTGTCCCCAGACCCTGGCAAGGTCAGATCGATTGAGGCCATGTCACTTCCATCAAACAAGTCAGAACTGCAAAGATTCTTAGGAATGGTGACGTATCTCACGAAGTTCATCCCTAATTTTTCGGCAACTTCCAGTCCTCTGCGTGAGCTTCTCAAGGAAGATGTAGCGTGGCACTGGACAAGCCAGCACACAGAGACTTTCAAGTTCATCAAACAGAAGCTCACAACAGCACCTGTGTTGCGTTACTTTGACCCATCCAAGCCAATCACACTTTCAACATATGCCAGCTCATATGGCCTGGGATCAGTTCTCTTGCAGGAAGGCAGACCAATCGCATACGCTTCTGCAGCTCTTACGCACCCTTAACAACATTATGCACAAATAGAGAAAGAAAGTTTAGCTTTAGTGTTCGCATGTGAGTGGTTCCACTATTACACCTTTGGCCGCACTGTTACAGCGGAAACAGACCACAAACCTCTTGTTGGACTCCAGACAAAGGACCTAAGAAAAATGTCACCAAGACTGCAAAGACTTTTGCTCCGGCTACAGTGCTACAGCACTAAACCTGTGCATGTACCGAGGAAACAACTTACTGTGGCTGATGCACTGTCAAGATCCCCAAACCCCGAATCCAAGATGGAAACTACAGACAGTGATCCAGGACTGTTGGTGTCCAGTCTGGTTCAAGCGTCGCACACCAAGCTCAAGCAGATCCAAGAAGCAACAGGTCGGGATCCAGTCTTGCAGCAACTAACCAAGTACATTCAACAAGGTTGGCCTGATCGCCTTAGTGATGTTCATCCAATGGCTAGACTATACTTTCACATACGGAGTGAACTGTATACCACAGACGGCTTCATTTGCTGTGGTCAACGGCTTGTCATTCCAGCAGTTCTCCAGGCTGATGTTCTTGAGAAACTCCATCAGGCACATTGTGGCTTGTAAAGGACTAGCAAGCCAGAGTGTTTATTGGCCCACACTCAACAAGGACATTGCCACCCTTGTCTAAAGCTGCGACACCTGCTAATCCACCCAGAAGGCAAATCCTCAGCAACCATTGCTTGACAGAGATCTGCCAGTTCGACCATGGGAAAAGTTGGCCGTCGATTTCTTTCACTGTAAAGACAATACATATATCCTTGTTGTTGACAACTTTTCGAAGCATGTTGAAGTGAAACGCATGAAAACCACTATGGCAATTTCAGTGATTTTGGTCCTGAAGGACATCTTTTCACGTTTTGGACTCCCCAATGTGCTTATCTCTGATCAGGGACCACCGTTTGACTCACAGGCATTCAGAGCATTCCTGCAAGAATGGGATATTACTCATGAACCGTCATCACCCCACTACCCGAGGTCCAATGGGCAGGTCGAGAGAACAATACAGACTGTTAAGTCCATGCTGATCAAGTCGCACAGCGATGGCAAAGATCTGCTTGGTTCTCCTCAACTACCGCGCCACCCCTACCATTGGAGCATGTTCCCCAGAAGAGTTGTTATTGGGAACAAAATTGAGAGCGTTCATACCGACCTTGCCCCATGACCTGAAACCACACTACCCGACAGGTGCACATCAGAGGCTCCTCAAACGCAGACAGAGTGCACAGCACAGATATGGAGACAACCACCCTCGCAACTTGCACCTCTGAAGAAACATCAACCTGTATGGGTGAGGCACATGAATGACTGGAAAAAAGCAGTTGTCACACAGGTTGGTCCTCAACCAAGGCGCTATACAGTGCAATCCACAAGTGGAGCAATTTATGTGCGTAACTGTGGGCACCTGAGGCCATGCACTCAGGTGGTCCGGGAAGCCACTCCAACAGCAGAAGACTACACCCTGGACGAATCGCGGCCAACAAGTGCCAACAATGCTACACCTCACAACTATCCTGAAGAAGCAAGACATGCGGCGACATACGGGACAAGGGCTGGAAGAGCCATACGGCCACCGGCCAGATTCCAGAACTGAACGTTATGAAGTGCGTGTTTTATTTTTGTATTGGAGTGTTGTCACTCAGAAAGGGGCGTGTTGTGTATCTTGTGGCACCCACTACACATTCGCAGTTTTAATAAAGGTTAGGCCAGTCGTAGCCGCCAGAGTCGTTCCTTTCAATGGAGTTTGCAATATTGCAATAGAACAGAGGGCAACAGAAATGGGGATGGAATTGGGGCATTCTTTTATAAAAGTATGAATTTTCAAAGGGTTAAACTGGGATGCAAGGAACATTTATGGCTAAAAGGAACAGTGACAGCAAGCAAACACACCTTGGCTTTGTATACCTGTGGACAGGAGCTAATGCCAAAGAGGAGAACAGGAAAATGTTAGAATGTATTGCAAGCGACATTGATGAGCTAGGACAGGGCGAGATAATTATATTAGGCGACATGAATGCACATATAGAAACCTGGATGGGTACACGGATTCGACAGGAAGCATGCTGCAGGACGTGTGACAGGCATGATTTAGTTGTATGCAACAGTACCGAGAAGTGTGAAGGGCTCATAACATGGGAGGCGAGGAGTGTGCACTCAACGATAGATTATGCACTAATGTCACAGGATGTATAATAGATTAGGGGTAATGAGCATAGATGAACATGGTTCCAGAAGTTAAGGTAGTGACCACAAGCGTATCAAGTTGAGCTTCAGAAGAGAAACCAATGTAGGACTGAAGCGAGATGAACAGAGGGGAATTTTTACTCAGAAAAGCAATTGGAAGCAGCAGCCAAACAACTTGAGAAAGTAATTTTTGAGGATAGTGAAACAGAATGGTCTTATACCAAATTAACTCGATTACTGGGGCTAGAGCTAGCTAAGGTGCAAGTAAGGCTAAAAGGGAAAAGACGCAAACCCAAGAGTTGGTGGGATGAGGATGTCAAGAGGGCGATAGAGAAACGTCAGGAAGCGTCCAGGGAACACAGATATTCCAAGAAGAGGGGGGAACCAAAATTTGAAGTAGACAGAAAGTGGGATACCTTCATAAAGTGTAGAAGGGAAGTATCCTATTTGATTAATGAGAAAATTGGAAGAAATGGTGCCCAATGGATGTCAAAAGTAAATAAGGATAGAAAAGCAGCTCAAAAATTCTAGAAACATCGAAATGCAATGAGTAATAAGACTAGGCTAGAACAAAGGTTTATTGTTACAGATGAAGGTATTCAACTTGAAGATGATGAAGCAAGAAAACACATAGGAACAAAGATGACACAAAAATTTAAAGAAAGGAATATCGTACATAATATATCGAAGGAGGATAGACCGGTTACTGCAATAGCTTCACTTGAGCAAGGAGAGTGGGAAAGGGCAGAGAAGAAGGTTCCTAGTGGCACATCAACAGGACCAGATGGTATCCCGATTATGTTGATAAAGAAGCTAGGACCAAAATCCAAGCAAACAATTATACAGGTAGTGAACAAAATGATAGTGGATGAGAAAGTCCCCGATTAATGGCGGTTAAGTAGACTGAACATGATATATAAGGGAAAGGGGGACAAAGCTGACGTAAGTAACTATCGTCCCATAACAGTGACATCTGTGGTTTACAGGGTTGTGATGCAGATTATAAAGGATAGATTGCAGGCTTGGGTGGAGAACGAGGGGGTGCTAGGGGAACTACAAAATGGGTTTCGGAAAAAAAGGAGGTTGGAGGACAATCTGTTTTCATTGACGCAGTGTATAGAGATTGCTGAAAAGGAACACCGGCCCCTATGGCTAGCATTTATGGATATTAGGGGAGCCTATGACGTTACTAAGGAGTATGTGTGGGACATACTGGGCACATTGGATGTGGAAGATGGAGTAATTAATCTTTTAAAAGATATATATATATAAAGGTAACAGAGTGCTCATAAAATGAAAAAAATTGTGTCAAGGCCTGTAAGGATACAGCGGGGGCTTAGACAAGGATGTCCTCTGTCACCTTTGTTGTTCATGTTGTACCAGCAAGGGTTGGAGACCAAGCTACAGGGGAGCGGACTAGGCTTCAACCTTTCTTTTTTCAAGCAAGGGGAATGGATTAAACAGTCATTACTGGGACTAATATGCGCGAATGATATAGTGCTAATAGCTGACAACAAGGAAGACTTGCAGAAGTTGATAGACATATGTGGTACAGAGGGAGATAGATTAGGTTTCAAGTATAGTAAGGAAAAATCTGCAGTCATGATATTTAATGAAGAGGGTGGCGAGCATAGAATACAGGAGTTCATGCTAGAAGTAGTGGAGGAGTACAAGTATCTTGGGGTGTGGATAAATAACAGTGGTGAGTATCTGACAGAGCATGAAAATTATGTAATGAATAAAGCTAGTAGGAATGCAGCTGTCATGAAAAATAGGGCACTGTGGAATTACAATAGGTGTGAAGTACGTGGTAAGAGGGATCTGGTAAGGGTTGATGGTCCCTAGCCTGACTTTCGGTAATGCGGTCCTGTGCATGAAACCAGATATTCAAGCAAGGTTAGAAATTAAACAACGGGGAGTAGGGAGGTTAGCTTTGGGAGCACGTGACAATACACCAAATCTGGGGGTACAGGGTGATATGAGATGGGTGTCTTTCGAGAGCAGAGATGCTAGCAGTAAGATAGCATTTGAGGAACGATTGAGAAAGATGGAGGAAAAGCAGTGGGCTAGGAAAGTTTTCAGATACCTGTATTTAAAGAATGTTGACACGAAATGGAGAAAGCGAACTAGAAAATTGACAAGCAAATATCTGGACAGCAGTAAAGGGGCAAATCAGCAATTATCGGTCAAGAAAACGGTTAAAGAAACAGAGAGAGCTCTGTTGAAAACAGGGATGCTGACGAAACCGGCACTGGGAACATACCGGACCTTTAAACAGGAAATTGCCAAAGAAAATATCTATGATAATTGTAGGGGAAGCTCTTTGTTGTTTGAGGCCAGGACTGGAGTTTTGCGGAAGACGTATAGAGTCAGGCACCAAGAGATAGACACATTGTGCATAGCGTGCGGAGAGGAGGAGGAAACGGCTGAACACTTGATACTTTTTTGTAAAGGGCTTCACCCTACAGTGGAAAGCAGCGGGGATGATTTACCCAAGGCATTGGGGTTTAAGGATAGTAAAGGGAAAGTAGATTTTAAGCAGGTAGAAGTAACCAAGCGAAGGTTATATGATTGGTGGCTAAAAGCAATACAGGAGTAAAATTTCAAAAGTCGTGGCTAGGTGGCTTGAGCCACCTAGCCATGACTTGAGCCACCCTCCGATTTAAAGGGTTCAGCCGCATCCATCCATCCATCCATCCATCCATCCATCCATCCATCCATCCATCCATCCATCACTCGCGGCTTCGTGCCGCCGCATCTTTAAACCTGACGCAACAAACCAAACGACATAACATGCGCCTTCCGGATTTCAACCATATTTTTCAGGCAGAGTTTCTGGCAATAGTAGTGGCAGTAATTACCGATTTTTTGTCTTTGTGTTCGTCCCACGCCGCACATGTTGACGGTCCCACTTTAAACACATTCTCACTATATACACACCATACACCATATATAGGGCATACACCAGCATACACAGATCAACGTCGTCTGCTCTCGTTGCTGCAATTTGCGCAGCGAGGACTCTGGTCCTACTTCCACAGGCGACCGAAGTGGCAGTTTTTCCTTATAAGTGAGTGACTGGTGCCGCAAAATTGTTAATAACAGTTACGCAGTTATCCTTCGGTATAGGTAGGGTCCGGTTACACTAGGCCGATGCGACGCCGATCGACGGTAGGTTGGCTGGACGGTGCACGTGCAGATGCCGTCGCTGATGCACTGGTCTGTCAAGCTAGAGCGACGACGACGCCAGCACGACCAACAACCCCGTATTGCAGTAGTGTAAGGAGTGAACTTAGTGGGAACTGGCAGAGTGTTGTGGGGCACTATAGTTGGTATGACATTCTATAAACTTCAGAATTTCAAAACTTATTGTACCTGATGCTAGCTACGGCGACATACGTACGCGATGTGCGTGCGAAGATGTGCTTTCATGCGGTGCCTGCGCATAGGACCTATTGGCGAGGCAAGCCGCACGACAGTGCCGCTCGCCGCTCGGCGGGATAATTTTGGCATGACGTAAATCCTGAGGTACAATACCCTTCTACCAGAGTTTATTATTGAAGTAGTCAGTGATGGCTTGGATATGCGCATGACTGAGGTTACGAAGAATAATGTTTGTGATTTTATCCGCTCCAGGAGCGGTGTTTCGCGGCGATGCATGGGCTGCGGGTTGTACCTCGGCTATTGTTATTGGAGCATCAAGCGTGGGGTTTTGAAGGTCGTTGTAGGTGGTTGGACAAGGTGGTATTGGAGGGCCGCCAATGTAACGCGATCGCAAAGCGTCCGTGAATTCCTTGTCGGCCCGATTGAATTGTTGAACTAATGTTTAGAGTGTACGATTTGTGGCCGATTTGGCTTTGTCGGGTTCAATGAGACTGCGGAGGATGGACCAGGTTTGCTTGCTTGCTTGCTGCTGTTGTCAGGAAGAATGAAAAGTGAAGTGCAAAGGCCTGCCACTGGCTCAAGCTGAGCCACAATTGCTACGACGTTCTGAAAGTAGGACAGTTGAAAGATAGGATAGAAAAGACACGCGCTATAATGTCCCAGGCCGATCCCCGAGGCAGTGCAATACTGGACCAACCTGTGACAGGGGTGAAGCAAGCTTCAAGCACTCCGCCATATTTCCAAAAATAAGTTTAATATCTGGGGTCCAAATGGGACCAGGTTTGAGCAGTACTGAGGGTTCCTTTCAAGGCGGCACAGAATTCGAACTGTACCCAATTTTGTTGGGCAAGTTGGATGGAATATTGCTGAGCTTCCTTCGTGGTGGCAGCAATTCGCAGGCGAGGTGGAGTTGTTTATTGAGTCTCTGCTGTTTCCAACGTCTTATGACTTTCTTTCTCGTCTCCCACAGCTGTAGAAGATGTCGATCAATTTCCGGAGGGGCGGCCGTGCGATTTATGGTTTGAGTAGCGGAAACATGAGTATCTTGTATGTGTCGTGCCCACTCTGTTATACTCGTGATCCTTCCTTCGAGTTGGGGGAATTTAAAAATGCTTTCCAATTAGTGATCTTCGAATCTGCAGTGAAACGTCTGAGCTTGGGAGCGGAGATTGCTGTACTCAGGATGTAATGATCACTCCCTAGGGTCTCACCGAGGTTTGTCCATGTGACGTTAGTAGCGTTCTTTGTAAAAGATCGATCGGGACTGGTGTCTGCATAAGCTGTCGCCGATTCTGGTAGGTGTCGTAAAGTCCATGGCTATAGCTTAAGGCCTTCCCTGTCCACTGCTGCCAACAGGGAGGTGCCTTTTCTGGTGTCCTTTGTATACCCCCAGGTCGTATGGGGCGCGTTCAGGACGCCTAATATTTCAAGCTTGATTTGATTTTGACTGCTATTCGAGCACATTCCTGGAGCATGGTCCCGAGTGCTGTGCTGTGTTTAAATTATTCCGGGGCCCTCCACTATAATAACAATAATAATAATAATAATAATAATAATAATAATAATAATAATAATAATAATAATAATAATAATAATAATAATAATAATAATAATAATAATAATAATAATAATAACTGGTTTCTGGGGAAACGAAATGGCGTAGTATCTGTCTCAGATCGTTGCACACATGAACAGCGCCGTAAAGGAAGAGATGAAGGAGGGAGTGAATGAAGAAGGGAAGAAAAGAGGTGCCGCAGTGGACGGCTCCGGAATAATTTCGACCACCTGGGGATCTTTAACATGCACTGACATCGTACTGCACACGGGCTCCTTAGCGTTTTGCCTCCAAAAAAAAGCAGCCGCCGCGGTCGGGTTCGCACCCGAGAACTCCGGATCTGTAGCCGAGGGTGCTAACCACTGAGCCACCGCGGCGGGTAGAAACGCAAAGTAGAGAAGTGTCCCTCAGGACGCGATTGAGGGGTCCACCGATAAACGAGGCAGTTACGGCACCTTTCATTTGCTCAAAAAAAAAACAACATCGAATGTAGTGTACAGCGGGAGTGAGAAAACTACTGCGTTTTTTTTCTTTCCTGAAACAAATGTATATTTTTTTGTTATCTTGGCAGTGCTCTTGAGCTACTTACTCCCTTGTTACCGTGCAGGCTCGTGCAAGCGCACGGCCGCCTTCAAACGACAAAGGCGGCAGGCCAGGTTGCGCTGCTGTTACTACTAGACGTCTCGGGCGCTTTTGACAACGTTCACCGCGCACCAATTCTCGCGGTGCTTGAGGGGGCTGGTGTGAGCGGGCGCCTTTTGCGATACGTTCATGGCTTCCTGAGCGGGCGCACCATGCGCGTACGAGTAGAGGGTAAGCTCTCCAAGCCTCGCCCGGTCGACATGGGCGTGCCGCAGGGCTCTGTCCTATCACCATTTCTGTTTAATGTGGCCATGTCGGTGGTGCCGGCCTCCCTCCCCACGAGCGGCCGACACCATGTGTACATGTCCATATATGCAGACGACATAGCTCTGCGGTGCCGGGGACCACCGGGCGAGGCGTTCCGCGTGCGGGGGTGCCTTCAGGCAGCCCTGACCGCAATCGATGCCAGCTTGCGCGGCCTTGGTCTGTCGCTGAGCGCGGACAATTCGGTGGCCATGGCCTGCGTTTCGCGCTCGCGCGCGCACCTTGCGCCACTGTCACTGGACGGGACTCCGATTCCTTGGCATAAATCGGTACGGTACCTTGGCCTGCACATCGACTGGCGCCTTTCCTTCCGCCCCGCGGCGACTAAGGCCTGTCTGCAGATGAAGAGGATCACCGCCGCTGTGCACAAGCTCACCGCTCGAGGCCAGGGTATCTCCCAGCAAGCCGCGCTGCGGCTATACAATGCCGCAGCTTTGGGGGCGGTGCTCTATGCGCTGCCGCTCGTCACAGTGTGCAAGCCGTGCTGGAGGAAACTCGAGCTTTAGCACCGCAAGTCCCTGCGCGTGTGCCTAGGCCTGCCCAAAAACTCGCAGTGCGCCGCAACGTTGGCCGAGGCAGGAGCGTGGCCACTTGAGCTCCAAGCAGCGCGCAGGGCATTAAATCACATCGACCGGCTTCACCGCGCACCGTACGGCGGCTCGCTGCTGCAGCGTATGCGCTTGCATCCGCGCTCACGAATGGGCGCGGCGCTGCTCGAGTATGAGCAATTGACCCAATTGACCCTCTGTGCTGTGCAGCAGCTGGCCAGAGCCGTCATACACGAGGAGCTCCAGGACCATCTCCTCGTGTACACCGACGGCTCAGTGGCCCGCGACAGCTGCTCCCTTGCTGCGGCGGCCACGATCTCCGCCCTGCGACTGCACAACCAGCAACACGCAGCCTTCCTGGGCTCCTCCACCACGGCGGAGTTGATGGGGATCCGGCTCGGGCTGGACCTGCTGCTCACCCTCGGCCCACCGCCGCCCAGGAGGGCTCTGCTGTGCGACTCCCGCGCCGCCCTCAGCCGCAGGGCAGTGCGCGCACTCGTGAGCGAACTTTGGTGAGCCTCTGTGCATTCCTCGAACACACGGGCTTGACGTCCCGTCTGTTCTCCGTCAGGTAGTTACACGCAGTGACCGAACGCTCCGCGAGTTCTACCTTGAATGATTAATAACTGGACGCCCCACTCCAGTTGTAACCAACGCAGTGCTGTGCGCGTGTGTGATTTAATTCCTCTAAAATGAACTAATCACGCGCACAACCTGGACACATTTCTGATTGTGTAAATAGTTTGTACATATTACTTCTCCCCCTAACCTCTCTTCCTGTCCCATCACCTCTTTCATTTCACTTCTCCATTCTGCCTGCTATCCTTTATTTCCGCTGCCCCAGCTCAGGTGCTCCAGTATCGATGGCAGATGCCGGGGCTAGCAAAAATCTTTTCCTTCCCTTTTACTATTATTTTTAATAAAAACCACTACCACCACCGTTCGTTTTTATAAGGGAAGGAAACGCGCGACAACTGCCCCACACTGGGCGCACCCCTCACCGGTGCCATGAAATCAGTGATGAATAAGGTAGCGAATTCAGACCGAAAGTAAGCTTACCCGTCAGGCTACTCTGATAAAATAAAATTGGGTTAAAAGAATTTCGGAAGGGGCGAAATAATTGAAGACTATGGAGTGTGCGCTGACATCTCACTGATTGTGTGCAGTTCTAGAAGCGAAAGCTTAAGATCAACCAGTGCTTGTACGGCCGTTCGGCAGTACTGCATGAAGGTATGAGGCGAGTATCTACTTGATCTATTTAAACACTGTGTCGTGGGTAATTCGTTGCAAAAATACTGTTTGCGGCCCTTACAGACTGACAGAAAAACTTTATTTATTCAGCAAGTGAGTGTTAGACCCAGCTGGGTCCCTGGGCCACTGCGCGGTTAGGCGGCAATAGTCGTTCTTTGTTCTATTGTCATGTTTAAGAGGGGCGAAGGCCAACCCTTTTAATGATGCTGTTTATTTATAAATGGAGGCTGACGGCCGTTTGTTGGGGAATTGGGCTGTTAAGCAAACAAAAACTTTGCAGTGGATTAGCTCGGCTATGCCAGGATATACGTAGCGTGAGCTAAGCTGAGCTGCTGAGCATCAATTGCAGCTGAGCAGCATTTTCGCTCTCTTTCTCCATGGCTATACCACATCATGGCAAACGCCCCGCTATATGTATACCCCCTGATACCTCTGCGCATGCGCACAAACTGAGAGGCGCTATGAAGTGGCTCCCGACGCTGCGTCAGACTTAATTGTATCAGGACCGACGTTACGCTAATTCCTGCACCCTGGCCTCCTGTTGCTTTTTATTAAAATTTGTTTGTCTCACAATACCAGCCGCGGTGGCTTAGTGGTTAGGGCGCTCGGCTACTGATACGGACGGAGTTCCCGGGTTCGAATCCGACCGTGGCGGCTACGTTTCACCTCCATTGAAACGCAAAGGTGCCCGTGTGCGTTGCGATGTCAGTGCATTTTAAAGACCCCAAGGTGGTCGAAATTATTCTCGAGCCCTCCACTACGGCTCCTCATTCTTCCTTTCTTCTTTCACGCCCTCCTTTATCCCTCCCTTGCGCCGCGGTTCGGGTGTCCGCCGAGATATGTAAGGAAGATACTGCACCGTTTCCTTTCCCCAAAATCCACGCGCTTGCGTAGCACAGCTCTCCAGGAATTACGCGAAACTGGTCAACCTCGGCCAGTGTATAGGTCACGCTGCTGCTGCAACTGCTGCTGCTGCTGCTGCTGCTGCTGCTGCCGCCGCCGCCGTCGCTGCTGCTGCTGCTGTTGCGTGTAACTACCTGGTGGAGAACAGGCGAGACGTCAAGCCCGTCTCTTCGAGGAATGCACAGAGGCACTCCAAGGTTCGCTCACGGGTGCGCGCACTGTCCCGCGGCCACAATGCGTCTTGAGGGAGTCTGGTAGTATGCCCAGCGCCCTATAGGCCGCAAGTATATTGTGACGAGCATCGGTGAACGCGGCACAGTGAAGCAGCAGGTACTGTAGTGTTTCCACTGCACCGCATCCGTGACACACGTCACTGGTCGCGATTCCGTGACGCTCCCGTCGTTCCCCGGGCCACACACAGCCAATGCGCGCCGAGGAACATTACACTTTGCGACGGCGTGAGCGCGTGACATCCGGTGATGCTGTCGATGCGCTCACCTCCTGCGATGCGTGGCTCGGGGTGCTGCTTTCGGAGATGGTCCTGGATGGCCGCACGCACATCCTCCTGCGCAAGGGGCAGGTCGCGAGGAGGTAGTTGATGTGCGGCGGTCGTAGGTCGTCAGCTTCTTCGTTGCCGGTGATGCCGCAGTATCCGGGCCCCCACTGCGCACGCACGGCGCATCCTCTACACGCGAGGCGCTCGATGCGCGAGCAAATGTCCCGCACTATTGGCGTACCGAGGCCGTTGGATTGCCGGCGGCTGAGGGCGCCGCGGGAGTCGCACAGCAGGAAAATTCGTTTTTGGGGAAAGAAAATGGCACATTATGTCTCATATGTCGGCGGAAACCTGAACCACGCCGTAAGGGAAGGGATAAAAGGACGGAATACGAAAATAAAATAAGAAAGAGGTGCCGTAATGGAGGGCTCCGGAATAATTTCGACCACCTGGGGATCTATAACGTGGACTGACATCACACAGCACACGTCTCTTTACCTGTTGGACTCCATCGAAACGCAGCCGCCGTGGTCGGGTTCAAACCCGGGAACTCCGGATCAGTAGCCGGATCAGTAGTCGGCGGTAAGGAAAAATTCGTTTTTGTATAAAAGAAATGGCGCAGTGTCTGCCTCACATATCGGCAAACACCTGAACCGCGCTGTAAGGGAAGGAATAAAGGAGGGAATTAGAGAAGAAAAATTTGGAGGACGCTTAAGCTTCGTCTTTAAGAGTGAGAAGCGACAGCACGTTGCAGCGCTACCAAGGAGTCCATGGAACATAATAATAATTGGTTTTGTGGGGAAAGGAAATGGCGCAGTATCTGTCTCATATATCGTTGGACACCTGAACCGCGCCGTAAGGGAAGGGTAAAGGAGGGAGTGAAAGAAGAAAGGAAGAGAGAGGTGCCGTAGTGGAGGGCTCCGGAATAATTTCGACCACCTGGGGATCTTTAACGTGCACTGACATCGCACAGCACACGGGCGCCTTGTGTGTAATCTCGTGTACTTCGAGAAATTACTAAGTTGAAAGCATCAACCATTGCTATGATTCGCAGAAACTGACAACGCGCCTATAAGCACTGAAACCCCGCGCTCAACGCCTTTCCGCGACGCCACTCCCTGGCCTTTTGCCTACCGCGAGCCCGCTAGCGACTGGAGCGCCACCTCGTTTGTTTGCAAACATGAAGGAGGTCTATATCCTCTCCGTTGCAAAACAACGGAAAGGCTGTGCACGAGTCAGGTCGCAATTTATATTCCGAGAGCCGCCGCGGTGGCGAAGTGGTTATAGCTCTCGGCTGCTGATCCGAAAGACGCGGGTTCGATCCCGGCCACGGCGGTCGCATTCCAATGGAGGCGAAATTCTAGAGACCCGTGTGCTGTGCGATGTCAGTGCACATTAAACAACCTCAGGAGGGCAAAATTTCCGAAGCCTTTCACTACGGCGTCCCACCTAGCCAGAGTCGTTTTGGGATGCAAAACCTTCATAAGCCATTTCTTTTTTCAAGAAAAGAAAAAAAAAGTGTCCGTCAGAATGCCCCTTCATTTTCCATAATGCGATACAGCGCGAATAAAGACGGGGACGAAGCGAGTGTCTTGTCTCGCTTCGTCCCCGTCTTTATTCGCGCTGTATCGCATTATGGAAAATTACCTAACTAGCCCGATCTGCCACTCTTGCAAGTTATACCCTTCATTTTGTCTTCCTACTTTTCGGTTTTGTATAAGATGTAAAAATGAACAACGGAAAAAACGCAAGTGGGAGGCCCTTGCGCTTCACTGCGTGCGACGGGAAAAAGTGCAGGTCACACTGCACAGCTGCGTACGCCACCTAGAGGGCGCCACTGTGAATCAAGGAGGAAGAGCACAATGCGCGTTCCATATGCGCGTTCGGGCTCGCGTGCACGCAGCCTGACCCTGCAGCTCAGTCGGAGCTGGCCTGCTGCCGCTAGGGGACAGCACTGCGAGATCTGTCTACTTGGACAGCTATCCACACGAGCACCGGGCCTCTCGGGCTGACCTTGAGTGAACGCCGGCACTCTCGAGCTTGACCTTCCGCGAGCAGCGGAACCGTTGGAACTGACCCTCTGCGAGTAGGGTGCTATCCCTTAGGCCTTTTGGTAAGTGGGTTTTCTTTTCGCCCTACTGGAAGCGCCGTCGTAGGCCTACGCATTACCACATAGCACCGCATAGCCGCACGCCGTGCCTCATTCGAGAGCAGCGAGGGAAACCGAAGTCTGGATTAGGCAACGTCACTGCTGCCAGGTGCCTTCTGGTAGACACCGTGTGCCGCGTTTGTTTTGCTCGTTTGAACTTCGGCCGTGGCAGAGGCGGCCTTGAAGGAAAGGGTCAAGCGTTGCTCGAGTTGATTAGTCACCGAGTCTGTTCTTTCGCGCTGGTGGGCGTGCTTGTTTTTAGTTTTTCCGCTCGGACGCCAAACGCCGCCAACCGCTGACTGGCGCTCTGATATCGACTGCTTAGCGCGGGTTGCTATACGGTAACCCGTCACCTTACCTGTCTTCATCTATTTTTATAGCTTTAAGTCTTGCGGCGCTGTACTCGTCTTGGGGAGTTTCGCCAGATGAACGAAGCATTGTTCCGAGCATTTTCGTACGCGTCTTTCTGTAATCTAATTTTGCTGACAGAAAGCAATTGTATTTTTCCTACGTGCTCTTATCCACCGTAGCAGGCTCCGAGACGGTTGGGTGAAATAGCTTTTCCTGGCCCTGCGTCTTTTATATAGCGTTCTTTTTCAACTGTATACTCTTCTCAAGGTACTACCATTTCGTTGGCAGCAGGTGTCGCAGTGCCTACGTATTTCATGGTGAGCATGACTGGCGCTTTCTCGAGGGTGTATTTGATAGCCGCGCACCAGCGTCCATGGCACGCCTATTCGACTGCATAGAGGACTACTTTAGCGAAGGGCTTTTTTTTCAGTAACTATCCCCTGCAATGACTCAGTGGCTATAGCATTCGGTCATGGAGCCTCGCGGGGTCGAACCTCAGCCGCGGCAGTCGCACTCAGATGGAGGAGAAATACAAAAACGCCCGTATACTATGCGATGTAGTGCACGTTAAAGAACCCCAGGTGGTCGAAATTTACCTTTAGCCTTCCACTACGGCGCCCCAAGGGGTCACGATGCGTGCAGGATTGTTGACGAACTGCGTGCGTGTGCGTAAACGAGTGGTCATAACTATGTAAAAGCAGATCATTGTTTCGTTGTTCACAGGCGTCTAGAGCGAAGGAGAGATGTTTCGTGGTTTGAAACTTGATTGGTCAGTAAGCAAGCGTTTTGTTATATTTTTTAACCACCACTAGTCGCGAATTGCTATGCGCGCCGTGCACAGCCGGACAGAGCGTTTCGGTGGCGGGCAAAAGCGATGAAGCGCCCAAAGGCGCTACGCCATGCAGGGCCGGATTAAGAAAAATGGAGGCCCTGGGCTAATGCGCATGCAGGCCCCCTTTCCCTATACTTACCCCCCCCCCTCCCCCATGTCTGCTACGCTACTGGAAATATGCCATGTTTCATTTTACTTCCACGAAATAAAAAGAACGAAGTGCGATCAACGTGATCATTATTATTATTATTATTATTATTATTATTATTATTATTATTATTATTATTATTATTATTATTATTATTATTATTATTATTATTATTATTATTATAAGGGAACAACAAAACTTGCTTGAAACGCGATTTTTCGGAGCCCTGCACTACGGCACCCCTTTCTCCTTTTCTACTTTCGCTCCCTCTTTCATCCCATTCCTTACGGCGCGGTTCAGGTGTCCGCCAATGTGTGAGACAAATACTGCGCCGTTTCCTTTCCCGAAAAAACCAACCAACCAACCTTGCTTGAAACGCGTGCTGTTGTAAACACCAACACACATGTTCAGTTTGCGATTAATCTGCTATCTGTTTTCAGTAAAAGCTAGGCTTTAAGGAAAAGTTTAGTGCACTCAAGACGGACAAGAACGTAGAAAAGACAACACAGCTCAGATATCAATCCTTCTGAAGCTAGGCTTTGTTTGCATCACTAAGTGTAATCCAGTGAGGAGACGCATGGTTGTATCCAAAACATTCTTTATTAAAATTCAGTATCAGACTGCAGTAATCGTCATACACGTTACTCTATAAATATGCAATAGATATATACTATACTTAAGGCAATACAAACACCATAAAATGCACTAGAATACAGATGAAAATTACCAACTGTAATTACAAAACTTTATTTCAAAATGTTTTCGTTAAAGGTAAGACATGCAAGGACGACACCAAATAAACGTGGCACTATCAAAAACAACAAGCATACAGTTCTTTATAAGCACGCTAAATATCACATGAACAAACAAGAGACGAACAACGAAGATTTGTATATCTTACACTGCTCAGCGTTTCATTGGCAACGTGGCGGCTGGGAGGCGACACAACGAATTTATTGGAACTATTCACGTATAGCGCAAACAGTCCTCTTTTAAAATGGCATCTTTAATAAATAATAGTAATAAATTGGTTTTGAGGGAAAGGAAATGGCGCAGTATCTGTCTCGCATATCTTTGGAAACCTGAACCGCGCCGTAAGGGAAGGGATGGAGGGAGTGAAAGAAGAAAGGGAGAGGTGCCGTAGTGGAGGGCTCCGAAATAATTTCGACCACCTGGGGATCTTTAACGTCCACTGACATCGCACAGCACACGGGCGCCTTAGCGTTTTTCCTCCATAAAAACGCAGCCGCCGCGGTCGGGTTCGAACCCGGGAACTCCGGATCAGTAGTCGAGTGCCCTAACCACTGAGCCACCGCGGCGGGTCAGTGGCATGTTTCGTGCCTTCGCTTTGGCGAAATCAGATATAGTCTGTTCGAAGGATAGATCGCGGAGGAGGTCACATTCAATGGACATGATAGCAAGCGAGTTCACCTTGTCGTCAAGGAGGATTGAACGAAGGCTGATTTTTTATCAGCGACAGCTCGGAAAACGATCGTTCGGTCTCACGGTTTGCCACGGGTATGCTAAGCACATTCGCAAAGCAATAGAAAGGTTCGGAAACACATCAATCAGCTTTCTTTCATGCAGCAACTTCATTATTTTCAGGGGCTGGCGTCCTGGCACAGAGTTGTGCAGAAAGTTCGCAAACCGAACGATTTCAGTGGAAAATGCTTGCTACAAATCATTTTTGTAGGTCTTCACCAGCTTCCTGCTTTGCCAGAGATGATTCGCTCCCAACTTCTGTCAGTAATTTTAAGAATCCGAACCTTTCGCAGGGTTCAGTGTAGGCAGCCTTTCGCACTCGCGAAGCAGAGACTAGACTGTCAAGTACAACATTGTAGGTCTCTACGATAAACTTTTTTTTACCTTGTAGCGCGCTATCGCTTTTTCCGTCCGGGTGCTTACTCAAAACGATGCGTTTGCCCTCATCCTCATAACATTGATAGGTACTTAGCGTGCGTGCTCCCATCGAAGACATCAACGAGAGGTCGCAAAGAATTAGCCTTCTGGAGAGCTCAGCAGGTCTACAGCAGTTGAAATGTCTAGGCCTGGTTTCTGAAGTGCTACGCTCGTTTTATCAAAGCGCTCCAAGATTTCTCTCCAGAAAATCGCCATGAAAGCAGTCTCTAGTTTTGTCATTTTCTTGAAGAGAGTGCGCTTCGTTCCTAGTGTCACCGTTTTCTTCCTAGTTCTATGATATAGCTTCAAGGCAACACAAGATTACATTGAAATTTTTCAGAATGGCCTTATATGATTCAGCGTGTCTTGACCACCTGGTCTCAGATACTTTTGAAAACAAGCTGCTGGCCAGTTCCGCCCATGCTGTCCAAAAGATACCTCCATCGCCTAGGTGAGGCAGCAAAGGACACATAGTCTCTGAATTACAGTGAAAAAATTTGACTGCCTCAAGGCAACTGTCAACGCTACACACGCCAACTAAGTTTAGTGAATGACCAGCACACGGGACGTAGACTGCCAATTCGTTCAGGTGTTTCATTTTAGCTTGCAGTCCTTTGTATTTTCTTGACATATTACTCGCATTATCATAAGCTTGTCCCCTACAATCATCACTTGAGATGCCATTGGTCGTCAAGAGGGACATCGCGGTATCGAAAAAATACAAGCCGGTATGCGATTAGATTGGAACAATTCCAAGAAAGCGTTCGTACACTTTCTCATTTAAATAGTATCGTAAAACAACTGACAGCTGATCAACGTGAGTAACGTCTGGAGTCGAATTAACAATTAGAGAATAATTTTTTTTGCGCGTTTCACTTCAACGAGATGTTCCTTGGCAGCCTTTGCCATATGCTCTATAAATTCATCACAAATGGTTTTTGACAGATACGATGGGTGACCTTTTCCTTTGTTCCCGTAGCGTTTGATGTGCACCTGTAGAAAGGGATTAAACTTGGCAATGGCCTCAAGCACTCCCATATAATTGCCATTTCACGGTGAACCAAAAATCTCACTGCCCCTAAACGCTAGGTTGCGCTCAGCTAGAAGTTTAACTACAACGACTACGCGCTTCAACACCTCTGTCCAGTGAGCGGTCTCTGTGACAAGATGCTTAACCAGCTCCTTGTCAATTGTGCTGCTCGAGTTAGAGCTGGCGAGCCTTGCTGCCACGCAGTTCAGCTGCTCGACGCTATTTTCATGTGCGCAAACCTTTTCTTCTGCTCTTTTCCAATCAGAAAAGCCTTGCGGGGTGAGAGCACTGGTGTTGCTTGAAATAGAAAATAGTTTGACCATGAAACAGTAAACGGAATCTTTGGACTCGAAGTACACTAACCAGTGCCGCTCGTACGCCTCATTTACAGCCTTTCGCACGAAAAGATGAGGTGGCATATAGCGTTTCTGAGTTTTGTATTGCATTTCGGAAGACGGAAAATTTTCTGCCCAATTTTGAAAATAAAATGGCCCTTTCTCAAGGCATACACTCCGAAAGCTGTCAGTATTAACGTTCGGCCACTTAGCAGGGCCACTTCGGAGAATCTCGCAACGTACCTCTTGCTGCGGGGGTGTCTCTACTTCTCTGTTTCCGCAACGAGAAACCGTCTCATTCGTCTTCACGAGGCACACATGTGGGTGGGATCATGATTATTTGAAGCCAAACTAACAGGAGACAAGTGAGTCGGTTCTTGGAGTGGTGTTTCCTGGCGCTCGTCAGTAGAAGGAGGCTCATCGGGGAGGTTTGGCACCTGTTGATCAGCAGTAGTAGAAATCTGGCGTGGCGGACCGGACACCTGGAGCTCTGTGGCAGTGACCCGGCCGAGTAACATAGACATTGCAGACTCAAGAACAGGGCAGGGCTCGGTTATCGTCGGTTGCTCAGAAATATGGACGACCGAGGTTGGCACCGTTTTCACAGAATCCGGACAACCAAGATGAGTCAAACCTTGCTTCTTGCCATGAAATTGTGATGATGGAGTTGGCAAGTCCTCCACAGAAGGATAGTCGGTACTATTTGGAGTTTGACACTGACACTATGTAGACCGATCATACTGCTCCGCGGAAGCCGCATTCAGTAGGTACTTTGTCATCTTTGGTAGGTTTTTTCGCCCTCTTCTCTTTCTAACTTCGCCTTTCGTTGATGCTTCCGACCGAGCATTTTCGCATGAATGGATGCTAATTGTTCACCGCACCGGGAATTCGTCAGTCCGACCCGACCGCAGGTGTCCAATGGTGGCCGTCCAGATGACTGACGCACGCTGCCTGGATGGTCCGTGGCTGGCCGAGAGTGGTGCGTCCCTGGGGAGCTCCTCAGCGGGCGGGCTTATGCAAGCTGAATCGCAGCACGTGATCAACTTCCTTTCATAGACGCGCGCCGCGTCTGTCTGTTACTAGCGCCAAAGTAGGCGGTCACACATAGTTCCTTGTACAAATTCCCTCATTCTCACTACAAACTCAATTCTTCTCCCGTTCCGGTCTTGTCTTCCTATTGGCTAGGAGCAATCGTCTGTTCTGTGAGGTTCTCGATTTTTCTTTCGTCCCGTCGACGCCGAGGGCGAGAACGAAGGGGAGAGTGCGACTCCTAGCGCGGGCGAAGTTACGCGCCCTCCGTCGCCTCTGAGTCATCTTTTTCTACTTCTTTCTGGAAAGTTCGGCGGCCAGTCTGACCTACTTTTTCCGTCGAGCGCGCGCGAGGGTGCGCAGCCACTAGGCAGGAATGGGCCCTGGGGACAGGCCTCTCTGTCCAGCTCTCCAACTTCCCCAACTTCCCCCTTCACTCTTCCACAACCCTAGCCCGAACAGTGAACATTCTATGCCCCACGGCACGCCGACAAAAGCACGTGTGATGTCTTCTTTCCTTTCCTGCCTAGACTCTGCCATCAGACTCATCTGCTATCGGACTTATCCTACCCCGCCCAAATTACCATCACTGTAAAGAAAAGTCGAATGGGAGGCACTGTTGGGTACTGCAGCACATCCTTTCTATGAGAAGCACAGCGAAGGAACTATTTGAGAGGTGGAGGGTGGCGTGGTGGTGATGAGGGGCGAAGCAGATTTAGGTCCTCATCCCACATTACATGTTTTAGGTGTTTCCCCTTGCCCCTCCTCTCCAGACAGCACTGGACAAACGGACTGACAGGGAACCACGAAAACTCTCCCAAACAAACGCACCTCACTTTGTAAGAAAGAGGGCCCCGCCGGCATGGTGTGGGATTCCTCTTTTTGCAGCTCAAGCTCTCCCCAAATGATCTGTCTAAACGCATGCTCTTACATTAGGCGGGGGGCCCCGTCTGCTCGTTCTGGCTTTCCTGCTTTATACATGTCGCTCGAAGTTCCGTTGCCCATGGTTCCATATACTAAGCAGGTTAGAATAAATGGGCCCCCTTCTACTGTCCGAGGTGACGCCCTGGGTTGCAGCCCCCTTAGTCCCCCCCGTTCCCTTAATCCACCGCTGACGCCATGCCTGCCGCCTGCTTCGTGAGAAGTAGGCCGAGTGCACCTCCGGCAGCGATCTGCATGCGCAAACAGCAGCTGGCGACCAGTGGCAGTCGAAAGAATACGACACGATCGCCATGTGCTCGGAAACAAGCTATTTCAATCCCAGAAGCCAAAGCAAACGTAGATGTCACTAATGCAGGACAGGTAGCCGCGCGAGCGGAGCCTCGTGCGGCTTCCACACTTGTCTACAGCTGTAGCAAGTGTTGACCATCGTCGTTAGCTTAATTATCACTTCGTTCGCAGCAGAAGTTTCCTTGTACTCTTGATAGGCCGTAGTGCTTACAAAAAAGTTTGTAAATCCTTGTCACTTGAATAGAAGGCGGCTCGTAGTGGCTTGAAGAGCCCTAGTCACGATGGTCAATAAAAAAACGCGTCGTCGGACGATCATAATTAAGTTCAGAATATTTGCAGCCCGAGACAGTCTTGTGATAATCTTGGACAAATTTTCTTCACGGCGCTGCATCCGGACGTTGGCGTAGTCCTGCCATTTTCCGTGCACACAAGATATAATAATAATAATAATAATTGGTTTTGGGGGAAAGGAAATGGCGCAGTATCTGTCTCATATATCGTTGGACACCTGAACCGCGCCGTAAGGGAAGGGTAAAGGAGGGAGTGAAAGAAGAAAGGAAGAGAGAGGTGCCGTAGTGGAGGGCTCCGGAATAATTTCGACCACCTGGGGATCTTTAACGTGCACTGACATCGCAGAGCACACGGGCGCATTAGCGTTTTTCCTCCATAGAAACGCAGCCGAGGCGGCTGCGTTTTTATGGAGGAAAAACGCTAAGGCGCCCGTGTGCTGTGTGCCGGTGATAGGTTTTTCCTTTGGTACAATCAAATTTCCTTTAAAGATAGTCAGCCCGCCTTCGTGTGACCCACAGCTCTCGGTATACTACAGTGTGTAGGCACAGCTCGAATACTCTGCCAGAGGCATGATGGTATGAACCGTACAAAGATTCTGAGGCTATAAAATTCAGGAAACGTACTCTACACACTCCAGCAACACTAATTCCTCGAGCCAGACATGGACTGGCGGCCGTGACAAGCTCATCCTTTATGAGCGATCGATCACCTCTTATGTCTGACCTCCTCTTCAAACAGTGGTCCTCACGCATTTACAAGTCACCTCACTTAATTATTAGGCTAAGCCTAAGTCGCGCATTTTTGCAGCATGCTGTCTGTTAGCACTAGAGTCCACGTCTTGGACGTTTCACAAAGCTCTTCAATAGGCTCGCGAAAAGTTGCGAAAAAGCTAGTAATAGCTTGCCAGTTTCGTAGAAAGCTACAGCTATTTTTTACTGGCTATAAGAAGGTAAAATAAATATAGTAGCAAGGCATTATAGGAAATAGTGAATAGCTACACAGCTACACTGCTTTTGCCTGTATTCGAGTATCGCCGAGTCTTCAGCCTCGTGTTGTTCCAGGTTTCTGCGAGCCACACGCGAGCTCCAGCTTCCTTCTTTTGGTATTTCAATTTGTCACTGTTGGCGCCATGATGCGTCCAACATTGTGTTGGCATTTTTGTTTGCGTGAGCTCGTATCCTGGCATGTACCTCTGTCAATCGGAGACAAAAGAACTTTGATACCGCTACCACAGGCTCCCAGGAAGCGTATCCGGGACATGGACAATGATTCGTCTGAAGAGGAGCAGTCCTCCACCGACCAAAAGGCGGCAACCAGCAGGAAGACGCCTAAGATGATCGACAAGATCGTAGATGCTGTTAACAACTGCGGTGAGTGCGCGCCCTCTTTGTCTGCCTAGTGTGAAATAATGGATTGTTCTTCAATACATTGTGCAATGATACTTGCTCGGCTGAATTGCAAAGCTCCATCATACTCTTCTATATATGGGCACTGAGGGCAACAAATCACTGTTTTTCTCGGCTAGAACCTGTTCTGTGCCGCCGCCGCCGCGGTGACTGAGTGGTTATGGCGCTCGGCTGCCAGCCTGAAAGACGCGGGTTCGATCCCGGCCGCGGCGGTCGAATTTCGATGAAGGCGAAATTCTAGAGGCCCGTGTACTGTGCGGTGTCAGTACACGTTAAAGAACCCCAGGTGGTCGAATTTCCCGGAGCCCTTCACTGCGGCGTCTCTCATAGCCTGGGTCGCTTTGGGACGTTAAACACCCATAAACCAAACCAGAACCTGTTCTGTGGCTCTTCTGTGGCAGTGATGCTGTTTGTTTGGCAGCAGACACCGCACGTATTTTCCCACTACTCTCAAATTTGTGTCTTCGAGACCAAAAGGGACTCTGTGATCACTGCTTTTGGCAAACGTCACTGTAACCTGGCCTCGGGGATCCTCTGCGGTAATTCTCACCTGCGAATAATGGGCCTCGACGATGTCTGTAGGTACAAGACTTCCATTTCTTTTCAGTGCCCCTTTAAATACAGTTAAACGCTGTGAACGCGAGGAGGCTCGTCGAGCTCAAGTGTTTGAGGCGCCACAGTCCGTCTTCCAGGCGCCTTTAAGCAACTGCGTTTTTAGACGAACAAAGCAAGCGTTACAAACAAGGCAGCGGCACGCTGTGCGTTTGCAGATAGCCAACACTGAACGATATTTCAGCGCAAGCGAGGCCATTGTGAAGGCAAACGATTTTATCCTTATGTGCGTCGCATTGAATTTCAGATGTCGATGAAGGGTATCGATACGCTTTATCCAGTTGTCTGGATCAAGCAAACTGTTTTGTTGCAGTCGCGGTTTGGCAGAGGTCATCGTGGCAAGCTAAGCGATTTAACTTCGAGAGCCAGCTATTCTCGATATTTGTATTCATTGTTCTGCCTTTATCCTTCCCGATTCCAAAACTTCCGGTAGACAGAACGTCGGGGGCCGCCGTGGTGGCTGAGTGGTTATGGCGCTTGGCTGCTGGCCCGAAAGAGGCGGGTTCGATCCCAGCCGCGGCGATCGAATTTCGATGGAGGCGAAATTCTAGAGGCCCGTGTACTGTGCGATGTCAGTGCACGTTAAAGAACCCCAAGTGGTGTAAAGTTCTGGAGCCCTTCTCTACGGAGTCCCTCATAGCCTGACAGAAGTACTTGCTGTTGGGCTAGTTGGTTCATCATAAAGTTGAATGACGCAAGGGAACGAACACAGGAAGACACAGGGCCACTTTACAACTTTATTATAATTTTTTTATTATTTATGCGCTTTATTATTTAGGCGCTCTTTTTGTCTATGTGTCTTCCTGTGTTCGTTCCCTTGCGCCATTCAGCTTTATCATAGCCTGAGTCGCTTTGGGACGTTAAAACCCCATAATCAAATCAGACAGAACGTCGGAAGTGCTGCTTCCTGGTATTTTTTTTTCGTAGCGTGGAAAGAAGCACCGCCTCACTGTAGCCCCGGGGCTTACTAGAAGCAGTGCACGCGTGTATATATAGTCACCGGCAGAAATCGGGACTCGACACAAGTCGTTTTCTAACCTTCCCACGGGACCAGACATTGCCGGTGCCTGCGCCTTTTACTCGCGCACCGGATCTGCCGGCGGTAGACGATCGTTCTCGGGACACTCAGAGTAAGCGCAGACCGGATGCACTGTCGGCCAGCGAAGTGCAAGGCGCAGTACGCTCTGGTTCGGTGGTTTTTATTCCTCCTGATAACTCGCTATCGGCGATTTACGTAAATACCCGTGTTACCTGCACACCGGCGAACGACTGTTCTACCCTGACTATCGTTCACATTTTGAAGTGCAATAGCTTTGTTTTTCTAGCTCAAGCCCGAGCAAACTGCGGTTGCGCCCTCACTTCGTAGGCGCGTCCGAAGTCGAATATGCGAGTCACGGGCGAATATGCGAGTCCGCATACGCACGCGTCCTTGCGGCCATGCGCACGGCCGCGTGAGGGTGCGTTGCGGATGAGGTGTTGTACGATCAAGTAAGCTGCATGCGACCGAGCGGACGACTCCGGCGTTCTGATTGGCGCGCTCGTCAGTGCCGCCCGTGCGGCAGCACAGGCATGTGCCGTAGCAAAACACGAAAATATCTTGCCATACGAATACACACACATTGATATGGTGGCTCACCCGAGACATGGTGGCTCACCCGAGACATGTTTACCGGTGAGATTTTTCGTAGCAGTTAAAACCGCGATCGGCTGTGATAGCCATGAATCTTGGCGCGGCCGATTCTGACGTCCACGAACGAAGTTGCAACAAATTTTGCAACACCGCAGGCGAGGTTCTAAAACAGCGCCGCGGGAAACGATTAACGTTCGCGCTATTTCTACTTCAGAAAGTGATAACAGGCATCACACCGCGATCGCGACACAACTCGTTCGACCGCTAGTTGACTAGACTCCGCTGAAGACCGGAAAAATCGGAATTTATTCAAATTAGACCTAAAAACAACCAGCAGACGCGCTCCCCCATCCTCAACCTGGGGATCAACGGAAGCCAGGTCAAACAAGGAGCTCAGGGTGCTAGGCATGCTAATTCAGGAGACGGGCAGCGTGTCGTCAACGCTAAACACTCAAACACACGGCCAGGAGTGTATCGAGACTCGTAAGAATCGCCGCAGTAAGGACGGCATGAAGGAGGACGACACTAGGAGACTGGTACAAGCCTTCGTGATCAGCCGCATTACGTACGCTCTGCGATAGCAGCTTTCACGCAGATGTGAAGCAGAGCAGGCCAACGTACTCATACGCACTGCCTACAAAGCTGCACTGGGCCTCCCTGACTGCACTGGCACAGAGCGTCTGGAGAGTCTGGGTATTTACATTACATACGATGAACACGACGCAGCAGTCTTGATCGCGCAGAGAGAAACTCGACTCGACAACCCAAGGTAGAGCTTTACTACAGAGACTTCACTACCCCTGGACACCCCAATTCTGCGTGGAGGAGACACACCAAATACCCAGATGAGACAGGGAACGCATACACGTGGACCCAATACCCAAGAATATGCACCCCATGTTTAACGCCGGCCGCAGACGAGCGAGAGCGGTGGCACTCGAACGGTTACGCAACGACCCAAACACTCACTACACAGACGCAACTCCCTACCCCTTGAGGCTGAGAGCATTTGCTACGGTTGTCACTAGAGGGAACCGAGCAATCGCGTCGGCGACAATCCGCACCAAGAGCATGGCCGTGGCCTAAGCGGGCCTAAGCCTAAGCTAGCGATGACCAAACAACAAAATACAAGTGTTACCATGGCCAGCCGGTTTAGCAACTGTGCGTGTCTACAGTTAATTTTTGGCGGGGATAGCAGAGGCTTTGCTACACCGCCATTCACCTGAGAACGGCGGCAACCAGTCTTTGGGTGTGTACGTCAGGAGTTTGAATCGAGTATTTGGATCACGAGTTTGAATTAAGCATTAGGAAATAGTAAAATTCAATTACTTCAGTCTTATATTGGTTCTGGCTGCCTTACAAGCGTTAATGTGCTCAGAAAGAGCCAGAGAGTGTACCAATAACACTAATTAGATTCTAATTAGCATGACTGGGCAGCAGTGAGGTTTAGGAATCCGTCACTCCACTCCAAGTGTCCCACATATTGCGCTCGACCATCTCCAGTTTGTTGAAGCAAATTCATTAAAACTGAACCCAGCGTGCGTTATCTAAGCTAAAATTTTTTTGCCGAAAAAAGTTTATTTGAGAGGTGATCTCAGTTTGAACACTTTTGAAAGGCGTGAAACCAGGCACTGCTCAATAATGATTAAAAATCTAAATTTTTAGAAAACGCTACACAAACTTTTAAGGACATTTGTGCATATTCTGGCTTTCAATATGATTCAGCTCGTGTATTTTTGGACGGTATAAGTAGTTTTAAGTTTAAATAAAATTAAAAAGTTTACTATTTTGACATTTAAAATGAATATCAACTTCCTCTCAGAATGGCCTTTTTGCCTACCTAGATTTCTATTGCCAATAAAAAATGTTACAGGTGATGCAACTGAATGCGTCGAAGTGAATAAAATACTGAAGTCGCAGAAAAGTGTTTCGGAACATAAGTAAACACTTTTTTATTTCACCCTGTAGTGGTCCAAATCAAAATTCAGACGATGGCGGGTTTAGTAAAACAACTTATTGGCTTTCATTTCTGAAGTTCTAATTCAGGTGCTTTTTGTTCAAAGCGAGAAAAAGATTTTTAAAGTCGAGTTCTCATGCTGCAAGTTGCGTCATCTCTTAGCGCTCCATCGAGTAACACAGCAGCTGTCATGACACATTTATGGCCACATAACCACTTCAATTTACTCTCACTCACTGTAGTGCTTGTTTAGGGCTGGAGCGAAGGCAGGTATCGCATGACATTCGACGGGTGGTGGGCGATAAGCGAGTTCATTTTCTCTTTTGAAGTTCAAACGAACCCACTATGGCATAAGGCAGCCAAAAGCAGCAAAATTATGGCTTTCAGTGTGCTGTCTCGCTTGAGCCACAAGGAAGGAACAACCACCCGGCACAGCTATCGTAACACCAGTCCTTTTAATGTCCGAATAAGATCACGGAAAGCATGTGCCTCGGAGCGCACGTGACGGTACGAAGTCCTCACAACGGCTTCTGGTAACGCGAGGCACGCTGGCGCGGCCCGATCGAGTGGAGCTGCCTTGCTCTCGAGTGATCAAACATACTGCGACCGCGGCACCGGCACCCAGTCGCCTCCTCCTTGAATCCTGTATACTCTTTTTTTGAATAGCAGGCAACGCTGCCAAAGCCAGCACGCCTTTTTGCAAAGGTCAAGTCCGTGCTCAAAACGTAGTTCACCATACAAGCACAGTGACCATATGCATATTTCGTGCTGCAAATCTCAATTTCCGTGAGTGACTGCCTCCTGCCCTTCGTTTTACCTCTTGCCACATTTTGTCCAGCGGCTCATCGAGACTTCGAGAAATAAAAATGGCATGTGGTGATATGATATGCATCTCATAGGGCGAATCGCATATACACCATCCGTGCCTGAAAGTAGTCCTCACTCAGTGAAAATTATAGCCAGAGGTCCTGAACACTAAGCGCCTCACAGCTTTGAGCGTGTTTTTCAGTGATACCAGTTCATTTTATAGCGCTTTGTTTTCGTTCAACCACTGAGTGAGGCTTTGAGAAGAACAGATGATATGTGGTGGAGTAAAATGGTTTTGCGGACACACTATATCCGCAGCGTTGCCGAGTATATGTGTCTGTCATGTCTCTGAAAACAATGACGTAGTGTGGCATGAACACACTGAATAACAATCTCACTGGTGCACGTGCCATCCGGCAGCTCAAAGAAAATCTTTTCCCACGATTATCTGTTCGTCTACAGAATATTCTGATGCCTGTCCGCTGTAGAAACTTCACTTAGGGTTGAGAGCAGTGCTTTGCTCTGTGATGAAGAGGCGCAAAAAAACGACGCAGATCGCGGCGGACGAGCTCAACTTCAAGCATTTTATTCTCGCTTTAAACAAAAATCACCTCGATTAAATCTTCAGAAATGAAACTAGACTGTTCTACTAAACCTGTTATCGCTGGTATTTTTATTTGGAACACCTCTTAGTGAAATGAACGAGTTTTTATGGTCCCAAACGCGCTTTTCTGCAACTTCAGCATTTTCACTTGGACTCATTCAGTTGCATGAGCTGTAACATGTTTACGGGTAATAGACTTCTAGGGAAGCAAGATGGCTGTTTCTTAGTTTCCAAAGAGGAGTTGATATTTTTTAAATGTCAAAGTAGTAGAATTTTACAGTTTATTTAAAATAAAAAATTATTATACCGTTCAAAAATACAAGACCTGAACCATATCAAAAGCTAGAATCTTTGCAAATGTCAGAAACATTTGTGGAGTATCTTCTAAAATACTGGATTTTTGGTCGATCATTGAGCGGTGCCGGTTTCACACGTTTTCTAATTGTTCAAATTGCGCTCACCTCATGATTAAATTTTTTCGGCATCTCGCTTAGATTTCACACATTGCAAAAATTTTACATGAATTTTTTTAAGAAATCAGATATGGTTGAGATTAACTCTGGGACGTTTGGCTTGGAATGACTCATCATTGACCGAGTGAAGGTATGATGTTTTGGGTGAACTCTGATTTCTTTCACACTTAGCTTTCTTGACTGTGACCAATGTTCCCACAATGCTCCTTTCTCTTGGCGTGGTTATTTGCGTTTGAATTTTATTCCCGCTAAGCCATAATACCAGCCATATTTTTCCCCCAAAAAACCCGGCATTTCTGGTTAACCAAAGCTTTGGCACTGTTACTCTAAAGTCATCACTGTAAAGACACACATAGTACCTTGGTTGTGCCCGTGACCAGTGCGACTGACTGCAGGGGCCAGAGAGAATAATGAATATTGCAAAGTTAAAAAATAAAAAGTGAGAGCAGTAGCTTTGTATAGCCCCTGCCCCCATTGAGTGCACCCACCCTGTCACACTTTCTAAAGCTACCACCCCCCCTGCTGCATATAGCTTAGGCCCACGTGCTTTGCACTAACATTGGACAGTAGGTAAGTGCTGGCATTATCAACTGAAGGCCTTAACCCTTGTAGAGGTGGAGTTCCAAGTGTGGGCTCACCGAGCAAGGAAGTGCACTACAAAAAATTCGCCATAATGCTGATTTTTTTGTGCGGCGTATGGAACTGAAGTAACACAGCACTGCTACATCAAAGTAAGCTAGCTATGTAGTGGCACTAAGGCGGGATAAAAGCCCTTGTGCAGTCATTTCACTGCTGATGGCGGCCCAGGCATATGCAGACGTTCTTCAGTGTGGCAAGCGCACCAAAAAAAGCCTCTGATTGGCGTTTGATGCTGATTTTATCATGTAATCTGGCTCATCACTACCTCCTTTTTTGCAGCCCGTAGTTGGATATGACCCGAAAACAAGGCGGCAAATGCCCGCTAAAGGATGCCCTCAAACCAATGGCATCGATCGATTCTCACCACGTCCTGGTTTATCGCCTTAGACCTGCTAGTGTGACATCGCCATGGGGTGGCTGCTGAAGGGGGATAAGCAGGGCTCAATCAGACTAACCATGACATCATAAGAAGCGGTCAGTGCAATTGGTTGAAGGGCCTTTTTTGAGTGGTCGCTTTGTTCTTTAGTTGTTTCTGACTGTAGCATGCTGTGATGGCACTCATGTCATTTTTGCGTCTTCATGGCACACATGCTCACGCACCATATTAATTGCAATACAGGAAGCCCCCATTTAGCTGTCATCTAAAATGATTAAATTTAATTCTATGTAGCTATAGCAAGAAGGTTACGGTATATAGAGGGATCTGAAAATGCTTTTCTCAAGGCAGTGCCATTGTTACAATATATAGCCCTAGTTAAGTTATTAGTGCACACATCTAGTAGACTCAGAGCATGAAATGGTATTCACCTACTTTTAGCGGTTGATGCCATTTTGTGATGGAACCTTAATTTGGCATAATGTTGTGGCACAAGGACCTATCTTCCCTAGTTTTTCAGGAAACGAGGGATTGTGAGAACTAAATATTTTGTGTCGGTTTATTTCTTCCTTGCTTTCATGTAAAAACTTGCGCACAGGTAGTTTCATGAATTTTGTAACTGAACAACTTCAGTTCTTTTACGTTACTGTAATACAAAATTTCTCGTCTTTCTATGCCTCTTTATGTGTTGTCTAAGTGTATTAAGTGCGTGTGTATTTTTGTCTGCTGCCCAGGTCTGTCCTGCTGTCTGGTCCTCCAGGATAAGAAATAGGTGGACTTGTGAGCAGTTTGGCTGTAACCTTATTTAGAATAACGGCCATTTGTGGTATGTTTTATTTTCACTTGTGAGAGATCTTTTTCTGTTATTGCACTGTGCCTAAACCAAAATATGCAACTACTACACATTATACACGCCTGCTCCTTGTGTACACATTGCACCACTACTCTGCATGGTTAGAAGACCAGCCATTGCATTCTGGGAAGAAATATTAACCCATGTTTAAGAATTAAGTTTAAGCCAGACCTGATCATGCATACCCTTTTGCAGCTGGCTTAAGCTTTCACTTGTAAGGTGCGAAAGTGGTCTTCATAAATTAAGGTTGGTTTATGCCTTAGGGCTAGTACATTATCCATATTAATGGAAAGCAAGGTTCCACTAAGGCAATGTAATGCATAGCTTGTTATTTGTGGGATGACACTAAGCTTTGAGAGGATATCTTTATTCTTACAAATGTACCCTAACTTCACCTGTTAGGAGGTCAAATTTGCACTTTTTTGCCAAGTATAACATTGCACCCTTTATAAGATATCAAATAGGCTTCTCATAAAGGTGTAGAATCACTCTTAGGTGTCGAACTCGCACTGGTCTTAAAAGGACCCAGAAAGGGGTTCTCAATAAAGGTGCGATGTGTCTGGGACGTTAAAAACGATGGCTCATAATTATCCCCCAGCAAGGATTATTTTAATGCGTTTTGTGGAAGCTGAGTTATTTGCGATGAAATTTGAGCTTCCGCGTCTTCGCGCCTTTCCCTCTCTCGCACGCCAAAACTGCGGCCCTCCTTTGTCGACCCCACTCTCGTCCCCTCCCTACCTCCGCCGGCTGCGGCGCGCGCGGAGTGGCCGCGGCCGCAGTAGCGCGTGACGTCTGAAAGAATTTGGCGCTGTGAACCAATGACAACCCCCGGCTGCTGACGTCATGCACGATGTGACGTCTTCTGCCAGGTTTTCGCCCGAAAGCCCGGCACCGCGCGTCGCCGCGAGGTGAGAAAGCGGGTATTTTTAAAAATGTATTGTAAATTTCCCGCTCGCGTCTCAGATCTTGTACGCGGCATGGACGCTCGGTGGCCTGTACTCTACATAGTGCAAGAATTTTAAAGCCAAGCTCAAACACCCCTTTCTGTGGCCCTTTAAAAGCATAGCTTTATGCTGCTGTGGAATTAAGTTACGCTGTCTGGCATAAACATAGTCCTCAAAAAATGCATAAATACTCCAAACAGCCTGGTATTGATGGCATAAATTTACACTGCTGTGGGAGTAAGAGTTAACCTCTTTTGACTGAAATATTTTCTTCCTGAAAAGGTGTAACTATAATCTTCGGCAGCATACCTCTTTGGACTAAAATATTTCCTTCCTGAAAAGGTGTAACTATAATCTTCGGCAGCATAAACTTACACTGCCGTTCAAGACGTAACTTTACACTACAGAGAGTGCAAGTTTTATACTGTTTGTCGGGGACTAAAACAGTCTTTCTGAAACGGTGTAACTATAGTTTTGGGCAGCATAAACTGGGCCACCATCTTGAATTCCTCGGACTTCGAATATTTCACGCCGAAGGGAGGTGGTATAGCAGGCCCCAAGAAATTGTGAAACGTGATGAATAAGAGCTAACGCTCTTAAAATAAAACTGTTACTCTCGCTACCAGCCAAAGCATTTGGACGAGCAGCCATGTTTTTTTAATAGCCTTGCCCGTACCAATTCCCGTATTCAGCCAATGACCCAAGCAGCACAGGTAATGGGCCCAATATTGCGACAGGATGGTCCCATCCTGGTCCTTTGTAGGGCCGGCCTTTGCAGTACGGTTCCAATGTTGTGCCAATTACCTGTGCTGCTTGGGGAGCCAGCCGTATGTTAACGCTGCGGCAGGCGCGTTGTGTTGCTGGAATGCTGTCTGTGCCTGTTGTGGCAGTTGTACGCGCGGACTTGTTTGGTCTATTATGCTGCGTTAATCGGCTTCTGTACTGAGCCAGCCTGCCGCGGCTTTGTGCTCGCGAGCATAAAATCGCAGCAATCGCTTCCCGCTGCAGTGAGCCCATTTCACAAAGCGACGTCCCCATTTGCCTGCCGCCGCTGGCTGAACTTTGGCTCGGCTTAGAATCGTGGATAACAGTGATAAACACGTTATTGAAATAAGGATTAAGATTCTTAAATCGGTTTTCAATTGCAAAGCAATACTTTTGGCGTCGTATTGAAGCGTACCTCGAAATTTTTGTATGCTGCGCTTTCGCTCCATCGCAATCGCCATCATTTACAAATGGCATTAGTTTTGGCTGTGTTACGGTGGCTAGAAGGGGAGGTGAGAGCATCGGCCGGCGCGGAGTGTAGCAAGAGATCATGCTTGCAGCGGCGGCGCTGCTGTCGACAATTTAGATCGCGCTCGGCGGCTCGCTTCCGCTGCTCGCGTGCTCCGTGAGCAGGGGTAGTGTTGCGTTGTTTTATCGTTGAGGAGCATGTGTAGGCTATGTGACTCTTGCCCACCACAGGAACATAAAATGCTAATTGGCGGACGTGGCCAGTCATTCTAAACAGGAAGATAACAAGCCTAACATTACACGCAAACGTACTAGACGCGCGAGTAACGCCTACGGGTAGGAGGCTCTCGCCAAAAACTTTCTTTAGCTATTTTTTAGCTATTTTTGCCCGTGAAAGAAACCAACAAGTTGTTGCCGAAAAAAGCGCTGGATATATATTTCTCTCGGCTGTGAGCCAGTGTTTTGTTCTCAAGCCACAAAAAGCAACAGGGCCCTTGCAGTACAACACAGTTTTATTGCAGGGATGGACAAGTATGCGGGCAAAGCCAGCCAGTAAGAGCAAACAAGTTATGCAGCCAAAGACAGAACACAAAAATTAAAGCACTATGCAAAGGACAACACACCCTCAGGTAACATGCCTCAGATTAAGGTGCCGCATTTTTTGCCTCTTTCCCTCTGTAGCCTTGTTCTATGCTTGTGCTAGAAAATGTAGCCTTGTTAGTGCACAAAACTTCACATGATTTTTCACTTCTGTGCTGTGTTTGTCGCAGCGAACTGCACTTAGCCTGTGACTTGCCAAAGAAGAAATCAAATGCATCACACTCTTGGCCTTGAGCATATTTACACTAAAGCAATGTGGGAATGAATCCTCTAGCTTCACAATCAATATCTGAGGCTCCTGAGATGGATACAGCAACCCTCCATTATCAACCTCTTGTGTGAGGCAAGCTTCCTTTGGAAGTTCACAGCCAGCTGGAAGGAGCAGTGCTCTAGAGCAGTCATGGCACTTTGTTTTGCTGAGCATCTTCCGAGCAACATATCCGGCGACATAGTAGGAAATCCGAGAGTCACTCCTTACTGCAACAGTCGCACCATGCTCAGGAAGTAGGTCGCATGATGCAAGCACCTCATTAACTTCGTTCAGGCGCCCAATATCCATCACCTGATCAAGCTTTCCTTCAATGTTTTCTGGCCTTTCACTGGTTGCCGAGAGCAGGCTCTTCATCAATGAGGGCGACACATTTCATTTGTCGGGGCCTTCGCTAAGCTACAAAATGACAAACAGTTCACTGATATCAAGAACTGTGACAATGTGGGGTGATAATTGTTGCCTGACATTTGCCTAAGGATACAGAATAAATTTTCTAAGCGATCTTGACTCAAACGAGAGGTCATTAGATACTTGTAATCAAGCTCTTCTGTGAGGTATTCAAGAAGGGACATTGTGGTTGTCAGCGTAACGCGAAGCCCTTCAGCTGTGCCTTGCGTAAGAAAGCCTACATTCCTTATTTGTGCTTCCCAGGCGTCTATGTAGGCTCAGAAAGCCTTCACCTCGGTGTGACTTTGTGAACCAATGGGCATAGCGCCACGACTGCCCCTAGATATCATAGCTGCTGTAAGCTTAGACATCTGCCTTACAAATGATGCTGTTGCTGCACTCGAGCCAGCACCGCGCACCCGTTCAATGTGATCTTGGTACGCATAGAGCCCTCTCAGTACCTCGTCCCTAAATAGTGAAAAAGCAAAGTTGACCTTCATTTTCTCAAATTCATTCGGCTCAATGACTGCCCTAGTTACATGTGGCATTGCTTTTAGCCGTACAGCATCCCTGTTGTCGGATTTCCAGGCTTCTATTACCACATCCATCCTAACGTATCCTTCAGGTGTGTGAAACCCTTTGGACACAACAGAATTACGTACACATTTAACCAGATGAGGAAAGTCCGACAAAAAGTGCAAACTTATTTTGTCATCTGCAGGGTGCTTTACCTTGCAGACTGCCTTCTTGGCGATCCCTTCGATGCCGAAAGCACGCCACATGCTCCTGTTCCATGATGCATCATATTTTGTAACAAAATCAACGAACAGGTTGGACTTTTCAGCTGCTAAATGTCATGTTAATCACAATCTTTGAAAGAAAATCTGCTTTCACATTGCTATGTGAACCAAAGGAGGCAAGGATCTGCTGTAAGTTGCCAGAAAATGGCTGAAATAATACCACTAGACAATGGTCACAGGTCTCCTTGCTTTAGTCTGGAGAAGTGTAAGCACGCAGATCAACGAAGCCCTCAATAAAACCACTGTTTGTCACTTTCAGGCTTTCTGAAAGCTTCTTTTCATCGATCAGAATGCCTCCATGCCTCTCAAACTCATCCATGCCCTTAGTTTTTTCGGCGATTGCGGCAAACATATTCTCATTGAGGCCAAAAGAGCTCTTATAGCCCTTCATATATTTGTTCAGGCCACTCTTGCTAGGGAGTACCATCACATTTTGCTTACGAATGTACTCGTATAGCTTGAGGCTTCTTATTTCCATTAAGATTCTCTCCAATACCTATTCTTGGCTATACGTCATTCCCTGCGTGCCTTTTCTTTTTGACGCTTGAAAGCATGCTTGAACTTGCTGCCGCTGCTTTTCAGGCAGTCCAGAGAGGCTCTTCTCCTGCTTCCCCTCCGAAATAGCGGTATTTTCTTCTTTCATTGCTGTCATCATTGTTTGCAGCTTAGCAACCTTCGCCTCTTCGCGACGCAGCTGTAGTTTGCACGTCACAAGTTTCTTTTATGCGTTGGAAACAGGAGCCGCCCTCGCCTTCCTCTTCTTATAGCAAGCTTGATTTACTAAAAGCTTCCGCAGGTACTTGCACTGAATGCATGGCTTCTCACCTTGGGAGACTCCTCGACAGCCTTTGCTGTGCAGCTTATTTCCGTGCAGTCTGTAGTTTACTCGGCTGCGGCTTTGATGAAGTTCACTCGGCGCCAAGCTCTGCTCAAATCCAGGACACACACTCATTTCATCAACCAACTGAAGCAGGTTATCCACACCTTCGGGGTCAAGCACGTCGACTTGTTTCAACGTCGCGCCTTGGACGAACACGGCACAGTGATAGTGTGTATTTTCCGCCGAGCACAACACTAGCTTTTTAAAGCACACGCTGTCACCTGCCTGAGAAAAAAACACTGAATACAAGTGACTTGGGCGCGTCCGCGACAACGTTCCTCGACCATAATTCACGTGGAAGGTTTTCACCTGTTAACTTGTCCAGTTTTTCCCGGCTGCACGCGTAATGAATCGCTATGCCATCCGCTTCTGCGTCGTCGTCAGTTGCCAAGTGGTCCCGGGTGCTGTCAGCCACGAATGAAGCAACCTTGCATGACGAGCCGTCGCTCCCTTTTCTTCGTTTCCCGAGCACCTCGCCTCTCGATGTTCTTTACTTCCTCTTCACGGGCAGCCTCTTCGAAAGATACGCTGGAGTGTTAGGAAACAGCGTGGGAACGGCGTCCTCAGACAGGCATGGCCGGCTGCGGGGAATCCTTACGGTCTCCCCATTCACAACGTGGATGTAGTCTCGCACGATGAACCTTTGCTCGAAGCGCAATTCACAGAGCACAGATGTTTTCTCCAGGGGTCTGTCTGCACGTGGTACCGCCCGTTGCCACACTTTCATCCTTTGTTCATCGCTCGGGGCAGCATAAGTGGAGACTTTCTTGCCCTTGTTTCTGGCTGAGACGTATCTTGACGTGCACCCGGGAGCAAAGCAATGCGTTTTACAGTTGACACGTCTCTCCATTGTTACCTGTGTGCTCAGGTCACGTTAAGGTTACAATGGGTAAACGTAATCAGAAAAAAAACTGACTGCTAGCAACGCAGCAGGAAAACGTACAGCAGCACAGAGGCGCATGCACCTCACAAACGTTCGCCAGCCGAACAGAGGCATCTAAGACGCGACGCGCGCGCCACCTGTCAACAGTATGAATAACTACGACACACGCTTGCATGCACGGCCCGCTGCGAAACTCTCACCTCCCCTTCTAGCCAGCGTAGCCGTATAGCAGCGCGCAGAAAAATGACATGAAGTCGAACAAATGTCATTCGATGAGATTGGCATTAAGTTTGCCGTATGGCAGGGGTAGGCCGTGCCTGTCAGCGCCGTCTGGAGATATATAACTGCTTGGATTTTAAAGCGATGGTGTTAAGGATACTGAAGAAGTTGGCGCGGAAAAACGAGGACAAGCGAGACAAACAAAGGCGACCGCTACTAACAACTGAAGGTTTATTCCAGACAATGCTGGAATAAATAGTGAAACCAACAAGAACAAAAACAAACAAACTTCATGAACACCACAAGTTACCCCGTGAATCCCAATGATTTGGTTAGGAACAGATACTCCCTATCAGAGAAGCGGACGGAAGTCTGACTAATGCACTTATCAACACTGATGCGCATATGAAAGGCTTCCATGAGCTCCCGCGTGAGTTGCTCCCTGTGCCTGAATAGGATGGTCGTTTTTTCAAAAATCGGTTTACACTGGATTTTCTTTTCCTTGTCGTTTGTAATGCACGTGCGGCAATGTTTAGGGAGGTTATCAAGAGAATCTCCCCCAAGCAATCTTCGGTGCTCTCCTAATCTCTCGTTGACGCATCGTCCAGTTTGGCCGATGTATAGAGCGCCACACGACAACGGCAAACTGTACACAACCCCCCTGGCACAGGTAACGAACGGGGTTTTGTGTTTGATGTTGCATTCATTTCTTGTTTTTCTTGTTTTTCGTACCGTTCTTTCGCCTCCTTTTTCCATCTGTTTGCGCACCTGTGAACAGATTGCTCCCAACTTCCGAGGGGCGGAAAACACAATCGGAATTTGATAACGCCCGGCAACATTTTTCAGTCCATGCGCCAATCTGTGCACAACTTTCCAATCTCGCACAACTTTCTGCTCTCCTAGGTGTTAAGGATCCCGTTGTGCAGAAAATCCCGCACAGCCGTCGGCGCCGCCGGCGGCGGCGTTGTGTGTAAAAAATTCTCGGAGAAGCAATCTAGGTGGGCCACCTAGGTCACGTGACCTTGTGGCGTCAGCACACCTGCCCACCGGATGGTGAGCAAACTGACCACCATGGTAGGTGGCAATTAAATCAATGACTGGTCGCGAGAGGTTGCTCGGGAAGAGCAACCTGGGCCGCCTAAGCCCCACCGGTGGTAGCACTTGCCATCGCAGAGCAGAGGCGCATCGCTTAGCCGCTGCACCACTGAGCTAGCAGTGGTACGGGGACTTCCAGGGAACTGTGAATGCAAAGCCGAGAATGACGAATTCCGCATATATGGTCGTCAACACATTAACGCTGTCGCTTTGTACCGTTAAGGCGAAGATTAAGTGCACCCCCTCTAATTTTTTATGTGCTTAGGCCTAGATTTTGCCTAGGTACGCAAAGATGCCGACTGACTAATGCAACGTGCGAAAAAACACAGAAAAGTCTGTCCGCACGTCCTGTGTCCTTGTGTCATCGCGCTGCGGATTTTTCGCAAAGTATTTGTGTTTATGTATTTATGGGTGTTTAACGTCCCAAAGCGACTCATGCTATGAGGGACACCGTAGTTCAGGGCTCTGGAAATTTCTACCACGTGGGGTTCTTTCACGTGCACTGACATCGCACAGTACACGGGCCTCTAGAATTTCGCCTCCATCGAAATTCGAACGCCGCGGCCGGGATCGAACCCGCGTCTTTCGGGCCAGCAGTCGAGCACCATAACCACTCAGCCACCGCGGCGGCTGATTTTTCGCAAAGATCAATAAGGCGCGAAACTTCGCGCCAGCTCTGCCCAGCTTTCGCGGTCACATTGCGAGAGAAGTTTCAAAAGCATACTGGCAATTTTCATGATCTAGAAGTGGCGCCACAACGAGTTCAGTATGGCGGCGTTACGAAGGACTCATTCTGCGGCAGCCTAGGCAGAATAGCGTTTGTTTTAGACTCCTGATATTTGTATATGGTCGCAATCTCGTGTTATGCAGTATTTAGTTTCTCGAGGGCGAGAAAGAATAGCCGATAGAAGAGAAATCGCCCTCTGGCGTTTGAAAATGGCTGGCGTGAAATCGAAGCGGAAGATGGTAGGCGCGCTTTGGAGATAATTTAAAATCAATGACGTCGACAATAAATATTCTTGTACAGCGGCCGGTGAACAACAAAACCAGAAGTGCGATTGTTTGCATTTAGTCCTACGGATAAGAAAGACCCAGCGATTGTCATGCTGCTGGCACAGGAAACAAGACAAGAAAGTTAGGCAGTCACTGTCGCTGGAGTTTTAACTGCGAATGCTACCTCCTTTGGTTTTCTTTCTTTAGAGCGCAGCTCTTAAGCGCCCGTTCGTGCGTTGAGCGGCGTCCCGCGCCGTCGGCTTGTGCGTAACCTGCAGATCGAATGAGCAGCAAAGCGGAGGATGAAAGAACGAGCGCGGTGGAAGCGAACAGAGCGCGAAGAGGAAAGCGGAGGAGGAGGGTACGGATCCCCGTTATACTAACTTGCTCCTCTGCTGACGACCAAACGCGTGGATGTACTGGGTCCGAGACTCCAGCGCTTCAGCCTTCTTAAATATGATTACACAATTCCGCACACACCAGGGCACAAGCTACTCACAGCCGACCTGTTGCCTCAAAAGCCGCAAAGGGGCACTGTTAAAGACAGTCACAGAGACCTCAAGAGCGCAGTGGAAGAGTTTGAAGCGCTAACCCTGGAGCACCTGCCAGCATCACGTCAGATGCTAGACACAATCAAGTTAATCATCTAAGCAGACCATACGCTAAGCCCAGTGACGACCTTAGAAACCACAGCATGGCCTACGGTACATGGTCTAGCACCAGACCTCGAGCGTTATGCAGAAGGGACAAGTGAATTTTCACTAGTTGAAGGCAGGGACCCCGGAACAGGGGGGGGGGGGCAAGGGGGGCAAGGGGGCGGCCGCCCCCACCCAGTCCCCAATTGCTTGCACTTGGATCAGATTTGTGACAATTGCAAAACTTCAGTTCTAGGACTATTTTATTGCAAAGCGCAGTGGAGCTGAGCTACTTGGCTTCGTAGCCAGATGTAAAGTATTTCGTATATGAGTAGCCAAAACCAGTCATGTCCCAACAGGAGTCGACTATCTGGCCCGTGTACATCATCATAATTACCAGAATTTAAACTATGCACAAACTTCTTTAATCAATTGATCACTTCTCGTGATCACATTCTCGTGATCACTTCTCGTGAGCACATTTATAAGCTGCCCATTTCAGTTCGTTTTATATTGCCGTGAATCGTTGCCCCGTTTGGTAGTTCGCATTCAAAACCGCCAGCACACGGCTTTATCATTTTGTTTTGTAATGCTAGATGCAACCAGACTTACCTGTATTGATCGTGGGCACGTGCAAAATGCTTCCGCATTTTTCCAGTTTTTTGTAGTTTCAGTTGGTTATCTCGAAGGCTCCTTGTCAGCTTTAAATTGGGCGCGGCCATGAACTGCAGGCATTCAGTTCGATGACCGCCCACCGCGCTTGTGACTATTGCCACCGCCGAGTCATTCAGTTCTTAGTGGGCGAGAGTCAGTCCCTTAAATAGTTTCCTTTGGAAGCCTTTTCGTTGTCTTCCTGACTGCTGGAGTGTGGTCACCACGAAGTGACAGTTTGCATCAACCTTTGGACATTGAAAAAAAATAATAAAAATATAAAATTGATTATGTAAATGAGCACTAATTAAATAAATAAATAACAAAATAAGCTCGAAGTGTTGCCCTCCCGCTCAGATAAAGTTCCGGAGTACCTGGTTGAAGGTCTACTTTTCAAAAGTGACAGACTTATTCCACCAAGCCCCCGCAGGGGGGCGCCTGCAGCTTGCAGGCGTCGCGACGGTGAGTGGCGACACCGCGGCTTCCCGAGCATCCGCAGGGACATCCCCGCAAAGGGATGATGGTGAACTGTGCATCACCACGGACCCGAGCACCCGCGCCTCGCCGTGCGTGGCATCGCCGTGTCCGGGGAAAAGGGGATCCTGGTGGTTAAGCCGATGCCGAGCGTTTGGACCCTTAAGGCCCCTCGGCGGAGGCAACACACCACTTTGGCCCCAGCTTCCTGTAGACGGCACCTCCGGCCTGACCCGACCGGGGGAAATCGGCAGTCGTCTTTTCCTTATCCTCCCCTCCATCTTTTACTTTTCTATCATCTTTCTTACAACTCTCCTGTCTCCTCCTCCTTCCTTGGTTTTTTCCTTTTTCCTGGCGGCTAGGGTTAACCCTGTGTGGCGAACTATCCTGGGTTTCGTCATATTCGGTTATAGCAATGGTGTACAGCTGGCGTGGGCAGGACTTGTTTTCAAGTTCCTGTCCTGTCCCCTAGTTGGGCTCCATGGTGGGCGGCTGGCACCAAGGCCGAAGAACAAAATTTTTTATGGCTTCCTCCCTGCTTAATAATGATCGCCCTCTGAAAAGAGGACGGACCGATGTCACAACAGTTTTTCAGCAAAAAGAAGACAACTTTTCCGAAGTACCACATCGTCCACAGTAAAGAAACAGAAAAGCCAGCCAGACAAATATCCCCGTTCCTTGTTTCAAGAGTTCTTACAGAATCCCTGGGCCCTCAGTACAAAGTCACAAAGTTGGCTTGTGGTGACCTCCTCCTCGAACTGCTCGACATAACTCAGATTTCAAAGCTTGCAAACATTGAAACTTTTGGCGATATTCCTGTCTCTGTTACACCGCACAGATCATTGAACACAGTACGTGGTGTCATCACAGATAATGATTTCCTGCACCTAACAGAGGAAGAGATGCTTGAAGGACTGAACCCTCAGAATGTTACCAACGTCCACAGAATTACAATCCGCAAAGACAACAAAGAGATTCCGACAAAACACCTGGTCCTGACGTTTGCCTCATGCACCCTACCCGAGTCAATCGAGGTAGGCTATGCAAAAATCTCCGTTCGCCCTTATATCCCCAACCCTAGACGCTGTTTCAAATGCCAGAAGTTCGGTCATGGCTCCCAGAGCTGCCGCGGCCGCAACACCTGTACTAAATGTGCCTCCAATGACCACCAATCAGACGGCTGCGACGCCGCGCCACGCTGTGCAAACTGCGAAGGCGAGCACGCTGCTTACTCAAGGTCTTGTCCTGCCTGAAAAAAAAGGAAATCATTACAATAAAGACAAAAGATAATATCACTTTTAAAGAGGCAAGAAAGCGTTATGCAATGTCGCAGGGCACTTTCTCCTTAACACCCCACACAAACTTCGCCGATGTGGTGCGCGGGCGCGGCGCATCACACCGGTCTCAGGCACCTGTTCAGTTCACACCTAGTGAGGCTGAGGCAGGGCCATCCGCGCCCCTGGCAGATGCAGCGAGAGCTGCTATGCCACCCCCAACAACGGGCCGGCCGTCCTCCAAGTCGGCAGCCCGCAAGGCTTCCCCCGTTCGGGAGAAGTCTACCACCCCCCTGCCCGCGGGTTCCCCGCGGAACTCCACCGCCTCCATGGAGGCGATGGATACAAGCCAAAGCTCGCCTCGGTCGCAACGGCGACGGGGCTCTCTTGACCGGAAAAAAGAAAAACCACGATAACGCCCTCAACAAGGAGGGACCTGAGGTCTCAAAACACTCCTCCTTAAAATAATCATGGCGTTCCTTATCCACTGGAACTGCCGTGGAATTTTAAATAACTACAGCGATGCAACAGATCTCCTACGCTCTATGTCTCCTGTAGCACTGTGCCTTCAGGAGACCAAGTTGGGACCTTTACAAAAAAATATTTTTAAGAATTACAAAGTCTTTCGCCGTGACCGTGAGCAGGCAGATAGGCTCTCTGGAGGTGTTGCTGTCGTTGTTAAGAGCGGTGTTGCAACACGTGAAATCCAGCTGCAGACGAATTATGAAGCCATTGCAGTCACCGTCATTAGCTTTAAAACAATTACCATATGTTCAGTATACCTTCAGCCACACCTCACAGTAACACTTCATGACCTAGAATCACTTTTTAATCAGCTACCAGAGCCATATCTGGTAGTTGGGGATTTTAATGCACACTCCCCTTTCTGGGGGAGTGAACAGACAGACACTAGGGGCCGTATATTAGAACATTTTATTCTGTGCAATAATGTTTGCCTACTCAATACAGGCAAACCCACATATTGCTCTCCAGCCTCAGGAAAAATGAGTTGCATAGATTTATCTTTTAGCTCTTCTTCCGTTTTTACCGATTTTAAGTGGGATGTTCTCGATAACCCGTACGGAAGCGATCATCTTCCGGGAGTGATTAACTTTTCATCGCCACCATCAGTCATCCCTAGTAAACCACGCGGTTGGAAACTACACCTAGCCGACTGGCAACTATTTAGAGAAAAGGCTAGCCTGGAGAAATTATTTTCAAACAGTCTTAACGTTGACGAACTGAAGGAAATTTTTACAAGCTGCATTGATGCTGCGTGCCAAGCTATTCCTCAATCGTCAGGAATAGTACGACAAAACAACAAGGTATGGTACACGCAGAAATGCCGGGAAGCAAAAAAGAAGCAAAATAAAGCTTGGGGAGTTTTTCGAAGATACCCAACTCAAGATAACCTCATCAACATTAAAAAGACGAGAGCAAAAGCTCGGTACATCCGCCGAAATGCCGAAAGAACATCATGGAGAAGCTACGTATCATGCATAAATAGTTCAGTTACGCCCAAAAAAATGTGGGAACAAGTCCACAAGTTTAACGGAAGCTTTTCTCCTTACACAATTCCTTTCTTAACAGCTCCAGGTACACAGACAAATATAGAGGAACAGGCAAACATCTTGGGAGAACATTTCTCAAACATTCCTAGTTCTTCACACTACACAGAAACATTTTTAAAGCATAAACATGCAGTGGAGAAACAGACTTCCAACAACGGGTTGCACAAAAGAACCGTACAATGGTTTAATAACACTCCAAGAAATAAACGAAGTTCTCTGGGCCGGAAAAAAGACAGCACCTGGCCCTGACAATATACATTACGAAATGCTAGCACATCTTTCCCAGCCATCTGTGGAGGCGCTCTTGAAGTTTTTTAACCAAGTGTGGGTGCTCGGAAGATTGCCGAAAGCCTGGAAGAAAGCAGTTATTGTACCATTCCTGAAATCTGGAAAACAACCAACATCCCCTACTAGTTACAGGCCGATAGCCCTTACCAGCTGCCTTGCCAAATCATTCGAAAGTGTGCTGAATAAAAGACTAACTTTTCTGATTGAATCTCTTGAGCTTATTGACATCCATCAGTGCGGTTTTAAGAAAGCATGCTCAACAACAGACCACTTAACTCGCCTGGAAAATACTGTCCGAGAGGCTTTTATACACAGACAGCACTGTCTTGCCGTCTTTTTTGACCTCGAGAAAGCATACGACACCACCTGGAGGTTCGGCATCCTTCGTGACTTAGCAGATCTTGGCATCCGTGGCAGGATGTTGAACTGCCTGAAGGACTTCCTTTCCGACCGCTCATTTCAAGTGCGCCTAGGATCAACCCTGTCCAGGGGCTTCGTTCAAGAGAACGGGGTTCCTCAGGGGTGTATTTTGAGCACGACATTGTTTGTTATTAAAGTAAATTCCATAGCCAAAGTAATACCGAAGGCCATTATGTATTCCGTCTATGTTGACGATCTGCAAATAGCCTGCACATCCTCAAACCTGGTAACATGCGAGACACAAATACAGCTGACAATGGATAAACTGGTGACCTGGGCAGACGAGAACGGTTTCCGGTTTTCCACACAGAAAACCGTGGCCATTCTTTTCTCTATTAAGCGAGGCTTACGGGCTGACCCATTTATACACCTGAACAAAACACAGCTACCGGTGAAAAATGAGCACAAATTCCTAGGCGTAACTTTTGACAAAAAGCTCACTTTCCTGCCTCATATAAATGCACTGAAAAAGAAAGCCTCCCGATCCCTCAACATACTCAAAGTACTGTCACGAAAACATTGGGGTGCCGACAGGACATGCCTTCTAAAAATTTACCGCTCTGTAGTACGCTCTACCCTTGATTATGGATGTATAGTGTATGGGTCAGCGAGACCATCATACCTTAAACGACTAGATACAGTGCATAACTTGGGTTTGCATCTCTCCACTGGTGCTTACAGGACATCACCCATTAAGTCTTTATGTAGAAACCAACGAACCGTCACTCGAGGACCGAAGAACCTTGCTCACGTGCTCGTACGTTTTAAAAATCAGTTCGCTTCCCAAACACCTATGTTACCCCATAGTCACAAAGTGCCCATCAAGAACACTTTTTAACAACAAACCACAAGCTATCAGGCCACTCCTCCTGCGTTTTGAAGAGATGTGTCAAAACCTCGGAGTACTGGACACTTTACCTGCCATTGCTCGAAGAGGAGCTCCACTGCCTCCATGGCACAATTTTCCGGCAATCTGTGATTTTACCCTTACGCAGTTCCAAAAAAAACAAACTCCAAAACAACATATAGTACAGGAATTCCTTGCACTCGAAGAAAAATACAGTAGTTTTACGGACTTTTACACTGACGGTTCAAAAACGAATGTTTACGTAGGAAGCGCAGTGGTGCGAGGAAATTCGGAGACAGCAATGCGACTTCCACAGTGCGCATCCATCTTCAGCGCAGAATGTTACGCAGTATGTGTGGCAACAAAAAAAATATTAAATGAGAACCTCAAAAACACTATTATTTACACAGACTCTTTAGGTGTACTTACAGCCCTCCACTCTAGAAACGCAGCCACTCCCATACTTGGGGACATCATACACAACATTGTAACAGCAACAGCTCGAGGACAAAACATTAAACTCTGCTGGGTCCCGAGCCACGTCGGAATAAAAGGAAATGAGAGAGCAGATTTGTGTGCCGCTCAAGCTCGGGGCAAGGAAATAAAAAAAGTAGATATACCCTTTAATGACTGCATGAAATTAGTTCAACAGAAATTAAGACAAAAATGGCAGTCGCGTTGGAACAGCGAAGTGAATAATAAACTGCACTTTGTAAAACCAGTTTTGGGTGAATTTAGGTCATGTGTGCACCAGGAACGTTTTAAAGAAGTGGTTTTATGCCGTCTGCGAATAGGCCACACGCACCTCACGCACAACTTCCTGCTAACAAAACAAGATAAACCTGGTTGCGAGGAATGCGGAGAAGAACTTACTGTTAACCACATTCTATTCTCATGTGTGAAACTAGAAAAACTAAGAAAAAAGTACTTCACTCAATTTTATCATGAATACATTCCTTTCCACCCAACATTTCTCTTAGCTGATAATGCCATTGTTAACATACCCTCCGTTTTTAGCTTTTTAAAAGCAGCGGGCGTCCTCGAAAAACTAATTTTTGAACCACTGGTTCCCTTTATTACATGATACACCTCAGCCACTTTCTCATTCCTGAGAAGTAGCAGAGGCTTTTTTGATTGGTTGGGAGCCTCAGGATCCTTGCCTAGCCAAGGATATCCGCTAAGGCTGCCTGACCTTCTTTAAGGCTTTTACCATTAGCAATTTCCAAATTTCTTCTCTTCTTTTACTAGGCAGCACAATGTTTTTAGGTCATCTACGCCATCGGCATTTTTTGATATTCGTAAACATTCTACAGAAAGCCAATTCTACACCTTGAGTTTGGCGCATGATGGCCTTAGCTGCCTATGTGCCATAAAACCCAACACAAACAAACACAAATATTCCACCAAGCCTCAGGCTTCATGAAGCTCACATGGACACAACTCAGTGTCTTGCAAGAGCAAGGCAATCTGTATGGTTGCCCGGCATTGGAGAAGAGAAGATTATGTGCTGAAATGTCAGGTGTGCCAAGAACACAGGAAGCTTCCCACTGAACCTCTTCTCCAAACACCACTGCCTGCGTATCTGTGGGATACCGTCTGCATCGATCTTATTTCAATGGAAGGGAAAGAATACATCGTAGTTGCGGATTGCTATTCAAGATTCTTTGAGCTCGAGACACTGAATGGTACAACTACAAGAGATGTTATCCGCGTTCTGGAACCAATCATGACACGATGTGTAGCGCCAAGAACAGTTCGCATGGACAATGGTCCGCAGTTTACCTCATTTCAGTTCAAGCAATTGATGAAACGATTGGGCTCAGACCACATAACCTCAAGTCCATATTATGCCCAAAGTAACGGCATGGCTAAACGCTCAGTACAAACAGCCAAGCAGCTCCTGAAGAAACCTCCAAACATAAATATGACACTGCTGTTCCACAGAGCCACCCCAGCAGCGGAAGGCTTCTCGCGAGCAGAACATCAATGGGACGCCGCATCAACACAACTCTGCCATCCACCACCAAAATGCTTGTGCCGAAGTGGGATGACAGTGAGTTCAGAAGCAAGAATGCAGCGTACAATTCCCAAGTTCACCGCACCTACAGTATGCGGCATAGAACACGAAGTAAGGAACGCATCTCTCCGAAGACAGCCGTGCGAATCCGAAGTGGAGCAGTATCCTACGGGACCTTAACACAACCAGCGTGTCAACCAAGGTCGTATCTGGTACAGACATCGACAGGGCTGACACGGCGCACAGGCAAGCACGTGCAGCCCGTGACAGCCACAAGAAGCGGACGTCAGTGCCGTCCTCCAAGCCGTCTTGACCTGTAGCCTGCTTTTCCGAAGAAATGGGGGTGCCGTGGACTATCGAACACCGACCATGGCGACACCACATGGCAAGTGGTCGTGTCAACAGTCGTACGCGCGGGTGGGGCTACAGACACGCTGGAGCTAATGAGTAGGGAACGACCGTATGTATTGTTCCTCTGTCACCGTCTGACCGCGCCGGAATAAATGGTTGTTGTGAACTCTGTGCCATCGCGTGCATAGCAACACTCGGCTACGGCAGTATGCGAGCACAAGGGACCAGAAATATGGGTTCAGTAAAGGTTTCAGTCACCTGCGTGCGACCATTGTGTGTAGGGAGACCGCTCTGTGCCTGCCATCGGAGCGATGCTCGCCACCACAACGTTAACTCATCTTCACACAAGAGCGTCGTCTGTCTGTGCAGATTATGTGACCGTTGCCGAACAGTTTAATTCTGTTTCGATTATTATCTTGCCGCTATAATCGACAAGCCCGAAAGTCAGAGACTGCCAGAATTACTAGTTACCGAGCATATTAGCATGTGCGAGAGGGAAATAGCGGAGAAAGACCTATTTCTATTTCCGAAGCTTGCGTTGAGGGCTGTGCGAGAGAAAACTATTCAACGCCGCATGTCCGGCCCAAACAAAACGCACGTACGACGGAATTTTTTGTCGCGCATCTGTAGCACGAAACAATCTTGTGTCGCAAGACAAGCTTTCTTGTGCCTTGTGTCGTGCGACAGAGGTTCGTGTCGTGGGTTCTTTCGCGCGACAAAGGTGTTTGTAGTAGGTTCTGCCGCACAACATAAATCTTTTCTGTATTTCGTTGTGCGAAGAAGGTCTCTGTGGCAGCATTTGTCGCGCGATACGTTTCTGTCGCAGGTACTGTCGTGCGACAGCGGAAGTCGTGCCGCGCGAGAGACTGCGTGCCTCAACAGAGTTGTCTGTCGTGGGTTCAGTCGCACGACAGACTTCTAGCAAGCCTATTTTCATGCGACAAAAGTGCATGTCGTGCGGCCTGTCACGCGACACAACAGCTTGTCGTGGGATGTGCCGCACGACAGATGACTGTCGTGGGATGTGTCGCGCGAAAGATACCTGTCGTGGATTGGGTCGCGCGACAGATACCTATCGTGGGATGTGTCGTATACGACAGATTCCTGGTGAGGGTAATTGTTTTACTGCAGTATTATAGAAATACTGTCGTGCCGTCGTGTGCGTGACAGCGATAAGATCAGATTGACCAAAGATGCGTTAGAGCGCGTTTATTGTGGCGAGACGCGAAGTGGTTGCGAGGGGCTCTGGTTTGTTGGTGACGGGCACCGAGCGAAATGAAGTGCTAATTCACATTGGCGAGTCGAGTTTACAACTCGTCTCCCGCGATCTGGCTCTCTCTCCGAACGAGAATTGGCGTAGAGGAGAGGCACTGCTCGAGCACCCACTTGATTCCCTTCTGTTCCCACATGACAGAGTGACGAAAGTAGTGCATGCTCAAGAGTAATGCGGCTTTGAAAGCCAAGAAAGCTGCAATGCACAAGCGACGAAGCCAGCGGTGCCTGCCTATCTGCATGTGCTTGCGGTGGCGGCATGTAGCCAGCCACGACAGCGCCTGCACACCAATCGCCGTGCGCAAGTCGAATGGTGCTACTAAAAGTCAGTGTCCTCCTGGCTGCTGTGACGTGTTCGTCAAGCCATGCAACATACTGTACTGCTACTACTACATGCGCAGAAAAGGCCAAGGACACAATGCCTGGATGTTGTGCTCCTCAGTGATCCAACCATTCGATAAATGGTTAGAGGATGTTCCATTTTTATTTTTATTTATTTTTTATTTTCAACATGCTGTCAACCCCAACCGGGATTTTTACAGGGGTGGGCGGATGTCAAAAAATACCCATCTTCCAGATAAAAACAATTACAGAACAGTAAGCAGTTGTACAATAATAAGGATGGGTCTACTTAAATCAAGACAAGAACAAACAAATTCGGGGTAATCAGTTATACAGAACACAGTATATATCACGAACATTTTAAGAATATTTAGTCAGTTTTGTGGCAGCATACTCAGCTCGGCAAGATTTACTAAAATTTGAGGACTGTCGGCTGCATTACAATCGAAGCGTAAAGGGTATTCCATTCGCGCACTGCTCGCGGAAAAAAGAAAAAATAGAATGTGTTATTGCAACAAAAAAATTCTTCAAGTGTAAGAGGGTGTTTTTGGCGGGTGATTCTGGAGTGGCTTATATGGACGAAGTCTTCAGAGTTAAGCTTAAATGAATTGTGCAGAAGTAAGTATAGGAATTTCAAGCGGTGCAGTTTCGATCGGTTAGATAAAGGCTGAAGTCCTGCGCGATGCAAATGTTCAGTAGGTGAATCTGTGCGCCTGTACTGGTTATAGATAAATCACGCAGCTTTTTGCTGCACACTTCCCAGTGCGGCTACGCTAGTGCCTGTATACGGGAACCATGTAATGTTAGCATATTCTTATACCGGGCGTATAAGTGTAGTGTATGCCAGAAGCTTTATCTCGGGAGGCGAGTTTTTCAAGGCACGTTTGAGGAAAAACAGCTTGTTCATTTCCTTATTTGCTACATACTGAACGCGCGTTGTCCAGTTCAGGTCGGATGAGATAAGGATGAGATAAAGGAGGCTTCTGTGGCTGGTGCGGATCAAGCGCGAGAAGTGACAACCGACGAACTTTTCATGTGTCTGTAGTGTACGTGCCGCATTTTTGTGCAGTGCTGTTTTTGTTGCGAATTACCGCTTTTGCGTTTAGCCAGCTATGTGCAGAACCTTTGTATTGGTCAGATGTCATTTCCACACTATTCGTCTTGCTCGGTGTAAAAAACGCACGCTTCAGCGCCGAACCGGCCATTGCCTGCCGCTTGCCTGTTTGCACCCGAAATTGCATGACACGATGTTTCCGCTCGTGAATGCTTACCAAACGTGCTTTCGCCGCTTCTGTTCATTAGAAAATAATTCCCTTTATGAGGTGCTTGTCAGCGAACCGCGGCCGGCACGAATCAAGGCACAGAGTACGAGAACAAGCGAGGGCACATACGTAAGCTGTGGCAATTACTGTACATCTGGGTCGTCTAGGAACCAAGAGGGATCAATTTACGTACGTTTTTTTTAGTTTTTGACACTTGTGCCGCGTTGGGTAGCTTGCGCTGCCTGTTAGCCCGATGCTTCGTCCAACGACGCCGCTTTAAGTCAGTAAATGAGAAAACAGAATATGTTGTTATGTGCAGATTGGGGCGCTCATTCGAGTAATTCGACTGATATATTTGGAGTAATTTGTTTTCTTGTGTGCTGTGTTCATTGTTTTCATTCTCGAGTAGAAAATGTGGGGCTAATTCCAATAACAAATTCATCTGCAGGCTCATTTCGAAGACAAGAGCTTAGAACAAAACTGCGCGGACAGATGGAAGAAGCAAAACTTGTGCTGGAGTTCCGCGAATGTTTTGCTTCGAAGCCTGAATTCGGCATCTATGTATATACGCAATCGCAACTGTTTTGTCAATTATACAGTCATCTATTTAACATAGATGTCTATACTTTCAAAAAGTGCAATAATGTTCACGTTCCCATAAAGAGAAATATTGGTAACTTTGTGTGTTTTCACAATCACTGAATAAGTGATTCCATGTTTGTTCGGCTAACAGTTTATGTGTTCATCTAGGTATACCCAGACGAACAGGCGAGTGCTTGTATTTCATTACTGGTGCTGATAATCTTTGTTTCTTCAAAACGTGCGACAAAAGACGCCCTGTAGTTGACCGCGTCTGCTCAGTTTTCTTACCCATCCATTGCACTCACTTGTATTGGGACATTCATAGCTAAAAATTTAAAAAAAGAACGCCAATCAAGATTGGACAGAAATCACCCAATGCGTTTCAGCAATTCTAATCAACTTGGTAGTTTGAAATTAACTACAAAAGAAGTGAAGAGAATTGAATGCTTTCAACTGAGGGAGGCGTGGTCTAAAATAAATTTTCAAACTCCCCCCAACGCAGTGGATTGTAGCATTTTTCAAGCATTTTGTTCGCCCGGAGATTAAACACGCGTAAGACGGACAAAACCAATGGGTCTGCCAACACCCGCGGTGGTTTTTAGAGTATGCCTTTACATAACCGTCATCGAGATTTAACTCATCTTAAAAGCGACTCAAAACTTTTTGTTGCATGCTCTTCTGCTTAGTAACGCTTCCCTTTATTGTAATCTATCGCAAACCTCAGTAAATAAACGTTTTCAGGAATTTTTCTTCCTCTGGTTCTCTAGGAGGATGGTCGCTTGACGCGAGTAAGCTAATTGACGACACAAATTTATGTTGGGGTGGAGTGCTGCTTCGATGCACCAATGCGGTCAGTGCATAAGACATAGGTTTTGAACTATAACGATAGATTCTAGAGAAGCTTCACTGACATAATGGCGCATATCTCGCATACCCGCTTTCCTTGTTACCGTCGACGCCTTGACGTTCGCTGCTTGTCCCGTTTTTAAAAGCAGAAGGCTCTCCTACGAAATTTAGTATTCTATTCCCATGTAAAACAAAAGCGCACCTCAAGACGCGCAGACAAAGTATGCGGGACGTGCGTGCTGCGCTGTGCTTGGTATGAATAACCTTTTATGCGAAGCATAATAGGGACACTACTTAGCTCAACCATAGCCCAGCCTGGCGCGGCCACGACCACCAAGGCTAACTCCCGCTCCTCCCGCTAGGGGCGCTGCAGCCGAGCACGTGGTCTGACGTCACGACAGCTGAGGAGAGACGGGGCTCAACTCGCGCGGTCGCCGCGCGGCCGCGACCACCAAGGCTAACTCCCGCTCCTCCCGCTAGGGGCACTGCAGCCGAGCACGTGGTCTGACGTCACACCAGCTGAGGAGAGACTGGGCTCAACTCGCGCGGTCGCCGCGCGGTTGCGACCACCAAGGCTAACTCCCGCTCCTCCCGCTAGGGGGCGATTGTCGTCGCGGCATTGTATAAAAGAGCCCAGCTCCTCACGCCGAGGCAGTCATACAGCGAGATGCCGCCTACAGACAGAGATGCTTCGCATCCTAGGCTTAACCTTAGCTAAGCCAGGCCATTTTTTTTTACCACGTCAGCGCTATATAAGCATGGACTGGTCACCGCTACGGCCGTCGGGGTATAAAGCTCTCACCAGGGGCCAGATTACATAACTGTCAATTGAGAAAATTGTCAAAAACTTGTCACAAAGGTGTCAAAAAGCTTCGCTCCTATTGGTCGGTCGTGGCCGGAGGTCATATTGCTTTTTACGTCATGGGTGGCTTCAGATGACATCACGGATACGGCAGAAGTGATGACGTTGCACAACTAATTATGCAGCCGCTATTTGACCATTGCCTTTGTGACATAAAATGGCGGCGGTGTACGCGGCGATACGACTAAGGCGGCTGCGCTGGCGCGAGCAACGGCGAAGGAGGGCTCACGCAGACGCGTTTGGCTTGCCGGACGAGTTGTTTCGACGCCTTTTTCGACTGGAGAAGCAGACTGTGGAGTGGCTACGCGACGAAGTCGCCGATGAACTGGGAGGTGCGCGTGCGAGCGCGCTTTCGGCGCGGCGGCAGGTGCTATGTGGACTGCGGTTCTTTTCCACGGGATGCTTTCAGGCTGCCGTTGGTAATGAGGCGTACATCTGCATCGCACAACCGACGGTGAGCAAATGTGTACAGCGGGTGTTGGAGGCAATTTTTAAAGTTAGTGCGCAGAAGAGGTGGATGCCGTCGTCAGCTGTGACACACCGCTACATATAAATAAGACACGCGTATGCGGGCAAAGCACTTTATTTTTCCCAGCAAATGGCACTTCATGGTCGTCTTCTGTTTCCCAAGGGGAAAGAAACAAACAGCCACTCGTCACATACTGCAACACCTCACCTTTTGGAATTTTTGTCATCGATCGAAAGAGCCGAACAACACAGACTTCAGCAAGTTGTCTTCGTCGATTTCGTTCCGTGCGCTCCTTGCAAGTTGCTCGGTAGTCACGTAGCCTTCACTGCATTCGTTGAAATTTTTCTGCGCACTTAGGTCAACCGCACGGTAGCTCTATTCCAGACGCCGCGCAAAAAAAAACACAATAACGGCGTGAAACAGCTGCTTTCGTGCGAAGCGGCCCTTTTACTGCCGTCAGCACACCCCCGAGGCACCGAAAGTTACCCACCAGCCAATTTAATAGCACAATTTCGAACGCTTTTTGTTTTGCTTAATATTTTCAAACTTCAAACACAATGTTTGGGCAAAATAAAATATTAGTTATTTTCATCGTTGCCCATTTCTTATTTCCTTTTACAAAAAATTAAGCAGACGGTCCCTCGAATGCTCTCGGGGCGCTGCCCTGCTGTAATTGGCTGATTCCTCGTTGCGTCACGTGGTGACGTCTCATCGTTTCGTCATTTTGACGTCACTGTCAATAACTTGTGACAATTTGTCACAGTTGCGTAATCTGGCCCCAGAAGTCGATGGACAGCCTTCCCAGAGCTATAAAAAATGAAGCAACTATGGAAAAAAAATGGGGCTACATTACGTGGCTGGAAGAGAGCAGATTTGAGTACGGAACAAATTAGATATCCTAGCGACCGTGGCGTTAGGCGGAGGGCAGCAGGTATAGGAGGGGAGGGGAGCTATAGACCAGTAAGAAATGCACATGGCAGGACACGTAATGCAGGGAACAGGCAGTGGACGGTCCTTAAAGGTAACGGACTGTGTTCCAAGGGAAGGCAAGCTTAGCAAGGAGCGGCAGAAAATTAGATGCGTAGATAGTTTGCGGGTATGGGGTAGTCGCAGATAGCACAGGGCAGGATTAATTAAAGGCCCGTGCACAAGAGGACTTTGTTGATGATGTAGAGGATGCACCATATTTCGAAGTACTACATGTGCGGCAAGGCAACGCTAGAATGCATGGCATGCATAAGTGGAGGGCTCCGAATGAAGGCATTGACCTCGGGGTTGGTGTTTTTAAACGTAAATCGCAGCCTTCATGAGAAAGCGTTAAGATCCCCGTTCATCGGAAAGCCCGCGGTGTCGTCCAAGCAGCGTTTTGTCTAGAAAGTCAGGTCACGCGTATTTCTGGAATGAAAATGATTGAAAGGACTGCTGTTAATGTGAAATAACGGTCGGCGCATGTTTGCAAAGCCTGAACTTAACAGATTTATTTTATTTAAAGACAAGTTTAGTTTGTGGGGGTTCTATGGCGCCTGATGTTTGGTTTATGGTTTATTGGGGTGTAATGTCCCAAAGCGACTTAGGCTATGAGGGACGCAGTAGCGAAGGGCTCCGGAAATTTCGACCACCTGGGTTCTTGAGCGTGCACTGACATCGCACAGTACAGGGGCCTCTGGAATTTCGCCTCCATCGAAATTCGACCGCCGCGGCCGGGATCGAACCCGCGCCTTTCGGGTCAGCAGCAGAGAACCATAACCACTGCGCCACCGCGGCGGCTCACCCAAAGAAAAGTTGTCAAATTTCGGCCGGCATTCGAACCCTCGACCCTTCGGTCGTCAGACAGGCACGATACAGGTTAAGCCACGTAGGCACGATGACGTTTACCAGGGACAACGGAGGGGGTGATGTTTGTGTGGCGTTAGCTTATTTGGAAGACTGCGGTAATCTGAAGTGGACTAGAGGCGTGCTAATCAGCGAGATACTAATTGGAGTACCATCATGCGTGCCAACAGCAGTGTGGCAGAACTGCAACTGACCGAAAGTGTGGGCTCGCGTTCGGCAGCCAAACTTAGCCGCTATGCCACCAATTTGCGGCTGATACCAATAGAGCTTTTTGAAAATCCGGCGCCCGCACATGCCATCGCTCGACGGCACGCGATGCGTAGTTTATCGCAGCAACGCAAGAATAACAAAAAAGTAGGAGTCCGACATGCAGTTTAATTTTCCAACAGTCATGTGCACTTGGTAGCTACAAGAATAAAATGCAGCACAGAAATAAAAAAACTGCATGCACATTAAATGCTTGTCACTTTGCCATTCAGTTCTTGGCCCGACGTGCTGGCTTCGGGCGCTGCTTCTTAGCTTTGGGTTCCTCGTCATGCTCAACGGAGTCACCAGTGGGACCATCCTGAGGTGGCGCAGACAGCTTTGCAGAAGACGCTGAAGAGTCAGGCTCTCCAGTGCCAGAGAAGTCGTCTTGGCGGGCGCTATTAGACTCGGCGGTTTTCTTAAGCCCCGTAAGCTTTTTTGAAGCAATTTTTTTGCCAGGTTCTTTTTTCATGCGGATCGTGTTCAAGGGCTCATCAGATTCACCAGATGTGTCTTCGCTCTCAGAGCTCTCTGTGCCGACATCCTGAGGTGGCACAGAGAGCTTTGAAATCTTTAACGCAGATGACGCTGAAGAATCAAGCTCTCCAGTGCCAGAGAAGTCGTCTTGGCGGGCGGTATTAGACTCGGCGGTTTTCTTAAGCCCCATAAGCTTTTTTGAAGCAATTTTTTTGCCAGGTTCCTTTTTCATGTGGATCGTGCTCAAGGGTTCATCAGATTCGCCGGATGTGTCTTCGCTCTCGGAGGAAGAATTCCCACACTCTGCACGCTTTTCCGTTGCCGTGTTCTCACCTTTGCTCCCCTGCATGTTTTCTTCAACAGAATTTCCTATGTCGCCTAAGCGGACAGCGTCCTCAGCAAAGCCCTTGTCGCGTTGGGGTTCAGCGGCCGTGTTTTCTTCTTCACTCTGGAGTTCAGCGGCCGAGCTCTCATCTTCACTCTGGGGCTCAGCGGATGAGCTCTCACCATCACTTAGGGGCTCAGCGGACGAGTTCTCACCATCACTCTCGGGTTCAGCGACCGAGTTCTTGCCTTCACTCCGGGGTTCAGCGACCGAGGTCCCGTTTTCACTGGAGAGTTCCAAATCGAGAAACTTGTTCTCGTCATCGAAAGCTTTGTCCTTTACCCTTTTAGCTGGTACGCCTCTTCTCTTCCCCACCTTCACTTCTACGGCATTCCCCTCGTCTTCCTTCCCTTCTACGGCATTTTCCTCGTCTTCCTTCCCTTCTACGGCATTTTCCTCGTCTGCCTTCCCTTCTACGGCATTACCCTTCTCTACCGTGACTGCTGTGCCGCTTGACTTTAAAGATTTAGTTGCTGCGCCCCTGCTCTTTCCAGCTTTGGTTGCCGCGCCCCTGCTCTTTCCAGCTTTGGTTGCCGCGCCACTGCTCCTTCCAGCTTTAGCTGCTGCGCCAGTGCTCCTTCCAGCTTTAGCTGCTGCGCCAGTGCTCCTTCCAGCTTTAGCTGCTGCGCCAGGGCTCCTTCCAGCTTTAGCTGTTGAGCCAGTGCTCCTTCCAGCTCTGGCTGCTGCGCCAGTGCTCCTTCCAGCTTTAGCGGCTGCGCCAGTGATCTTTTCATCTTTAGCTGCTACGCCAGTGCTCTTTCTGGCTTTAGCTTCTGCGCCAGTGCTCGCGGCCTTTTTTCCAGTCGTGTTTTTACTTTTAATGTCTGCTACAGCAGGCTTTGCATTTTCACCAGCCTTTTCCTCTAATCCGGGAGGCTTCCTTGCCTTGGTGCTTTTGGCTCGGCCCTCGGTGGCTACGGCTTCGCTACTCTTAGACTTCTTGGAGGCGGTCTTGGTAGATGGTCTCCGGTTTTTAGATCGATCCGACTCGGGTTGGGCGGCTGGAGCCGCAGCCCTCTCTTTACGTTTCGCCTTGGTCGCGAGCTTGACGCGTCCGCTCACGCCCTCCGCGGCCTCTGTTGCTTTCGTACGAACCAGTACTTTTTTTTCGATGGCCGATATGAAGGCCTTTTTGAAGCTTGTCTTGAAACGTGCTCCATACACGTCGGGGTACTTTCCTGTGGCAAAGTAAACACAGAAGGCAGTTTCAAAAGTTTGATCGCGCATGCATGCGCCGCACAGAACCATGCGCGCTGCCTCCACCAGCCGTTATTTTTACCGATGTACTATAAAGCGCTCCAAGAAAAGCCAGTTTTTAGCATATTTCACACCAGCAAAGCGAATTCACCTTAACCTAAACCGTAAAATGGAACTATTCCTTTAATGCACCAGCGGCTGCTGCCACTTTCGCAGCATTACCCCACTAAAGGTGTGTGGTTCGAGAGGCGACAACCGAATAATCCGTGCCCAAGAACAGCTATCAGTGGTTTGGTGTCAATAAACTTTTAATCACGAAAGCAGCTTTACTGACATGAAGAAAGCGAAGAATAAAAGGCGCTGTGTGAGATATACAGAGTACGTAATTTTCGTCGCAGTTCTCGGAGGGAGGAATTGGCGGACTTTCAGCGCAGATGTGAATGAACAAGTACTGTGATTTTCATCTGAATACATTTCTTAAATACGTCACCAGCTTCGCAACAGACTGCTCGTCTTCGCCGCGATTTTGCTCATCCAGCCCACAAGATTTACGCTGAGCCTCGTAAAGGGACCCTGAGGGCTAGATGAAATGCGCCTGCATCAATAGATTGCCGCGTCGTAATAAGGCCACTTCCATTGAAAAAGGTTTAAGCTAGAAAATATGAAGAATTGAAATGAAGGTGTCGCCACCATCGGCAGTTTTTGCGAGTAAACCGCGGTCACGTCGAGACAGTTCTTTAGCGCGCGGATCTAAGAGGCCAGGCTACACCGCCGTCCACTTTAGTGTTATATAATCACTGTGTCCAGTTCGGTTTCGAGGTAACGCACTTGAATCGAGTGGCGAGAAATTTTTACATCCAATTTTCTCTGAAATAAACGAATCTTTCCGAACAATGACCTGCACAGACCGAAAGAGCCATAGGGTTGATTTTTACTAAGACCAAAAACTGGACGAAGTTATTCTCAATATCCCTGCAATGCAGCTGAAACTTTCCCGCACGCACAGGCGCAGCCTAGAGTTTCTGTTCACACTGAAAATGCGTTTCATCTTTGTCATGCCAATGATGGAGAATTTATGACAAATTCTAACGCGCTTGACAATAAAATTTCGCCGCAAGGTTTCTCCTCCTGCACAAGCCTTTACCTGAAAGAAGCCATTTTCACGCTATGCAAAATTTTTACTTGTACGTGCAACCAGCATCTTGCACCGCCCGCATACGTTGCCGACGTGTTCATCAGGAGCGCATAGCATTTCAACAGGTATATTTATTTCTGCGTTAAGGCGGAGATTTGGCAAGTTGGTACATCATACTTAAGGAAGAACAGCGCATAAAAACGGGACGAAAAAAAAACGACGGCGCAACGCGCTGACTAGCAACTCGTTTTCAATCCGCCAGAAGCGAAATATAGCTGGAAAAACATCTAACAAAATCGCAAAATATTAGACAACCCTGACAACTCCAGTTTAGGCCCCATAGGTGAGTAATGACGGGTACACCTACCAACTCTTTCAAGGGATACGCGAAGAGTAAACCGCCAGGCAGGGGCTATCCCCACTACCCGAAATATTCTGTTTATCATATGCAACAATGTCAATAGCGACATGTGCAGTCTATTGGAAAAAAAATGGGGGGGGGGGGTCCCGGCCTTGTACTTTTTTTAATACTTCAGTACATGGTACATGCCCATCTACACCTATGTGCGCAATTTTCTACATCTTTTGAGCTAGTAGGAAGAAACTCCAACCAATGTCCTACCAATGCGTGTTACGAATGCCTCTTATGATTTTACAGAACCCAAGCGGGTACGTGCGTACATAAATCAAGCTCTATTCTATGACATACTTCAGCCTTTCAATGAGTGCATTGCGCTGTGTCGTTTGCCCCACATCAAGCGCAGGTCACATGACAGCCATGCATGACTCATCACTTCCCACGTCGGTGCTTGCACAGAGAGACAAAGACACGGGCGTGAATATTGGCTTGAAATACAGCTTACCGAAAATGAAGTTTCGGATGAACGCAGCGCTCGCGCCTTTAGGGTCAGCTGCAAGAGAACAGCAAAAAGGAAATGAACAATCGGTACAGGTACGTCCATTCCCGTATCAATAAATGACAAACGTGACAAAAGAGGCATAGCTAGTATTATGCTGAAGCACTAAGGCAAGTACGTGCCGCGACAGTTCGCTGCGCGAATACGGTAGATTTGTTCGACTCCAATTTACGCGCGCGAATTTTCCACGCAGCTTACGCTCCGATCACCAGCTGAAAAGGTTCGAAAGAACATCGCAACACTCCTGCCGTGACAATCTATAGTACGAACCAAGGTACGAACACCCGAAGTCAAATGTTCGCGGACCGCTCAGCACACACACGCAGCTTCAGAGCAAAACGCTGCAGGGCACTCGCTATTCGCGAGCTGAACGCCCAGGTCGTGAGGAGACTAATGGCGCTGTACGATCACTTTGGTTCCGCAGTTGGTTCAACTTCTACTTTTTTCCGCACTAGCGGATGGTCGCATCACGCTATTGGCTGCTGTCCCGTGATGTAGCAGCGCACCGGCACCAGGCCACGCCTCCTCAGTAAGATGGCCGCCCGCGAAGCGGAGTGAAACCGGGCCTAGTCGGTGGTACCTCTGCCGAGAAACACATATTGGCTGCGCGTGACTATTACGAGCGTTGACAGCGACTTCGAGCTTCACTGCGTGCAACACCGGCAAGCGGCAGTTTCCCCCAAGTTGTTTTGTCGTCGTCTATACTGAGTCGACCGAGCAGATACGCCAGACGTAACAGTGCCGGTGTCGCGAAGTGTTTATTTGGAGCCGTTTGTGACAGCTTCAAGTGTTCTTTATTCACGCGACATCTTCACGAACAGCAGAGAGAAGCAGCTACCCAGGATGAAGTTCCTGTGCATACAGCAAGCTTCACAGCGCAGTGACAAGAGTCTGTGTAGTGAAAGTGATTGCAGTCGGGACGGGTGCTTTTGCGTCAGTCAGTGATATCGCCTGCAAGTATAATTACGTTTGAAAAGCTTGCTACGCACGCCTTGTTTGCCGAGTGCTGAAATGAACCAGGCTACAGCCGATCCTGGTTCGGGTGCACGCGTGTGTGCTGAGTTTGAGAACTGCCGTGAGTGCGACGTGACGAAGTGCTTACCAACTTCGAGCTCTGCAGCGAGTCGCATTAGTTGCAGCGGTTGCAGTGATCGCGAGCACAAGGCGTCGTGCTGCGGCGTATCCATCACCGATATCGATCGTAGTTCGTGTGTACTGCGTTAAGCGTGGCCCGCATAGAGCGTTTTTCCGGGCGATTCGTCGGCGTCGACGGCAGAGGAGCGTTTTTGTTTTGTTTTTTTGCCGCAGGAGAGGACGTTTTTGTCAAATCGCGTTATGGCGGAACAGATAAAATCGCCGACGCCGGGAGAGGGCAGCGACAGAGGGCCAATGAGATCCGGGGCGGGCGTCACGTGATTCTGGACGGGGCCGCGCCGGTGAACCCGGCTACAATTACCCGGCCGAAGGAGACTCTCTCGCATGGTGGATGCGTGCTCGCGAGCATTTCGCGCGCGACTGCCAGCGGCTTCGCTTCGCTTCCTGCGCATCCGTCTGCTTTCAGTATGAATGGGGGCGCGCGCATCGCACAACTGGGCAGCAAAAAAAAAATGCCGCTCGGCTACTGACCATGCGGGAGTGAATTCGTCGGCGCCGGCGTCGGGCGCGCGACGCGATTTCGCCGGCAAAAAACGCTCCATGCGGGCCACGCTTTAGACAACCGCCGTGAGTGCAACGAGACCATTCTGAAATATGTGTTTTGCGTATGCGAAACGACCTCGGCTGCACAGCCGTTGGGCTGTTTTCTGCCGGGACTACAGAAGCTTCGCCAGCATTCTGCGGCATTGTGCTCCATGAAGTGCAATTTGCGACTATGAGTGGCCGGATTACGATGGTATGCCGACGGCACTGTGAAATCTGTGTGAAAACATCGGTGTACATAGCAGCTCTCACCTATGGAGAGTTTTTTTATTTCCTGCTGGCTGTGCGGGCCCATATCTGAAGTAAATATTTGCGTAACAAATTGAATGAATCCAGCTTCCCCTGCATGTGATATCATGGTCTGAGCCGAAGCATTAGTGTTAAGTTTGGGTTGTAACATATCACCAGATCAGGAACACACATGTACAAACAAAAACCATTGTCACAACTCATTCACCGGTGTTTCACGATGCAGAAGTCTCTAATATGGGCCCACTAGTGCAGCTCTTTTTCATGAGCATTTCATTTTATCTGATGACAAAAAAAGACCAACATCAAAATCCATAATCAACCACAACAGATGCTTAAGCTTCTCAAAAAAAGTAACCCATATACAGTTGTGCCTTATTAATATGAACTCTTTGGTTCTGGATCAGAACTGTTCATACGGAGTTTTCCATAATAGTGAATCGTGATGAAAAATGAAACATTTTCAGTGAACTGCTGTGATTACAATTTATTTTTTGCTTAGCAGCATGCAGTGAAGTTGCATTTCAGACAAATGCTTGCAATATTAAGTCCATTATCATGGTTACCATGGCTATTGGTAAAACGCAGCGATCTCGAAGTACTCCGTGAGCCATGACAATCAGGATAAAAACTGTACTCTTAATAAGCACCTGATCCCATATTTATTGTTGCTTTCACTACACTGCTGTCTCCGAGGTGCTCAACAACTTGGCTTTATTGGTGTCGAACACAGGTTAACTAGCGCTTCCTAAGTAAGCTCTACCAGCTTGTGTGAGATATTCTCGAAGCCTTTAGAAGCATATGTCATCAATGAACATGCATCTGCCGAGTTTATTTACCTGTGACTGCCTGCAGTGAACATTATTTGCCTGCTGGATGAAGACGATGGTGGGCCTGTGGGAATTGGTCACAAATGTAGATTGCTTCCTAGAATTCTTTCGCCTTCCTTGCATTTGCTGCATTTCTAAATTTCTTTGCCTGAATGTAGATGCTTGTTTGCACCTTCCACAATGCTCAGCTATAAGTTTTCATAGACACACATATGTTCACATTTGGTTTTGGTTTATAGGGTTTAACGTCCCAAAGCGACTCAGGCTATGAGGGACGCCGTAGTGAAGGGCACCGGAAATTTCGACCACCTGGGGTTCTTTTACGTGCACTGACATCGCACAGCATACGGGCCTCTAGAATTTTGCCTCCATCGAAATTCGACCACCGCATCTGTTCACATTTGTCGTACGGTCGTGACAGGGCCACATTTGTGCATATTGCCAAAACCACGTTAACAAGGTTTATTTTGATTTTTAAAAACGTGTTTTGCGCTATTGCACTGTGGTTGGCCCTGCAATGCTGACATTAAGCCGTTTCTGAAAGCCCTACAGTGCCGGTGCAGCCATCGACCTGTCAAGATTGAGATCACATTTAATTTCAACCCATTTCCTTACTGCTTGAATTGTATTTGAAGATTCCCAGCTTTACACTTGTGCTGAGTTCTCCTCGGGGCTGACATGCTTTAACTCGAGTAGTTTTTCTTCTTGCCATGTGCTCTGTTTAAAAAAAAAACATTAAATTAGTGTTGCAAGTAAACATCTGTGAGATTATAACAAAAAGGTTACACAGACAGCGAGCGGCCTAATTAATTTGTGCAGTGAACAAAGTGTGCCAGGAAATTAATCGCCGAGCCTTTCAGTGCCATTGATTTTGACACCAGAAAGAGAAGTGCTTCGTCAGTCAGAAAGTGCAAGCGGAGACAGTCGGCGTGCCTGGCAGTTCAATGTTTAACGAAAACTGCACGCTATGCTGCAAGTGGTATGAGGGCAATTCCAGGGTGCAACAGCCATATGATTCAGTCTGTATTTGTCGCCAAACACTTCTAACAGTCCTTGCACTATGTTATAGTATCTGGTTACCACAGTCCAGACGTTCGCATTGCAGTCTATATTACACGACAAAAATATGCCGGTCCCAATTGGCTTTGTGCATTTCAGCTCTGTCATTTGTCCAAACAGCTAGTTTCCATGCTAAGGCATGCGTGATTTGATCAAGTTTCATCCCAAAGAAACTGTCCATAATTCAAGCCATCATATCACAGGGTGGATATTAACGAGGATTTGCTGCATAAAGCAGAATGTAGTAAATGTTTTAGTTCTGATAATATCACAAGCACCAAATCATCGCACCATTTCTATGACTAGCATGGGTACCTAATCGTGAAAAACACTACATACTCTCACACACTGCTAAACTGTTGTAGCCCATTAAATTGTCTCTTCCAGATCGGTACGCTTTTTGAAAAGCATTCCTGTGATAGCCAACTTTTAGTTCTTCGTGACGTACACTTGCTCCTTAGTCTCTTTGAGAAAGCATGCGGTAAAATCCTTTATAAAATAATTTCTTGCATCGTACTGTTCCGTGTGGGATTTAAGTGATCCTAGGTAGTTAACAGCACTTAGCCCATGCTAACTCTTGGTCATCCTGCCTTTTTTTGGAATCTCGAGCAAACTCAAAGGTGTTGTACTTGGCCCTTCCCTTTTTCTTACATTCATTAATGACCTTCCTTTCACTTGATGGGAATAATGCGCTACACACGGAGAAAAACCGACAGCTGAAACGACGGACACAGGACAAGCTCCACCCTTCCCCCATGCCCCCCATTGCGCAAATCCCAAATGTTCACCTTACTTTGAACAGACTACAATTTTATCTCGTGCAAGGGACAAGAAAAAAAGAAGCCTTTGAGATACGGGAAGCCGGTGAAGATGAGTGCGTAAGCACACCCTCGGTGTTGTTATCAAGTGAGGAGTTAGATCTAATCAAGAAACGAAGGAGCGTGGGACACAGCCGGTGGTAACGAATTTGATTGTTTTGAACATGTGCATGAAATGCATTTATGTGCCCTCGTACCAGGATAGATTTTAGTTGTTAGTGCACACCTGTCCTGTGTACGCCGTTTTTAGTTGTCTGTTCATGTCCGTGTGTAGCACGTTATACCCATCAAATGTGCAACCAACTAGCCCACATTATTGCCTTGCTTCCTTTCGCTGTTTCATTTAACGTCTTCATTGATTGCTATATGGTCTGCCATCCCACTATCAATATCAACATTCCAACACTCCAGAACAACCGTCTGCGTGCTCGGGAACGCCCTGTTTGGCAATGTTAAAAGGACTACATTAACAGTTTTTACTGTCAGCCATACCTGTCTCCACTGCGAGCTGATGTGTGTCAGTATTTCCTTTGTGCTTGTATCCTACCTTGCTTCAAGTGAAGCAACGCGGAGACTTCCATTATGTCATGTGGTTAAAATGCTAGGTGCATGTGTTTACGCATGTGACTTATGTGCGGGTGTCATTTGATCCTTATCCTCATCTGGAATGCCAAGCCAGGTATGTTATGAGGCCAGCATTTATAGTGTTTATAAAATGGTGCCTCCTCCTCCTCTATAATAAAGCTAAATTTCACATATAGTTCTGTTATGAATGGAGTCAGGTTACAGCTGCTGTGAGTTTTGCGTGTGAATGTGATTTTCTTACATTTACGGCAGTGAAACTCATGGAAAGACACAAACCTGCACTCAATGTTAACTCAGTCATAAAGTTGCTGTTTCCTTTACCTTTGTAACAAGAGTTTTCATATAAGGCCCTAAGGAGGATTATCATTTTGGTGCATTATTTTGAAAAAAGAGGCCACAAAACAAGACATTTGTTTGCCTAATACATGCAGCCCTTCTAGGACTGTTTAAATTCACATACACTCCTTGTATGAAGCCGAAAAGTAGGCATAGCCTAGGCAAAGATCTTCAAGCAGTTAAGTTTACGACTAAGTCATTTTAACATAAGGTATACCTAATGGGAACTTTGCCAGTTTGAAAACCAAACTGGCAGTGAAATAAGCTTTGCTTTGCAGAAGATGTTGCTAATAACAGCTAGCACGGTCAAAAATTTTATACATGACAAGCTGTACAGAAAATGCTCACTTTTATCTGCTGTTTTGGGAACCAGAATCACTGTTACGATCCCCATTTTTTTCTGCCCAGAAGGTCTTAAACATTACTGCAAAGCTATATGAGAGGATATACGTATTTATGCCCTACACACTTACATGCTTATTTTTTATTTCATTGTGTTTTGCAAGGACGTAGCTTTCACCTTGTAAATATATTTCTACAAATTCTGCTTGAGGCAACCACTCTGCATGGTCCGTGCATCCTGTTTCCCTGAATATATGAAGTATTCTTTCCCAACCTCAACCAGGATCTGTCCAGATGTAAGCCAGTTTACCAACTCCCACATCATGTTATGTTTACACTGAAGGAAAAAGGCATGTATGGCCTTTTACTAAGTACTAAGCAAACACTTTGTTTTCGTTCACATGTGCACTTTCAGAATTTTTTGGAGTTGTACAGATAACGTGCCAGCTTGTTTCTGCATGTGTCGCCACTGACTGGCTCTGAGCCCAATTCTCCAGGCTTGTTTTGCACTGCTGCATTCTAGCTTGTGCAATTGTCATTGCAATATGAGCTAAGGAATTGCTAAAATAAAACTGGTCGCCCGCTATCTCTGCAAAGAACAAAGCTGTGCATTTCAGCGCAGTGATAGATGGCTTAGCCCCTTTGTCACCACACTGTGCTATTTCAATTTTGCCTTTTCTAACGGACCGAAAAACCTTACAGAGAGAAAGCAGTACTGTTGCACGGTCACGCTTCTGTGAAATGCACAACTGCTGCAGTTACAACTGATTTTACATATTCCAAATTACTGGGAATGTCATAATTTCCTTGTATATTTGGGTTCGTGTTCGACGGCATAGTACTAAAATATGGAATTTTTAATACATGCACAATTCAGATACACAATACATATATTGACTAATAGATAAATGTATTTTACAATAACAGTTAATTGGGGAGACAGCAAAGAGACCTGTTTACTTGACATTGTTACTGTCAACTAAAATGTGCATGGATTAATGGAAAAGATGCAAAACGTTGGCAATTTAAATACATGTAAAAAGACTGCAGTGTGCTAGTTTGAATAACTGATGATTTAACCTCTGTCTGGTCTCAGCTATGCGAATTTCCCTGTCATAATGACAAACGATCGAATATGTACTTCTAACCTATAGCTTGTTCTAGTCCCATATCCTTGGCTCCGAGAATTCGTGATACGAATCGCGTCGTCGTTCTGAAATCGTTATTGCATGTGAGGGTATAGCGTAACTTTCAATGGGGGCTCTCTCCAAATGGTAGGAGGCAAAAACCTTAGATCGTGGTTGGAACGGTGGCATATATGGGTGGTCTTCAGCGGAGGAGGAGGAGGAATAAACATTTTATTAAAATAGCAGACAGGTTCTTGTGGGTGAAGCCCCTATTCCAGGGCCCCACTGGCTCTAGCGGCTCGTTCGGCTTGGTCCAAGGTTGCCTGCTGGCTTCCCAGGTACTGCCGGGCGAGTCGCGCCTCCCACGACCTTTCAAGTTCGTTGCGTGTGACGAGGGATGTTTCCCTCTGCTGGTCTTTGTTTGCAATACCAAGTGATATGTTTGCGGGTTGGTGTGTCGCCGCACCAAGGACAGCAGTCATCGTATTAGGACGGGTGTATTTTGCCGAGTGTGCGTACGTTGGGATATGTGTTGGTTTGTAGGAGTCTCCAGTCCCTAGATTGTCAGCGTGTAAGTTTAGGATGGGGTGGTGCCATTGTCTGCCTGGCGCGTCTTTGGCTGTCGAGGATATCTTGCGGCAGCGTAGGTGTGAGGTATTCCTCCCAGGTCGATGTATCCGCGTCTCAGAAAATTAGTCCTAGAGCCAGGCGGTCCGCCCGTTCGTTCCCTGCACACCTTCGTGAGCGGGCACCATGTGATGATGTAACCTTCTCGAAGGTTGGTTCCTAGTATGCCTAGGACGCTCCGAGGGAGGACGCCTCTGATAAACAGTCGGCAAGCTTCTTGCGAATCCGTGAGAACACGTGAAGATTTCCTCTTGCCCTCTGCCGCTCGTATGGCTAGTGCTATGGCTGCCGCTTAGGCCACGGCCATGCTCTTGGTGCGGATCGTCGCCGACGCGATTGCTTGGTTCCCTCTAGTGACAACCGTAGCAAATGCTCTCAGCCTCAAGGGGTAGGGAGTTGCGTCTGTGTAGTGAGTGTTTGGGTCGTTGCGTAACCGTTCGAGTGCCACCGCTCTCGCTCGTCTGCGGCCGGCGTTAAACATGGGGTGCATGTTCTTGGGTATTGGGTCCACGTGCATGCGTTCCCTGTCTCGTCTGGGTATTTGGTGTGTCTCCTCCACGCAGAATTGGGGTGTCCAGGGGTAGTGAAGTCTCTGTAGTAAAGCTCTACCTTGGGTTGTCGAGTCGAGTTTCTCTCTGCGCGATCAAGACTGCTGCGTCGTGTTCATCGTATGTAATGTAAATACCCAGACTCTCCAGACGCTCTGTGCCAGTGCAGTCAGGGAGGCCCAGTGCAGCTTTGTAGGCAGTGCGTATGAGTACGTTGGCCTGCTCTGCTTCACATCTGCGTGAAAGCTGGTATCGCAGAGCGTACGTAATACGGCTGATGACGAAGGCTTGTACCAGTCTCCTTGTGTCGTCCTCCTTCATGCCGTCCTTACTGCGGGCAATTCTTACGAGTCTCGATACACTCCTGGCCGTGTGTTTGAGTGTTTAGCGTTGACGACACGCTGCCCGTCTCCTGAATTAGCATGCCTAGCACCCTGAGCTCCTTGTTTGACCTGGCTTCCGTTGATCCCCAGGTTGAGGATGGGGGAGAGCGTCTGCTGGTTGTTTTTAGGTCTAATTTGAATAAATTCCGATTTTTCCGGTCTTCAGCGGAGTCTAGTCAACTAGCGGTCGAACGAGTTGTCGCCATCGTGGTGCTATGCCTGTTATCACTTTCTGAAGTAGAAATAGCGCAAACGTTAATAGTTTCCCGCGGCGCTGTTTTAGAACCTCGCCCGCGGTGTTGCAAAATTTGTTGCAACCTCGTTCGTGGACGTCAGAATCGGCCGCGCCAAGATTCATGGCTATCACAGCCGATTGCGGTTTTACCTGCTACGAAAAATCTCACCGCTAAACATGTCTCGGGTGAGCCACCATATCAATGTGTGTGTATTCGTATGGCAAGACATTTTCGTGTTTTTCTACGGCACATGCCTGTGCTGCCGCACGGGCGGCGCTGACGAGCGCGCCAATCAGAACGCCGGAGTCATCCGGTCGGTCGCATGCAGCAAACTTGATCGTACAACACCTCATCCGCAACGCACCCTCACGCGGCCGTGCGCATGGCCGCAAGGACACGTGCGCATGCGGAAATAAAGTGATCGTACAGCGCCCGTGACTCGCATATTCGACTTCGGACGCGCCTACGAAGTGATGTTGTTGTGTGTTGGGTTTTATGGCACAGGCAGCTAAGGCCATCATGCGCCAAACTCAAGGTGTAGAATTGGCTTTCAGTAGAATGTTTACGAATATCAAAAAATGCCGATGGCGTAGATGACCTAAAAACATTGAGCTGCCTAGTAAAAGAAGAGAAGAAATTTGGAAATCGCTAATGGTAAAAGCCTTAAAGAAGGTCATGCAGCCTTAGCGGCTATCCTTGGCTAGGCAAGGATCCTGAGGCTCCCAACCAATCAAATAAAAAGCCTCAGCCTACTTCTCAGGAATGAGAAAGTGGCTGAGGTGTATCATGTATTAAAGGGAACCAGTGGTTCAAAAATTAGTTTTTCGAGGGCGCCCGCTGCTTTTAAAGAGCTAAAAACGGAGGGTATGTTAACAATGGCATTATCAGCTAAGAGCAATGTTGGGTGAAAAGGAATGTATTCATGATAAAATTGAGTGAAGTGCTTTTTTCTTAGTTTTTCTAGTTTCACACATGAGAATAGAATGTGGTTAAGAGTAAGTTCTCCGCATTCCTCGCAACCTGGTTTATTTTGTTTTGTTAGCAGGAAGTTGTGCGTGAGGTGCGTGTGGCCTATTCGCAGACGGCATAAAACCACTTCTTTAAAACGTTCCTGGTGCACACATGACTTAAATTCACCCAAAACTGGTTTTACAAAGTAAAGTTTATTATTCACTTCGCTGTTCCAATGCGACTGCCATTTTTGTCTTAATTTCTGTTGAACTAATTTCATGCAGTCATTAAAGGGTATATCTACTTTTTTTATTTCCTTGCCCCGAGCTTGAGCGGCACACAAATCTGCTCTCTCATTTCCTTTTATTCCGACGTGGCTCGGGACCCAGCAGAGTTTAATGTTTTGTCCTCGAGCTGTTGCTGTTACAATGTTGTGTATGATGTCCCCAAGTATGGGAGTGGTTGCGTTTCTAGAGTGGAGGGCTGTAAGTACACTTAAAGAGTCTGTGTAAATAATAGTGTTTTTGAGGTTCGCGTTTAGTATTTTTTTGTTGCCACACATACTGCGTAACATTCTGCGCTGAAGATGGATGCGCACTTTGGAAGTCGCATTGCTGTCTCCGAATTTCCTCGCACCACTGCGCTTCCTACGTAAACATTCGTTTTTGAACCGTCAGTGTAAAAGTCCGTAAAACTACTGTATTTTTCTTCGAGTGCAAGGAATTCCTGTACTATATGTTGTTTTGGAGTTTGTTTGTTTTTTAACTGCGTAAGGGTAAAATCCCAGATTGCCGGAAAATTGTGCCATGGAGGCAGTGGAGCTCGTCTTCGAGCAATGGCAGGTAATGTGTCCAGTACTCCGAGGTTTTGACACATCTCTTCAAAACGCAGGAGGAGTGGCCTGATAGCTTGTGGTTTGTTGTTAAAAAGTGTTCTTGATAGGCACTTTGTGACTATGGGGTAACATAGGTGTTTGGGAAGCGAACGGATTTTTAAAACGTACGAGCACGTGAGCATGGTTCTTCGGTCCTCGAGTGACGGTTCGTTGGATTCTACATAAAGACTTAATGGGTGATGTCCTGTAAGCACCAGTGGAGAGACGCAAACCCAAGTTATGCACTGTATCTAGTCGTTTAAGGTATGATGGTCTCGCTGACCCATACACTATACATCCATAATCAAGGGTAGAGCGTACTACAGAGCGGTAAATTTTTAGAAGGCATGTCCTGTCGGCACCCCAATGTTTTCGTGACAGTACTTTGAGTATGTTGAGGGATCGGGAGGCTTTCTTTTTCAGTGCATTTATATGAGGCAGGAAAGTGAGCTTTTTGTCAAAGGTTACGCCTAGGAATTTGTGCTCATTTTTCACCTGTAGCTGTGTTTTGTTCAGGGGTACAAATGGGTCGGCCTGTAAGCCTCGCTTAATAGAGAAAAGAATGGCCACGGTTTTCTGTGTGGAAAACCGGAAACCGTTCTCGTCTGCCCAGGTCACCAGTTTATCCATTGTCAGCTGTATTTGTCTCTTGCATGTTACCAGGTTTGAGGATGTGCAGGCTATTTGCAGATCGTCAACATAGACGGAATACATAATGGCCTTCGGTATTACTTTGGCTATGGAATTTACTTTTATACCAAACAATGCCGTGCTCAAAATACACCCCTGAGGAACCCCGTTCTCTTGAACGAAGCCCCTGGACAGGGTTGATCCTAGGCGCACTTGAAATGAGCGGTCGGAAAGGAAGTCCTTCAGGCAGTTCAACATCCTGCCATGGATGCCAAGATCTGCTAAGTCACGAAGGATGCCGAACCTCCAGGTGGTGTCGTATGTTTTCTCGAGGTCAAAAAAGACGGCAAGACAGTGCTGTCTGTGTATAAAATCCTCTCGGACAGTATTTTCCAGGCGAGGTAAGTGGTCTGTTGTTGAGCATGCTTTCTTAAAACCGCACTGATGGATGTCAATAAGTTCAAGAGATTCAATCTGAAAAGTTAGTCTTTTATTCAGCACACTTTCGAATGATTTGACAAGGCAGCTGGTAAGGGCTATCGGCCTGTAACTTGTAGGAGATGTTGGTTGTTTTCCAGATTTCAGGAATGGTACAATAACTGCTTTCTTCCAGGCTTTCGGCAATCTTCCGAGCACCCACACTTGGTCAAAAAACTTCAAAAGCGCCTCCACAGATGGCTGGGAAAGATGTGCTAGCATTTCGTAATGTATATTGTCAGGGCCAGGTGCGGTCTTTTTTCCGGCCCAGAGAACTTCGTTTATTTCTTGGAGTGTTATTAAACCATTGTACGGTTCTTTTGTGCAACCCGTTGTTGGAAGTCTGTTTCTCCACTGCATGTTTATGCTTTAAAAATGTTTCTGTGTAGTGTGAAGAACTAGAAATGTTTGAGAAATGTTCTCCCAAGATGTTTGCCTGTTACTCTTTATTTGTCTGTGTACCTGGAGCTGTTAAGAAAGGAATTGTGTAAGGAGAAAAGCTTCCGTTAAACTTGTGGACTTGTTCCCACATTTTTTTGGGCGTAACTGAACTATTTATGCATGATACGTAGCTTCTCCATGATGTTCTTTCGGCATTTCGGCGGATGTACCGAGCTTTTGCTCTCGTCTTTTTAAAGTTGATGAGGTTATCTTGAGTTGGGTATCTTCGAAAAACTCCCCAAGCTTTATTTTGCTTCTTTTTTGCTTCCCGGCATTTCTGCGTGTACCATACCTTGTTGTTTTGTTGTACTATTCCTGACGATTGAGGAATAGCTTGGCACGCAGCATCAATGCAGCTTGTAAAAATTTCATTCAGTTCGTCAACGTTAAGACTGTTTGAAAATAATTTCTCCAGGCTAGCCTTTTCTCTAAATAGTTGCCAGTCGGATAGGTGTAGTTTCCAACGGCGTGGTTTACTAGGGATGACTGATGGTGGCGATGAAAAGTTAATCACTACCGGAAGATGATCGCTTCCGTACGGGTTATCAAGAACATCCCACTTAAAATTGGTAAAAACGGAAGAAGAGCTAAAAGATAAATCTATGCAACTCATTTTTCCTGAGGCTGGAGAGCAATATGTGGGTTTGCCTGTATTGAGTAGGCAAACATTATTGCACAGAATAAAATCTTCTAATATACGGCCCCTAGTGTCTGTTCACCCCCCCCCCCCCCCCCAGAAAGGGGAGTGTGCATTAAAATCTCCAACTACCAGATATGGCTCTGGTAGCTGATTAAAAAGTGATTCTAGGTCATGAAGTGTTACTGTGAGGTGTGGCTGAAGGTATACTGAACATATGGTAATTGTTTTAAAGCTAATGACGGTGACTGCAATGGCTTCATAATTCGTCTGCAGCTGGATTTCACGTGTTGCAACACCGCTCTTAACAACGACAGCAACACCTCCAGAGAGCCTATCTGCCTGCTCACGGTCACGGCGAAAGACTTTGTAATTCTTAAAAATATTTTTTTAAAGGTCCCAAATTGGTCTCCTGAAGGCACAGTGCTACAGGAGACATAGAGCGTAAGAGATCTGTTGCATCGCTGTAGTTATTTAAAATTCTACGGCAGTTCCAGTGGATAAGGAACGCCATGATTATTTTAAGGAGGAGTGTTTTGAGACCTCAGGTCCCTCCTTGTTGAGGGCCTGTTATCGTGGTTTTTTCTTTTTTCCGGTCAAGAGAGCCCCGTCGCCGTTGCGACCGAGGCGAGCTTTGACTTGTATCCATCGCCTCCACGGAGGCGCTGGAGTTCCGCGGGGAACCCGCGGGTAGGGGGGTGGTAGACTTCTCCCGAACGGGGGAAGCCTTGCGGGCTGCCGACTTGGAGGGCGGCCGGCCCGTTGTTGGGAGTGGCATAGCAGCTCTCGCTGCATCTGCCAGGGGCGCGGATGGCCCTGCCTCAGCCTCACTAGGTGTGAACTGGGCAGGTGCCTGAGACCGGTGTGATGCGCCGCGCCCGCGCACCACATCGGCGAAGTTTGTGTGGGGTGTTAAGAAGAAAGTGCCTTGCGACATTGCATAACGCTTTCTTGCCTCTTTAAAAGTGATATTATCTTTTGTCTTTATTGTAATGATTTCTTTTTCTTTTTTCCAGGCAGGACAAGACCTTGAGTAAGCAGCGCGGTCGCCTTCGCAGTTTGCACAGCGTGGCGCGGCGTCGCAGCCGTCTGATTGGTGGTCATTGGAGGCACATTTAGCACAGGTGTTGCGGCCGCGGCAGCTCTGGGAGCCATGACCGAACTTCTGGCATTTGAAACAGCGTCTAGGGTTGGGGATATAAGGGCGAACGGAGATTTTTGCATAGCCTACCTCGATTGACTCGGGTAGGGTGCATGAGGCAAACGTAAGGACCAGGTGTTTTGTCGGAATCTCTTTGTTGTCTTTGCGGATTGTAATTCTGTGGACGTTAGTAACATTCTGCGGGTTCAGTCCTTCAAGCATCTCTTCCTCTGTTAGGTGCAGGAAATCATTATCTGAGATGACACCACGTACTGTGTTCAATGATCTGTGCGGTGTAACAGAGACAGGAATATCGCCAAAAGTTTCAATGTTTGCAAGCTTTGAAATCTGAGTTATGTCGAGCAGTTCGAGGAGGAGGTCACCACAAGCCAACTTTGTGACTTTGTACTGAGGGCCCAGGGATTCTGTAAGAACTCTTGAAACAAGGAACGGGGATATTTGTCTGGCTGGCTTTTCTGTTTCTTTACTGTGGACGATGTGGCACTTCGGAAAAGTTGTCTTCTTTTTGCTGAAAAACTGTGTTGTGACATCGGTCCGTCCTCTTTTCAGAGGGCGATCATTATTAAGCAGGGAGGAAGCCATAAAAAATTTTGTTCTTCGGCCTTAGTGCCAGCCGCCCACCATGGAGCCCAACTAGGGGACAGGACAGGAACTTGAAAACAAGTCCTGCCCACGCCAGCTGTACACCATTGCTATAACCGAATATGACGAAACCCAGGATAGTTCGCCACACAGGGTTAACCCTAGCCGCCAGGAAAAAGGAAAAAACCAAGGAAGGAGGAGGAGACAGGAGAGTTGTAAGAAAGATGATAGGAAAGTAAAAGATGGAGGGGAGGATAAGGAAAAGACGACTGCCGATTTCCCCCGGTCGGGTCAGGCCGGAGGTGCCGTCTATAGGAAGCTGAGGCCAAAGTGGTGTGTCGCCTCCGCCGAGGGGCCTTAAGGGGCCAAACGCTCGGCATCGGCTCAACCACCAGGATCCCCTTTTCCCCGGACACAGCGATGCCACGCACGGCGAGGCGCGGGTGCTCGGGTCCGTGGTGATGCACAGTTCACCATCATCCCCTTGCGGAGATGTCCCTGCGGATGCTCGGGATCCCGCGGTGTCGCCACTCACCGTCCCGACGCCTGCAAGCTGCAGGCGCCCCCCTGCGGGGCGCCTGCGAAGTGAGGGTGCAACCGCAGTTTGCTCGGGCTTGAGCTGGAAAAACAAAGCTATTGCACTTCAAAATGTGAACGATAGCCAGGGTAGAACAGTCGTGCGCCGGTGTGCAGGTAACACGTGTATTTACGTAAATCGCCGATAGCGAGTTATAAGGAGGAATAAAAACCACCGAGCCAGAGCGTACTGCGCCTTGCACTTCGCTGGCCGACAGTGCATCCGGTCTGCGCTTACTCTCAGTGTCCCGAGAACGATCGTCTACCGCCGGCAGATCCGGTGCGCGAGTAAAAGGCGCAGGCACCGGCAATGTCTGGTCCCGTGGGAAGGTTAGAAAACGACTTGTGTCGAGTCCCGATTTCTGCTGGTGACTATATATACACGCGTGCACTGCTTCTAGTAAGCCCCGGGGCTACAGTGAGGCGGTACTCCTTTCCACGCTACGAAAAAAAATTACGAGGAAGCAGCACTTCCGACGTTTTGTCTGATTTGATTATGGGGTTTTAACGTCCCAAAGCGACTCAGGCTATGATAAAGATGAATGGCGCAAGGGAACGAACACAGGATGACACAGAAACAAAGAGCGCCTAAATAATAAAGCGCATAAATAATAACAAATTCATAATAAAGTTGTAAAGTGTCCCTGTGTCTTCCTGTGTTTGTTCTCTTGCGTCATTCAACTTTATGATGAACCAACTAGCCCAACAGCAAGTACTACTGTCAGGCTATGAGGGACTTCGTAGTGAAGGGCTCCAGAACTTTACACCACCTGGGGTTCTTTAACGTGCACTGACATAGCACAGTACACGGGCCTCTGGAATTTCGCCTCCATCGAAATTCGACCGCCGCGGCCGGGATCGAACCCGCGTCTTTCGGGCCAGCAGCCAAGCGCCATAACCACTCAGCCACCATGGTGGCCCCCGACGTTCTGTCTACCGGAAGTTTTGGAATCGGGAAAGATAAAGGCAGAACAATGAATACAAATATTGAGAATAGCTGGCTCTCGAAGTTAAATCGCTTAGCTTGCCACGATGACCTCTGCCAAACCGCGACTGCAACAAAACAGTTTGCTGGATGCAGCCAACTGGATAAACCGTATCGATACCCTTCATCGACATCTGAAATTCAATGCGACGCACATAAGGATAAAATCGTTTGCCTTCATAATAGCCTCGCTCGCGCTGAAATATCGCTCAGTGCTGGCTATCTGCAAACGCACAGCGCGCCGCTGCCTTGTTTGTAGCGCTTGCTTCGTTCGTCTAAAAACGCAGTTGCTTACAGGCGCCTGGAAGATGGACTGTGGCGCATTAAACACTTGTGCTCGACGAGCCTCCTCGCGTTCACAGCGTTTAACTGTATTTAAAGGGGCACTGAAAACAAATGGATGTCTTGTACCTACAGACATCGTCGTGGCCCATTATTCGCAGGTGAGAATTACCGCAGAGGATCCCTGAGGCCAGGTTACAGTGACGTTTGCCAAATGCAGTGATCACAGAGTCTCTTTTGGTCTCGAAGTCCCAAATTTGAGAGTAGTGGGAAAATACGTGCGGAGTCTGCTGCCAAACAAACGGCATCACTGCCACAGAAGAGCCACAGAGCAGGTTCTAGCCGAGAAAAAAAGTGATGGTGTTGCCCTCAGTGCCCATATATAGCAGAGTATGATGGAGCTTTGCAATTCAGCCGAGCAAGTATCATTGCACAATGTATTGAAGAACAATCCATTATTTCACATTTAAGTGCAAACTAGGCAGACAAAGAGGGCGCGCACTCACCGCAGTTGTTAACAGCATCTACGATCTTGTCGATCATCTTAGGCGCCTTCCTGCTGGTTGCCGCCTTTTGGTCGCTGGAGGACTGCTCCTCTTCAGACGAATCACTGTCCATGTCCCGGATACGCTTCCTGGGAGCCTGCGGTAGCGGTATCAAAGTTCTTTTGTCTCCGATTGACAGAGGTACATGCCAGGATACGAGCTCACGCAAACAAAAATGCCAACACAACTGTTGGACGCATCATGGTGCCAACAGTGACAAATTGAAATACCAAAAGAAGGAAGCTGGAGCTCGCGGGTGGCTCGCAGAAACCTGGAACAACACGAGGCTGAAGACTCGGTGATACTCGAATACAGGCAAAAGCAGCGTAGCTGTGTGGCTATTCACTATTTCCTGTACTGCCTTGCTACTATATTTATTTTACCTTCTTATAGCCAGTAAAAAATAGCTGTAGCTTTCTACGAAACTGGCAAGCTATTACTAGCTTTTTCGCAACTTTTCGCGAGCCTATTGAAGAGCTTTGTGAAACAGCCAAGACCTGGACTCTAGTGCTAACAGACAGCATGCTGCAAAAATGTGCGACTTAGGCTTAGCCTAATAATTAAGTGAAGTGTCTTTAAATGCGTGAGGACCACTGTTTGAAGAGGAGGTCAGACATAAGAAGTGTTCGATCGCTCATAAAGGATGAGCTTGTCACGGCCGCCAGTACATGTCTGGCTCCAGGAATTAGTGTTGCTGGAGCGTGTAGCGTACGTTTCCTGAATTTTATAGCCTCAGAAGCTTTGTACGGTTCATACCATCATGCCTCTGGCAGAGTATTCGAGCTGTGCCTACACACTATACTATACCGAGAGCTGTCGGTGACACGAAGGAGGGCTGACTATCTTTAAAGGCAATTCGATTATACCAAAGGAAAAACCTATCACCGGCATATCTTGTGTGCATGGAAAATGGCAGAACTACGCCAACGTGCGCATGTAGCGCCGTGAATAAAATTTGTCCAAGATAATCACAAGACTGTCTCGGGCTGCAAATATTCTGAACTTTTTTATGATCGTCCGACGACGCGTTTTTTTATTGACCATCGTGACTAGGGCTCTTCAAGCCACTACGAGCCGCCTTCTATTCAAGTGACAAGGATTTACACTTTTTTGTAAGCACTACGGCCTATCAAGAGTACAAGGAAACTTCTGCCGCGAACGAAGTGGTAATTAAGCTAACGACGATGGTCAACACTTGCTACAGCTGTAGACAAGTCTGGAAGCCGCACGAGGCTCCGCTCGCGCGGCTTCCTGCCCTGCATTCGTGACATCTACGTTTGCTTTGGCTTCTGGGATTGAAATCGTGTCGTATTCTTTCGACTGCCACTGGTCGCCAGCTGCAGTTTGCGCATGCAGATCGCTGCCGGAGGTGCACTCGGCCTACTTATCACGAAGCAAGCAGCAGGCATGGCGTCAGCGGTGGATTAAAGGGGACGGGGGGGACTAAGGGGGCTGCAGCCCAGGGCGTCACCTCGGACAGTAGAAGGGGTCCCATTTATTCTAACCTGCTTAGTATATGGAACCATGGGCAACGCAACTTCGAGCGACATGTATGAAGCGAGAAAGCCAGAACGAGCAGACGGGGGTCCCCGCCTAATGTAAGAGCATGCGTTTAGACTGATCATTTGGGGAGAGCTTGAGCTGCAAAAACAGGAATCCCACACCAAGCCGGCGGGGCCCTCTTTCTTACAAAGTGAGGTGCGTTTGCTTGGGAGAGTTTTCGTGGTTCCCTGTCAGTTCGTCTTTCCAGTGCTGTCTGGAGAGGAGGGGCAAGGGGGAAACACCTAAAACATGTAATGTGGGATGAGGACCTAAATCTCCTTTGCCCCTCGTCACCACCACGCCACTCTCCACCTCTCAAATAGTTCCGTCGCTGTCCTCATAGAAAGGATGTGCTGCAGTACCCAACAGTGCCTCCCATTCGACTTTTCTTTACAGTGATGGTAATTTGGGCGGGGTAGGATGAGTCCGATAGCAGATGATGAGTCTGATGGCAGAGTCTAGGCAGGAAAGGAAAGAAGACATCACACCTGCTTTTGTCCGCGTGCCGTAGGACATGGAATGTTCATTGTTCGGGCTAGGGTTGTGGAAGAGTGAAGGGGGAAGTTGGGGAAGTTGGAGAGCTGGACAGAGAGGCCTGTCCCCAGGGCCCATTCCTGCCTAGTGGCTGCGCACCCTCGCGCGCGCTCGACGGAAAAACTAGGTCAGATTGGCAGCCGAACTTTCCAGAAAGAAGTAGAAAAAGATGACTCAGAGGCGACGGAGGGCGCGTAACTTCGCCCGCGCTAGGAGTCGCACTCTCCCCTTCGTTCTCGCCCTCGGCGTCGACGGGACGAAAGAAAAATCGAGAACCTCCCAGAACAGACGATTGCTCCTAGCCAATAGGAAGACGAGACCGGAACGGGAGAAGTGAGTTTGTACTGAGAATGAGGAAATTTGTACAAGGAACTATGTGTGTGACCGCCTTCTTTGGCGCTAGTAACAGACAGACGCGGCGCGCGTCTATGAAAGGAAGTTTATCGCGGCCTGCTATTCAGCTTGCATAAGCCCGCCCGCTGAGGTGATCCCCAGGGACGCAACACTTTCCGCCAGCCACGGACCATCCAGGCAGCGTGCGCCAGTCATCGGGACGGCCACCATTGGACACCTGCGGTCGGGTCGGACTGACGAAGTCCCCGGTGCGGTGAACAGTTAGCATCCATTCATGCGAAAATGCTCGGTTGGAAGCATCAACGAAAGGCGAAGCTAGAAAGAGAAGAGGGCGAAAAAAAAACCTACCAAAGATGACAAAGTACCTACTGAATGCAGCTTCCGCGGAGCAGTATGATCGGTCTACATAGAGTCAATGTCAAACTCCCAATAGTACCGACTATGCTTCTGTGGAGGACTTGCCAACTCCATCATCACGGTTTTTTGGCAAGAAGCAAGGTTTGACTCATCTTGCTTGTCTGGATTCTGTGAAAACGGTGCCAACCTCGGTCGTCCATATTTCTGAGCAACCGACGCTAACCGAGCCCTGCCCTGTTCCTGAGTCTGCAACGTCTATGTTACTCGGCCGGGCCCCTGCCACAGAGCTCCAGGTGTCCGGTCCGCCATTCCAGATTTCTACTACTGCTGATCAACAGGTGCCAAACCTCCCCGATGAGCCTCCTTCTACTGACGAGCGCCAGGAAACACCACTCCAAGAACCGACTCACTTGTTTCCTGTTAGTTTGGCTTCAAATAATCATGTTCCCACCGACATGTGTGCCTCGTGAGGACGAATGAGACGGCTTCTCGTTGCGGAAACAGAAGTAGAGACATCCCCGCAGCAAGAGGTACGTTGCGAGATTCTCCGAAGTGACCCTGCTAAGTGGCCGGACGTTATTACTGACAGCTTTTGGAGTGTATGACTTGAAAAAGGGCCATTTTATTTTCAAAATCGGGCAGAAAATTTTCCGTCTTCCGAAAGGCAATACAAAACTCAGAAACGCTATATGCCACCTCATCTTTTCGTGCGAAAGGCTGTAAATGTGGAGGCGTACGAGCGACACTGGTTAATGTACTTCGAGTCCAAAGATTCCGTTTACTGTTTCATGGGCAAACTATTTTCTATTTCAAGCAACACCAGTGCTCTCACCCCGCAAGGCTTTTCTGATTGGAAAAGAGCAGAAGAAAAGGTTTGAGCACATGAAAATAGCGTCGAGCAGCTGAACTGCGTGGCAGCAAGGCTCCCGAGCTCTAACTCGAGCAGCACAATTGACAAGGAGCTGGTTAAGCATCTTGTCACAGAGACCGCTCACTGGACAGAGGTGTTGAAGCGCGTAGTCGTTGTAGTTAAACTTCTAGCTGAGCGCAACTTAGTGTTTAGGGGCAGTGAGATTTTTGGTTCACCGAGAAATGGCAATTATATGGGAGTGCCTGAGGCCATTGCCAAGTTTAATCCCTTTCTAGAGGAGCACATCGAACGCTACGGGAACAAAGGAAAAGGTCACCCATCGTATCTGTCAAAAACCATTTGTGATGAATTTATAGAGCATATGGCAAAGGCTGCCAAGGAACATCTCGTTGAAGTGAAACGCGCAAAAAAAATTATTCTCTAATTGTTAATTCGACTCCAGACGTTACTCACGTTGATCAGCTGTCAGTTGTTTTAAGATACTATTTAAATGAGAAAGTGTACGAATGCTTTTTTGTATTTGTTCCAATCTAATCGCATACCGGCTTGTATCTTTTCGATACCGCGATGTCCCTCTTGACGACCAATGGCATCTCAAGTGGTGATTGTAGGGGCCAAGCTTATGATAATGCGAGTAATATGTCAAGAAAATACAAAGGACTGCAAGCTCAAATGAGACGCCTGAACGGATTGGCAGTCTACGTCCCGTGTGCTGGTCATACACTAAACTTAGTTGACGTGTGTAGCGTTGACAGTTGCCTTGAGGCAGTCAAATTTATCACTAATTCAGAGACTGTGTCCTTTGCTGCCTCACCTAAGCGATGAAGGTATCTTTTGGACAGCATGGGCGGAACTGGCCAGCAGCTTGTTTTGAAAAGTATCTGAGACACGCTGAATCATATACGGCCATTCTGAAAAAATTCAATGTAGTCTTGTGTTGCCTTGAAGCTATATCAAAGAACTAGGAAGAAAACGGTGACACTAGGAACGTAGCGCACTCTCTTCAAGAAAATGACAAAACTAGAGACTGCATTCATGGCGATTTTCTGGAGAGAAATCTTGAATCGCTTTGACAAAACGAGCGTAGCACTTCAGAAACCAGGCCTAGACATTTCAACTGCTGTAGACTTGCTGAGCTCTCTAGAAGGCTTTGTTAATTCTTTGCGACCTCTCTTTGATACCTTCGAAAAGAGCACGCACGCTAATAAGTACCAATCAATGTTATCAGGATGAGGGCAAACGCATCGTTTTGAGTAAGCACCCGGACGGAAAAAGCGATAGCGCGCTACAAGGTAGAAAAAAAGTTTATCGTAGAGACCTACAATGTTGTACTTCACAGTCTAGTCTCTGCTTCGCGAGTGCGAAAGGCTGCCTACACTGAACCCTGCGAAAGGTTCGGATTCTTAAAATTGCTGACAGAAGTTGGGAGCGAGGCCTCTCTGGCAAAGCAGGCTGAGAAGCTGGTGAAGACCTACAAAAATGATTTGTAGCCAGCATTTTCCGCTGAACTCGCTTGCTATCATGTCCATTGAAAGTGACCTCCTCCGCGATCTATCCTTCGAACAGACTATATCTGATTTCGCCAAAGCGAAGGCGCGAAACATGCCACTGACCCGCCGCGGTGGCTCAGTGGTTAGGGCGCTCGACTACTGATCCGGAGTTCCCGGGTTCGAACCCGACCGCGGCGGCTGCATTTTTATGGAGGAAAAACGCTAAGGCGCCCGTGTGCTGTGCGATGTCAGTGCATGTTAAAGATCCCCAGCTGGTCGAAATTATTTCGGAGCCCTCCACTACGGCACCTCTTTTTTTCCTTTCTTCTTTCACTCCCTCCTTCATCCCTTCCCTTACGGCGCGGTTCAGGTGCCCAAGGATATGTGAGACAGATACTGCGCCATTTCCTTTCCCTCAAAACCAATTTATTACTATTATTTATTAAAGATGCCATTTTAAAAGAGGACTGTTTGCGCTATACGTGAATAGTTCCAATAAATTCGTTGTGTCGCCTCCCAGCCGCCACGTTGCCAATGAAACGCTGAGCAGTGTAATTCAAGATATACAAATCTTCGTCGTTCGTCTCTTGTTTGTTCATGTGATATTTAGCGTGCTTATAAAGAACTGTATGCTTGTTGTTTTTGATAGTGCCACGTTTATTTGGTGTCGTCCTTGCAAGTCTTACAATTAACAAAAATATTTTGAAATAAAGTTTTGTAATTACAGTTGGTAATTTTCATCTGTATTCTAGTGCATTTTATGGTGTTTGTATTGCATTAAGTATAGTATATATCTATTGCATATTTATAGAGTAGCGTGTATAACGATTACTGCAGTCTGATACTTGAATTTTAATAATGTTTTGGATACAACCATGCGTCTCCTCACTGGATTACACTTAGTGATGCAAACAAAGCCTAGCTTCAGAAGGATCGATATCTGAGCTGTGTTGTCTTTTCTACGTTCTTGTCCGTCTTGAGTGCACTAAACTTTTCCTTAAAGCCTAGCTTTTACTGAAAACAGAATGCAGATTAATCGCAAACTGAACATGTGTGTTGGTGTTTACAACAGCACGCGTTTCAAGCAAGGTTAGTTGGTTGGTTTTTTCGGGAAAGGAAATGGCGCAGTATTTGTGTCACATATTGGCGGACACCTGAACTGCGCCGTAAGGGATGGGATGAAAGAGGGAGCGAAAGTAGAAAGGGAGAAAGGGGTGCCGTAGTGCAGGGCTCCGAAAAATCGCGTTCCAAGCGTTTTGTTGTTTCCCTTATAATAATAATCATAATAATAATCCCGTTGATCGCACTTCGTTCTTTTTATTTTCGTGGAATTAAAATGAAACATGGCATATTTCCAGTAGCGTAGCAGACATGGGGGAGGGGGGTCAGTATAGGGAAAGGGGGCCTGCATGCGCATTAGCCCAGGGCCTCCATTTTTCTTAATCCGGCCCTGCATGGCGTAGCGCCTTTGGGCGCTTCATCGCTTTTGCCCGCCACCGAAACGCTCTGTCCGGCTGTGCACGGCGCGCATAGCAATTCGCGACTAGTGGTGGTTAAAAAATATAACAAAACGCTTGCTTACTGACCAATCAAGTTTCAAACCACGAAACATCTCTCCTTCGCTCTAGACGCCTGTGAACAACGAAACAATGATATGCTTTTACATAGTTATGACCACTCGTTTACGCACACGCACGCAGTTCGTCAACAATCCTGCACGCATCGTGACCCCTTGCGGCGCCGTAGTGGAAGGCTATAGGTAAATTTCGACCGCCTGGGGTTCTTTAACGTGCACTACATCGCATAGTATACGGGCGTTTTTGTATTTCTCCTCCATCTAAGTGCGACTGCCGCCGCTGAGGTTCGACCCCGCGAGGCTCCATGACCGAATGCTATAGCCACTGAGTCATTGCAGGGGATAGTTACTGAAAAAAAAGCCCTTCGCTAAAGTAGTCCTCTATGCAGTCGAATAGGCGTGCCATGGACGCTGGTGCGCGGATATCAAATCAACCCTCGAGAAAGCGCCAGTCATGCTCACCATGAAATACGTAGGCGCTGCGACACCTGCTGCCAACGAAATGGTACCTTCACAAGAGTATACAGTTGAAAAAGAACGCTATATAAAAGACGCAGGGCCAGAAAAAGCTATTTCACCCAACCGTCTCGGAGCCTGCTACTGTGGATAAGAGCATGTAGGAAAAGTACAATTGCTTTCTGTCAGCGAAATTAGATTACAGAAAGACGCGTACGGAAATGCTCGGAACAATGCTTCGTTCATCTGGCGACAACTCCCCAAAACGAGTACAGCGCCGCAAGGCTTAAAGCTATAAAAATAGGTGAAGACAGGTAAGGTGACGGGTTACCGTATAGCAACCCGCGCTAAGCAGTCGATATCAGAGCGCCAGTCAGCGGTTGGCGGCGTTTGGCGTCCGAGCGGAAAAACTAAAAACAAGCACGCCCACCAGCGCGAAAGATCAGACTCGGTGACTAATCAACTCGCGCAACGCTTGACCCTTTCCTTCAAGGCCGCCTCTGCCACGGCCGAAGTTCAAACGAGCAAAACAAACGCGGCACACGGTGTCTACCAGAAGGCACCTGGCAGCAGTAAGGTTGCCTAATTCAGACATCGGTTTCCCTCGCTGCTCTCGAATGAGGCACGGCGTGCGGCTATGCGGTGCTATGTGGTAATGCGTAGGCCTACGTCAGCGCTTCCAGTAGGGCGAAAAGAAAACCCACTTACCAAGAGGCCTAAGGGATAGCACCCTACTCGCAGAGGGTCAGTTCCAACGGTTCCGCTGCTCGCGGAAGGTCAAGCTCGAGAGTGCCGGCGCTCACTCAAGGTCAGCCCGAGAGGCCCGGTGCTCGTGTGGATAGCCGTCCAAGAAGACAGATCTCGCAGTGCTGTCCCCTCGCGGCAGCAGGCCAGCTCCGACTGAGCTGCAGGGTCAGGCTGCGTGCACGCGAGCCCGAACGCGCATATGGAACGCGCATTGTGCTCTTCCTCCTTGATTCACAGTGGCGCCCTCTAGGTGGCGTACGCAGCTGTGCAGTGTGACCTGCACTTTTTTCCGTCGCACGCAGTGAAGCGCAAGGGCCTCCCACTTGCCTTTTTTCCGTTGTTCATTTTTACATCTCATACAAAACCGAAAAGTAGGAAGACGAAATGAAAGGGCATTTTGACGCACACTTTTTTTTTCTTTGCTCGAAAAAAAAAGAAAGGTTTATGAAGGTTTTACGTCCCAAAACGACTCTGGCTAGGAGGGACGCCGTAGTGAAAGGCTTCGGAAATTTTGCCCTCCTGAGGTTGTTTAATGTGCACTGACATAGCACAGCACACGGGTCTCTACAATTTCGCCTCCATCGGAATGCGACCGCCGTGGCCGGGATCGAACCCGCGTCTTTTGGATCAGCAGCCGAGCGCTACAACCACTTCGCCACCGCGGCGGCTCTCGGAAAAGAAATTGCGACCTGACTCGTGCACAGCCTTTCCGTTGTTTTGCAACGGAGAGGATATAGACCTCCTTCATGTTTGCAAACAAACGAGGTGGCGCTCCAGTCGCTAGCGGGCTCGCGGTAGGCAAAAGGCCAGGGAGTGGCGTCGCGGAAAGGCGTTCAGCGCGGGGTTTTGAGTGCTTATAGGCGCGATGTCAGTTTCTGCGAATCACAGCAATGGTTGATGCTTTCAACTTAGTAATTTCTCGAAGTACACGAGATTACACACAAGGCGCCCGTGTGCTCTGCGATGTCAGTGCACGTTAAAGATCCCCAGGTGGTCGAAATTATTCCGGAGCCCTCCACTACGGCACCTCTCTCTTCCTTTTTTCTTTCACTCCCTCCTTTACCCTTCCCTTACGGCGCGGTTCAGGTGTCCAACGATATATGAGACAGATACTGCGCCATTTCCTTTCCCCACAAAAACCAATTATTATTATGTTCCATGGACTCCTTGGCAGCGCTGCAACGTGCTGTCGCGTCTCACTCTTAAAGACGAAGCTTAAGCGTCCTCCAAATTTTTCTTCTCTAATTCCCTCCTTTAGTCCTTCCCTTAAAACGCGGTTCAGGTGCTTGCCGATATGTGAGGCAGACACTGCGCCATTTCTTTTCCACAAAAACGAATTTTTCCTTACCGCCGATGCCCCGCCGCGGTGGCTCAGTGGTTAGGGCGCTCGACTACTGATCCGGAGTTCCCGGGTTCGAACCCGACCGCGGCGGCTGCGTTTTTATGGAGGAAAAACGCTAAGGCGCCCGTGTGCTGTGCGATGTCAGTGCACGTTAAAGATCCCCAGGTGGTCTAAATTATACCGCAGCCCTCCACTACAGACCTATTTGTTCCTCTCTTCTTTCACTCCCTCCTTTATCCCTTCCCTAACGGCGCGGTTCAGGTGTCCAACGATATATGAGACAGATACTGCGCCATTTCCTTTCCACCAAAAAACCAATTATTATTATGCTGTGCGACTCCCGCGGCGCCCTCAGCCGCCGGCAATCCAACGGCCTCGGTACGCCAATAGTGCGGGACATTTGCTCGCGCATCGAGCGCCTCGCGTGTAGAGGATGCGCCGTGCGTGCACAGTGGGGGCCCGGACACTGCGGCATCGCCGGCAACGAAGAAGCTGACGACCTACGACCGCCGCACATCAACTACCTCCTCGCGACCTGCCCCTTGCGCAGGAGGATGTGTCATCCAGGACCATCTCCGAAAGCAGCACCCCGAGCCACGCATCGCAGCAGGTGAGCGCATCGACAGCATCACCGGATGTCGCGCGCTCACGCCGTCGCAAAGTGTAATGTTCCTCTGCGCGAATTGGCTGTGTGTGGCCTGGAGAACGACGGGAGCGTCACGGAATCGCGACCTGTGACGTGTGTCACGGATGCGGTGCAGTGGAAACACTACAGTACCTGCTCCTTCACTGTGCCGCGTTCACCGATGCTCGTCACAATATACTTGCGGCCTATAGGGCGCTGGGCATACTAACAGACTCCCTCAAGACGCATTGTGGCCGCGGGACAGTGCGCGCACCCGTGAGCGAACCTTGGAGTGCCTCTGTGCATTCCTCGAAGAGACGGGCTTGACGTCTCGCCTGTTCTCCACCAGGTAGTTACACGCAACAGCAGCAGCGGCCAGCGGCAGCGACGGCGGCAGCAGCAGCAGCAGCAGCAGCAGCAGCAGCAGCAGCAGCAGCGTGACCTATACACTGGCCGAGGTTTACCAGTTTCGCGTAATTCCTGGAGAGCCGTGGTACGCAAGCGCGTGGATTTTGGGGAAAGGAAACGGCGCAGTATCTTCCTCACATATCTCGGCGGACACCGGATCCGCGGCGCAAGGAAAGGGATAAAGAAGGGCGTGAAAGAAGAAAGGGAGAATGAGGAGCCGAAGTGGAGGGCGTATATCTCGGTGGACACCCGAACCGCGGCGCAAGGGAAGGGATAAAGGAGGGCGTGAAAGAAGAAAGGGAGAATGAGGAGCCGAAGTGGAGGGCGTATATCTCGGTGGACACCCGAACCGCGGCGCAAGGGAAGGAATAAAGGAGGGCGTGAAAGAAGAAAGGAAGAATGAGGAGCCGTAGTGGAGGGCTCGGGAATAATGTCGACCACCTTGGGGTCTTTAACATGCACTGCCATCGCACAGCACACGGGCACCTTTGCTTTTCAATGCAGGTGAAACGCAGCCGCCACGGTCGGATTCCCGGGAACTCCGTCCGGATCAGTAGCCGAGCGCCCTAACCACTAAGCCACCGCGGCGGGTATTGTGAGACAAACAAATTATAATAAAAAGCAACAGGAGGCCAGGGTGCAGGAATTAGCGTAACGTCGGTCCTGATACAATTAAGTCTGACGCAGCGTCGTGGAGCCAATTGATAGCGCCTCTCAGTTTGTGCGCATGCGCAGAGGTATCAGGGGGGTATACATATAGCGGGGCGTTTGCCATGTAGTGGTATAGCCATGGAGAAGGAGAGCGAAAATGCTGCTCAGCTGCAATTGATGCTCAGCAGCTCAGCGTAGCTCACGCTACGTATATCCTGGCATAGCCGAGCTAATCCACTGCAAAGTTTTTCTTTGCTTAACAGCCCAATTCCCCAACAAACGGCCGTCAGCCTCCCTTTATAAATAAACAGCATATTCATTCATTCATTCATTAAAAGGGTTGGTCTCAGGAGTCTTCGCCCCTCTTAAACATGACAATAGAACAAAGAACGACTATTGCCGCCTAACCGCGCAGTGGCCCAGGGTCCCAGCTGGGTCTAAAACTCACTTGCTGAATAAATAAAGTTTTTTCTGTCAGTCTGTAAGGGCCGCAAACAGTATTTTTGCAACGAATTACCCACGACACAGTGTTTAAATAGATCAAGTAGATACTCGCCTCATACCTTCATGCAGTACTGCTGAACGGCCGTACAAGCACTGGTTGATCTTAAGCTTTCGCTTCTAGAACTGCACACAATCAGTGAGATGTCAGCGCACACTCCATAGTCTTCAATTATTGCGCCCCTTCCGAAATTCTTTTAACCCAATTTTATTTTATCAGAGTAGCCTGACGGGTAAGCTTACTTTCTGTCTGAATTCGCTACCTTATTCATCACTGATTTCATGGCACCGGTGAGGGGTCCACCCAGTGTGGGGCAGTTGTCGCGCGTTTCCTTCCCTTATAAAAACGAACGGTGGTGGTTGTGGTTTTTATTAAAAATAATAGTAAAAAGGAAGGAAAAGATTTTTGCTAGCCCCGGCATCTGCCATCGATACTGAAGCACCTGAGCTGGGGCAGCAGAAATAAAGGATAGCAGGCAGAATGGAGAAATGAAATGAAAGAGGTGAGGGGACAGGAAGAGAGGATAGGAGGAGAAGTAATATGTACAAACTATTTACACAATCAGAAATGTGTCCAGGTTGTGCGCGTGATTAGTTCATTTTAGAGGAATTAAATCACACACGCGCACAGCACTGCGTTGGTTACAACTGGAGTGGGGCGTCCAGTTAATAATCATTCAAGGTAGAACTCGCGGAGCGTTCGGTCACTGCGTGTAACTACCTGACGGAGAACAGACGGGACGTCAAGCCCGTGTGTTCGAGGAATGCACAGAGGCTCACCAAAGTTCGCTCACGAGTGCGCGCACTGCCCTGCGGCCACAATAGCGTCTTGATGGAGTCTGGTAGTATGCCCTGCGCCCTATAGGCCGCGAGCATATCGCGACGAGCATCGGCGAACGCGGCACAGTGAAGGAGCAGGTGTTCTAGTGTTTCCACTGCACCGCATCCGTCACACGCATCACTCGTCGCGATTCCGTGACGCACCTGTCGTTCCCCGGGCCACACGCAGCCAATGCGCGCGCGGAGGATCATTGCACGTTGTGACCGTGTAAGTGTGCGACAGCCGGTGACACTGTCGATGCGCTCACCTCCCGCGATGCGTGAGTCGGGGTGCTGCTTTCGGAGATGGTCGTGGATGGCCGCACGCACGTCCTCCAGCGCAAGGGGCAGATCGCTGGCAGGTAGTTGGTGTGCAGCGGTCGCGAGGTCGTCAGCTTCTTCGTTGCCTGCGATGCCGCAGTGACCGGGCACCCACTGTGCACGCACGGCACAACCTCTCTGCGCGAGGCGCTCGATGCGCGGCTCGGAAGTTCCCGTCATAGTCTGTCTGGGCTCAGATCTACATTTCTTGCTCATGGTTCAAGGATTGCCGTCAGCGTCTTCTAGGCACCCATGTCCTTTCTGTCGTATTAATTTAAAGGAACGAAGCAGAGCTGGGGCAAACACAGAAGAGTGTAATAAGCAGCCTCTTCTGCGCACTCTAAAAAACATGAGGGAGGACGGCATTGTTGAAGAATTCAGAATGAAAGTCGTTCCCCTATTCAACATTGAACCTGCATTTGTGGTTCCAGACATTTTACACATGCGCATTAGAGTCGTTAATCGCCTGGTTGATGGATTGATTGTCGAAGCAATGGACAAAGACAACCGCGATAAAGTTACGAACTTAAACACCAAGAGCACTCACGTGGAAGCAATTGTGCAGGCAATTAATAGCTGTGGTGTAAAATTTGAACTGTGGCAGGACGAAAGAAAAGGAAAAAATTTCACCTGTATTCAAGGAGACTCCTGTGAGCGCCTGCTCGAAATGCTGCCAGAGAGGCTCACTGGAAAACTCAGCCCGGAAACAGAAAAAAAAATCATCTCACTTTGGAAAATGCTTAGTCGCATTTTTGATCATTTTGAACATAACACGACCGGCGAAAGCATCGAGCAAGAAATAGCCAAATTCCATAAAACGTACTTAGAACTTGGAGAACGAGGGCATAAGGGTTACGGGGCTGAAAGAAGGACGCCATATATGCATATTCTTGTCTGTCATGCCTCAAATAAGCATCAAGAATTCAAGTGTTTGGGGTGGTTTTCGAGCGAAGGCATTGAGAAAAAGAATGATATTCTGAAGCATTTGCATCATGCAAGATCCAATAAATGGAATGCGGCCGCCGATGCGCTGAAGCTGGCAAAACGCCTTGAGAATAGCGCGCACGTAACAACAAGTCGAGCGTACAAAAAACACGATCGTTCATACTGGGTTGAGGGTATGATTGAAGAGAGTCGCACAAATAGGGCTCGAAGCGCTCCTGAAATGGAGCGCGAGGATACACCTCCCGCTTGCATCGAGGATATGGACGCGGTTGAACTGCGGACCGAATTGAAAGCTGCTGGCATTTCAACGAAAGTAAAATCAGTTCCCAAACTGCGTGAAATGTTTTGCAAAGAAAGAGAAAAACGATGTTTTCAGCAGTCGACTTGACTTCTATTAGCAAAAATTGCCTGCAATTAGCAATTGCCTGCTCGCGATGTTCCACAAGTCTGTATGCCTCAGTTTTTATCATTTCTTACTTTTTTAATGAAATATTCATCAAAAATTTTTGTAGTGCAGTATGTGCACACTTGCAGCTTGAACGGTTTACTATGTCTCTTCACTCAATGCTAAAACTCGCATTCTCGCTGGTACGACTAAACGAGAGTGAAATGCTTTGTTTGTGCTTGTGGCGACTTATATGTGCAGTAAATGTTCTTCGTTCTTCGCCATATTTGTGATAATCTTCCTTGATGTGCAATATTTACACGCTGTATCTGTATTCATGTATGATATGTTTATATTTTTTGTATCGCGCCACGCTGTGTTGTTTTGTGTTTTTTGGGTTTCATCAAGATTAGGCCAATTGTGTTTTATAATTACTGCAGTGCACGCTTGAAATGCCTTCGCAGTGCACCTCTGGCTGCCTATGTTCCCTGCGAAACGGCGCGGTTCATGTGGCTGACCTCATTGTAGCGCTAATGTTGCACCTCTCCTTTCCTCACAACCAGCCTAGTGATGTGTGGCGGTTGCAAGTGGTACACGTCTATGTAGAAAGTGTAAAGTTTTGCCATACTTAATATTTACTACCGACACTTTCTCAAGCTGGTTCTGTGCATAAGTGCATTGTGTATTTCTAGCAAACTGTCGAAATGTATCGTTTAGACTTTTTCTGCGCCATGATGTGATGCGATAATAAATGTATTCTGTCATGTCAAGTAAACTGCCGCTTTGATTTTTTGTACGAGTTTTTGTAGCGATTATTACGGCAGCATTTCGAGCCTTCAACGTGGCGGCGCCATGGTGGTGGCGGCACCGCCACCCTGTGACTGCGTTGACACCCTGTAGATGCGCCGCCACCCTGTCACGTGGTTGGTCACGTGGTGCGGCTGATCACGTGACCAAGTTCCACTCGGGCAGCTGTAGCTATCGCGTCACTCCAGGTTTAACCAAAGCTAAACCACCGTTATTTTTTTTTTGCAACTTGCACAAAAGGACAGGAACAAAGAATTGAGCAAAACACTCAACAGGTTAGGAAATTCGGTAGGCTGAAGAAGTTAAACTGAATGTACGCATTGCTACATTTAATTTTCGCTATTTTCAACTTCACTCCTGAACCTAATATGGCCTCCTTTTGGAGATTCTCATTTGCGATGGCATGTTCTATCTGCGGCCGCCTCAGCATTCACAGTTGACGGCGAGGGGACCGAATTCCCGGGGGTATTCAGCGTCGGTCGTAATCGAGTCACGTCACCATGCTGGTGAGTAACGTCATGTAGATCCGGGCGTCAGGGTACGTTAGTAAATTTCAGCTTTAACATAAGTGATGTGTCTCCACTTGGATCCCAATTTAGATCAGTTACGAAAAACAACAGAAGGAACGAAGAGGACCGGGTGGGACGCATTGCTGCCGTTATATGATCTCTAATCGTCTTTGAAACATTTTTCAGGCAGTGCTTTCAAATACGTGAAAAGGTATGTTTGGCGCATCACAGCTCCACCTGCCGCTGAGCGAGTTCTTACAACGTGAAAAAGCAATGCTTGCTTTCCGATCCCTCATAGTTATGTCACACCCAAAAATAATTGTGGAATCTCCTTCATCACGCTTTTCCATAAGCCGTATAATATTTCCATGCGTTTTGGTTTATGGTTTATTGTCCCAAAACGACTCAGGCTATGAGGAACGCCGTAGTGAAAGACTCCGGAAATTTCGACCAGCTGAGGTTCTTTAACATGCACTGAAATCGAACAGTACACGGACCACTAGCATTTCGCCTACATCAAAATCCAAGCGCTCCATAACGATCGCAAAGTACAACATTGATGACTTGACTACACAACTCCTCATTGCGGCAGCACTATGAGCAGTACTTTTGAACAAAGAAAAGAAATCGCGCTGAAATTAAGAAATTTGGGGAACACTTAGCTCCGCCTTGTTGGTATGATGCTATAGCATTAACAGGTCTTTTCTGCGGCTTGGTGTCCTCGCAATATTTTGTATTCGAAATTTCAGGCTATTTCGCATGGTCTCATGACGTAACATTTAGCCCGGCGAGCAATGAGCACTCGACCGTATAACCAGCCAACAGCCACCCGCTAGTGCACCTCCCATCTCGGACATGTGACGGCGCTTGGTCATGTCACCAGGTATCGTAATCTAGTATCTTAACCCCGCTCAGCCACAGCGTTTAATGCCGGGATGCATGAGGCGTTTTTACGGCGTGAGGCCGGCGATTTTCACCCGATGGTGAGCGCCGCCACCAATGTGGACCTACCAGATAATTTTCGCACGTCGTCCGACGACGGTTGATGAGGCGGCGGCTGACGCGAGCGAATAGGTGCGCAGAAAGCCCGCTCTTTTCCGATATGACTGCTTGCGCACGTCGCCGTCGACGAGGACGCCATGGCCGACGAGCACGTGGCGACTTGGGGGGCGGGCATGGAAACGTGACTGTCTTGAAGATAAACGATTCATCAAGCATAGTATGTCTTTTTTTTTATGGGGACATGAATTACTGTCGTATGAAAATGGGCGCTCGCGTTTCCTCGAGGCCGGTGGAAGAAAACCACGCGCGCAAAAAGCCTGTGTTGTCTCGAGCGTGTGGTTCTCGATATCTGGACATGTTCATGCGGAGTAATGGGATGAAAAAAAAAATCCGAGGGATCTGGTTGCATGTTACATTCTCGAATTTCCTGTTTACATTATCCCTACGTCATAAGACAGGCCGGTGATCAGCCATGGAACATAAAAGCTTCACATCCTGAGCCGGCCCTCGCCCTCCTAACCAAGCCAAACTTGCGACAAGCCAAGTGGGAGCTCCGCGTTTTTGCGCCACTGCATGTAATGGACTCTACCGTGGCGCGCGCGCGCACACCCACACACTCAGCCCAACACACACACACACATGCAGAAAAAGGCAGTGAACTAGGGCGCCAGAAAGTCACGTGCATGCAGGTACAATTCCTATACAAGCGCATCCCGAAAATGGTTACACGTTTAAATGGTATTATTCAATAATTTGTACGCTGAGCAACCTGTCACCATACTTGTGTATAAATGCAGGAAACACATGTTGTGTGCAAGCAGCCTAGGTAAAATGATCAGCGCCGTTCGTAAGTAGAACGCAGCATATTTTCATTTTTGCGAAAGCATAGCAGCTCATATGGAGGAAAATCAGGCGTTGTCCTCCCCAGAGGTTTGGAAAAACCACGTGACCTAATCAGAAAAAGAAAAATTAAGTTTCGTAAATAAAATACTTTCCGAAGTGGGTTCCGCACCCACGAAGGGAACCCGCCGCATTGGCTCAGTGGACAGGGCGCGATGTCAGTGCACGCTAAACATCCCCAGGTGGTCTAAATTATTCCAGAACCCTCCACTACGGCACCTTTTTCTTCTTTTTTTTCACTCCCTCCATTTTCCCTTTACGGCGCGGTTCAGGTGTCAGCCGATATGAAAGACAGATACTGCGCCATTTCCTTTCTCAAAAAACCAATTTTCAATTTTTACTTTTTTCCCCGCCGCGGTGGCTCAGTGGTTAGGGCGCTCGTCTACTGATCCGGAGTTCCCGGGTTCGAACCCGACCGCGGCGGCTGCGTTTTTATGGAGGAAAAACGCTAAGGCGCCCGTGTGCTGTGCGATGTCAGTGCACGTTAAAGATCCCCAGGTGGTCGAAATTATTCCGGAGCCCTCCACTACGGCACCTCTCTCTTCCTTTCTTCTTTCACTCCCTCCTTTACTCTTCCCTTACGGCGCGGTTCAGGTGTCCAACGATATATGAGATTGATACTGCGCCATTTCCTTTCCCTCCAAAACCAATTATTATTAATTTTTACTTTCAAGGTTAGTTTCTAAAATTGGTTTTGAGGAAAGGAAATGGCGCAGTAACTGTCTCACATATAACGGTGGACGCTCGAACCACGCCGTGAGAGGACTGACCTCTGGCCCACTTGAAGGTCAAAACCGTAAGCACCGCGAAATCGTTACGAGGTAGCATAGTGAAGCTTTCGCATCAAAAGTGAAGGAAAATAATGTTGCCGGCCGTGGCAATTGCTATCTAATATCTTAACCACCCGAGCTGCAGCCGGCGGAGGAGAAAGAGAAATGATATCGAGGAGAAATATAAAGGGGAGCGATAGCAAGGAAGCACAGGATCGAGTATTCGGGTGTGGCTCAATCCCCGGTCCGCATTCGAAGGGGGATGCCATTCACATACCTGGCTTAATAACTCATATGGGCCCTTGAGGCTTGGGTGTTACGCATATTTTTGAAAGTATGGCGGAGTGCTTGGCGTAACGCACTCTGGCACAGGTCAGCCCGGTATTGCACTGCCTCCGGGATTGGCCCGTGGCCTACGGGCTATTGCGCGCGCTTTTCTTCTGTCTCTTTACTCCCATCTTTCACCTCCTACTATCAGCACGCAGGCAGCTGGGCGTGGCTCCGCATTGAGCCAGTAAGCAAGCCCGTGCTTTTCCTTTCGTCCTTCTGTCGACAACTCAACTCGAAAAAAGGAAGCACAATGGCTCGAGCTGGGTTTGGGTATCGTCGCCTTCATCAACTTCCATTCGGGCGGCGTGAACTGATCAGCTTGGCTGGCCATTGCATTAGAGCAGCACGCCATCGCCGCAGCCGAACACCACGCTGCAAGCTTTCTCCTTCACAGCTCGTCAGTAGACTTAATTGTTGTCCGTAATTTTTTCCCCGTTGCGAAAAAACTTGACAATTATGGTGAGTCAGGTTATAACTGCAACCTCTTTCGAAAAAATAAAAACACTGACGTGTAAACAAATGCGCAACACAAGGTTCTTACTGATGCTTATACGGCCGCTAGTTCTGTTCTGTCACCAGTCATCAGATTTTCTGTACAGCAAAACACCATTTACCATGAAGACACAGACCGTCCCACGGGGAGAAGCTGGGTGCAGCGCTAAAAAAATTCTATTCCATGCATTATGCTCTGGACTCACTGAGTGATAGCTGGGCCTTGGCACAATTCTGGAACGTTTAGCCATATCTTGTGTGGTGTGCATATATACCGCCAGTAGTTTTTGACAAATGGCCCCTCAAAGTCGGACAAAGACGGGGCGTGTACACCGCTTCAACCCCAACCCGACTTCTTTCTTTTCTTGCACCGCAGTAAAGGAACATACTAGGGGAGCCGTACAGTCAGCCCGTTTCGAAAACGCTGGGTGGAAAAAAAAACAGAAACGCGAAGGGTGCCCCCCTCCCGAGGAGCATGGCTTGAGGGGAGGACACACAAAGCGGACAATGGGCGAAGCTTACTAGCATCTCTCTCTCAAATCGGGAGGAAGAATGTAAGAGAAGGAGGAGGAGCTCAACTTCATGCGGCCCGTGGTGGCGGCGTTGTGAACTAGGAGCGGATGAACCAGAATCCTGGCCATGGCGAATTTCCCGCACTAGTGGGGTACCGCGGCCGTTAGATTGCAGGCGGCTGAGGGCGGCGCGGGAGTCGCACAGCAGAGCACTCCTGGGCGGCGGTGGGCCGAGGGTGAGCAGCAGGTCCAGCCCGAGGCGGATCCCCATCAACTCCGCCGTGGTGGAGGAGCCAAGGAAGGCTGCGTGTTGCTGGCTGTGCAGTCGCAGGGCGGGGATCGTGGCCGCCGCCGCAAGGGAGCAGCTGTCGCGGGCCACTGAGCCGTCGGTGTACACGAGGAGATGGTCCTGGAGCTCCTCGTGTATGACGGCTCTGGCCAGCTGCTGCACAGCACAGAGGGTCAATTGGGTCAATTGCTCATACTCGAGCAGCGCCGCGCCCTTTCTTGAGCGCGGATGCGAGCGCATACGCTGCAGCAGCGAGCCGCCGTCCGGTGCGCGGTGAAGCCGGTCGATGTGATTTAATGCCCTGCGCGCTGCTTGGAGCTCAACTGGCCACGCTCCTGCCTCGGCCAACGTTGCGGCGCACTGCGAGTTTTTGGGCAGGCCTAGGCACACGCGCAGGGACTTGCGGTGCTGAAGCTCGAGTTTCTTCCAGCACGGCTTGCGCACTGTGACGAGCAGCAGCGCATAGAGCACCGCCCCCAAAGCTGCGGCATTGTATAGCCGCAGCGCGGCTTGCTGGGAGATGCCCTGGCCCCGAGCGGTGAGCTTGTGCACGGCGGCGGTGATCCTCTTCATCTGCAGACAGGCCTTGGTCGCCGCGGGGCGGAAGGAAAGGCGCCAGTCGATGTCCAGGCCAAGGTACCGTACCGATTTGCGCCAAGGAATCGGAGTCCCGTCCAGTGAGTGTGGCGCAAGGTGCGCGCGCGAGCGCGAAACGCAGGCCATGGCCAACGATTTGTCCGCGCTCAGCGACAGACCAAGGCCGCGCAAGCTGGCATCGATTGCAGTCAGGGATCCCTGAAGGCACCCCCGCACGCGGAACGCCTCGCCCGGTGGTCCCCGGCACCACAGAGCTATGTCGTCTGCATATATGGGCATGTACACATGGTGTCGGCCGCTCGTGGGGAGGGAGGCCGGCACCACCGACATGGCCACATTAAACAGAAATGGTGATAGGACAGAGCCCTGCGGCACGCCCATGTCGACCGGGCGAGGCTTGGAGAGCTTACCCCCAACTCATACGCGCATGGTGCGCCCGCTCAGGAAGCCATGAACGTATCGCAAAAGGCGCCCGCTCACACCAGCCCCCTCAAGCACCGCGAGAATTGGTGCGCGGTGAACGTTGTCAAAAGCGCCCGAGACGTCCAGTAGTAACAGCAGCGAAATCTGGCCTGCCGCCTTTGTCGTTTGAAGGCGGCCGTGCGCTTGCACGAGCCTGAACGGTAACAAGGGAGTAAGTAGCTCAAGAGCACTGCCAAGATAACAAAAAAAATATACATTTGTTTCAGGAAAGAAAAAAAACTCTTTCTTCCCTTCTTCATTCACTCCCTCCTTCATCTCCCCTTACGGCGCTGTTCAGGTGTGCAACGATCTGAGACAGATACTACGCCATTTCGTTCCCCAGAAACCAGTTATAATAATAATAATTATTATTATTATTATTATTATTATTATTATTATTATTATTATTATTATTATTATTATTATTATATTATTATTTTTATTATTATTATTATTATTATTATTATTATTATTATTATTATTATTATTATTATTATTATTATTATTATTATTATTATTATTATTATTATTATTATTATTATTATTATTATTATTATTGCACTCCAACCAGCGGAGTTCCTCAGGGCTCGGTATTAGGCCCGCTTCTGTTCTCTGTTTTTATCAATGACGTTTCCTCCGTTGTCAAAAACTCCTCGTTTCTCCTTTATGCGGACGATATAAAAATGTTCAAGGCAATACAAACTCTTCATGATTGCTTGTCATTGCAATCGGACATATCCGCCTTCTCTGATTGGTGCTTGAAGAATGGGCTCACTCTCAATTCATCTAAAACCAAGGTTGTCTCATTTACGCGTAAAACGCACAGTCTTCTCTACTCTTATTCTGTGAATGGTAGGCTGCTGCCGAGGGTTGATGAAATTAATGACCTCGGCGTACTTTTCGACCGCAGCCTCAGCTTCTCCTCTCATACAAAACGCATTGCTCTGCAGGCTATGCGTACACTTGGCTTCATCTGCAGGCTTTCGAGAGAGTTTCGAGCCCCACTTCCTTTCTTAACGGCACTTGCCAGTCGAACTGTGAAAAAATCGACAGAGTTCAGCTAAAGTTTTTACGCATATTTCAACATCGGTTTTCTTGCAAAACTTCCAGCTCTTGTCCCAGGCGGAGTAACTCACTGCAGCTTCCTTCTCTTAGCTGCCGTCGCGTGAGGGCAGATATAATTTTCTTGTATAAACTTCTTCATGGTCACATTCTATGCCCTCAGCTCCTAGCGCGTATCCTTTTGCGTGTACCGCGAAAGAGCATAAGGGAATTCAGACCATTCCAAGTTTCTGCGCTCCTGCACTACCTCTCCCCTCTGGACAGAATGCAAAAGTTGTTCAATTCTCTTTGTCCTCACCTTGATATATTCGAAAATTCTCTCCCTTCTTTTATATTGGATGTCCGTGACGTTCCACTTTGAGCACTCTTTTTCTCATACATAACTTCCCCTTTCATGCATTTTGACTTTACTACACTTGTGCATTTGCACTGGTATTATATTGTTTTTTTTTCTCCTTAATTGTTCATCACGTCTACTTGTTTTCATTAATGTTATTTCTTTAATACTGTGTACTCACGCCTGATTGTCTGTAACGCGTTCGCTAATTACATTTATTATTGTGTATGATTGTATTTCTAGCTTGTATTTCAGAGGTTTCTTATTCGTTCATATTAGTATTGGCTTTATTCTTGTTTGTATTTTGCTATATGCTGTACTTGGCTGTTATCGGTCGTTCTTGTGTTCATTCTCTTTGTTTATTGTTTCATTAGTTGTTTATATGTCTGTTGCCTGTTCTAGCTGTTTCCATTTACCGCTGTTCTCGCTGTTTTCTTGTTTTCACTTTTTTGCGTCATGCTTGCTGTCACGCCTAGTTTATATGTCTTTTTTTCTATCGCCTTGACTGCTGCATTACCTCCCGTGAGTCTCTTCCTTTGTGGAAGACAAATTTACATTTTGTGCGTGTGAATGGTGTGCCAGCACCAAGACCTTTGGGTTGTTCCTGGGCACCGAAAAATAAAGATTGATTGATTGATTGATTGATTGATTGATTGATTGATTGATTGATTGATTGATTGATTGAAGTTTCTGCGCTCCTGCACTCCCTCTCCCCTCTGGACAGAATGCAAAAGTTGTTTTATCCTCTTTGTCCTCACCTTGATATATTCGAAAATTCTCTCCCTTCCTTTATATTGAATGTCCGTGACGTTCCACTTTGAGCACTCTTTTTCTCATACATAACTTCCCCTTTCATGCATTTTGTCTTTACTACACTTGTGCGTTTGCACCGGTATTATATTGTTTTTTTCTCTCCTTAATGGTACATCACGTGTACTTGTTTTCATTAATATTATTTCTTTAATACTGTGTGCTCACGCCTGATTGTCTGTAACGCGTTCACTAATTACATTTCTTATTGTGTATGATTGTATTTCTAGCTTGTATTTCAGAGATCTCTTATTCGTTCATATTAGTATTGGCTTTATTCTTGTTTGTATTTTGATATATGCTGTACTTGGCTGTTATCGGTCGTTCTTGTGTTCATTCTCTTTGTTTATTGTTTTATTAGTTATTTATATGTCTGTTGCCTGTTCTAGCTGTTTTCATTTACCGCTGTTCTCGCTGTTTCCTTGTACTCGCTTTTTTTGTTTCAGGCTTGCTGTCGCGCCTTGTTTATGTGTCTTTTTTTTCTATCGCCTTGACTGCTGCATTACCTCCCCTGAGTGTCTTCCTTTGTAGTGAAATAAATGTACATTTTGTGCGTGTGAATGGTGTACCAGCACCAAGACCTTTGGGTTGTTCCTGGGCACCGAAAAAAATAAAGATTGATTGATTGATTGATTGATTGATTATTATTATTATTATTATTATTATTATTATTATTATTATTATTATTATTATTATTATTATTATTATTATTATTATTATTATTATTATTATTATTATTATTATTATTATTATTATTATTATTATTATTATTATTATTATTATTATTATTATTATTATTAAAAAAGCTCTACCTCTCCATATGCTTGTCGCTTTTGGAATATGCGTCTGTTGTTTGGAACGGCACCTGCCAGTCGAACTGTGAAAAAATCGACAGAGTTCAGCTAAAGTTTTTACGCATATTTCAACATCGGTTTTCTTGCAAAACTTCCAGCTCTCGTCCCAGACGGAGTAACTCACTGCAGCTTCCTTCTCTTAGCTGCCGTCGCGTGAGGGCAGATATAATTTTCTTGTATAAACTTCTTCATGGTCACATTCTATGCCCTCAGCTCCTAGCGGGTATCCTTTTGCGTGTACCGCGAAAGAGCATAAGGGAATTCAGACTATTCAAAGTTTCTGCGCTCCTGCACTACCTCTCCCCTCTGGACAGAATGCAAAAGTTGTTCAATTCTCTTTGTCCTCACCTTGATGTATTCGAAAATTCTCTCCCTTCCTTTATATTGAATGTCCGTGACGTTCCATTTTGAGCACTCTTTTTCTCATACATAACTTCTCCTTTCATGCATTTTGTCTTTACTACACTTCTGCGTTTGCACCGGTATTATATTGTTTTTTTCTCTCCTTAATTGTACATCACGTGTACTTGTTTTCATTAATATTATTTCTTTAATACTGTGTACTCACGCCTGATTGTCTGTAACGCGTTCACTAATTACATTTCTTATTGTGTATGATTGTATTTCTAGCTTGTATTTCAGAGATCTCCTGTTCGTTCATAATAGTATTGGCTTTATTCTTGTTTGTATTTTGATATATGCTGTACTTGGCTGTTATCGGTCGTTCTTGTGTTCATTCTCTTTGTTTATTGTTTTATTAGTTATTTATATGTCTGTTGCCTGTTCTAGCTGTTTTCATTTACCGCTGTTCTCGCTGTTTCCTTGTTTTCGCTTTTTTGCTTCACGCTTGCTGTCACGCCTAGTTTATGTCTTTTTTTTCTATCGCCTTGACTGCTGCATTACCTCCCCTGAGTGTCTTCCTTTGTAGTGAAATAAATGTACATTTTGTGCGTGTGAATGGTGTACCAGCACCAAGACCTTTGGGTTGTTCCTGGGCACCGAAAAAATAAAGATTGATTGATTGATTATTATTATTATTATTATTATTATTGTCAATATTATTATTATTATTATTATTATTATTATTATTATTATTATTATTATTATTATATTATTATTATTATTATTATTATTATTAATATTATTATTATTATTATTATTATTATTATTATTATTATTATTATTATTATTATTATTATTATTATTATTATTATTATAGTGGAGGGCCCCGGAATAATTTCAACACAGCACAGCACTCGGGACCATACTCCATACACGGGTGCCTTAGCGTTTTTCCTCCATAAAAACGCAGCCGCCGCGGTCGGGTTCGAACCCGGGAACTCCAGATCTCGGGTTCGAACCCGACCGCCGCGGCTGCGTTTTTATGGAGGAAAAACGATAAGGCGCGCGGGTGCTGTGCGATGTCAGTGCACGTTAAAGATCCCCAGGTGGTCGAAATTATTCCGGAGCCCTCCACTACGGCACCTCTCTCTTCCTTTCTTCTTTCACTCCCTCCTTTACCCTTCCCTTACGGCGCGGTTCAGGTGTCCAACGATATATGAGACAGATACTGCGCCATTTCCTTTTCCTCCAAAACCAATTATTATTATTATTATGCTGCTTTCGGAGATGGTCCTGGATGACCGCACGCACATCCTCCTGTACAAGGGGCAGATCGCGGGGAGGTAGTTGATGTGCGGCGGTCGTAGGTCATCAGCTTCTTCGTTGCCGGCGATGCCGCAGTGTCCGGGGCCCCACTGTGCACGCACGGCGCATCCTCTAGGCGCGAGCCACGCATCGCAGCAGGTGAGCGCATCGACAGCATCACCGGATGTCGCGCGCTCACGCCGTCGCAACGTGTAATGATCCTCTGCGCGCATTGGCTGCGTGTGGCCTGGGGAACGACGGGAGCGTCACGGAATCGCGACCAGTGACGTGTGTCACGGATGCGGTGCAGTGGAAACACTACAGTACCTGCTCCTTCACTGTGCCGCGTTCACCGATGCTCGTCACGATATACTTGCGGCCTATAGGGCGCTGGGCATACTACCAGACTCCCTCAAGACGCATTGTGGCCGCGGGACAGTGAGCGCACCCGTGAGCGAACCTTGGAATGCCTCTGTGCATTCCTCGAAGAGACGGGCTTGACGTCTCGCCTGTTCTCCACCAGGTAGTTACACGCAACAGCAGCAGCGGCCAGCGGCAGCGATGGCGGCAGCAGCAGCAGCAGCAGCAGCAGCAGCAGCAGCGTGACCTATACACTGGCCGAGGTTGACCAGTTTCGCGTAATTCCTGGAGAGCCGTGCTACGCAAGCGCATGGATTTTAGGGAAAGGAAACGGCGCAGTATCTTCCTCACATATCTCGGCGGACACCGGATCCGCGGCGCAAGGAAAGGGATAAAAAAGGGCGTGAAAGAAGAAAGGGAGAATGAGGAGCCGAAGTGGAGGGCGTGTATCTTGGTGGACACCCGAACCGCGGCGCAAGGGAAGGGATAAAGGAGGGCGTGAAAGAAGAAAGGGAGAATGAGGAGCCGAAGTGGAGGGCGTATATCTCGGTGGACACCCGAACCGCGGCGCAAGGGAAGAGATAAAGGAGGGCGTGAAAGAAGAAAGGAAGAATGAGGAGCCGTAGTGGAGGGCTCGGGAATAATTTCGACCACCTTGGGGTCTTAAACATGCACTGACATCGCACAGCACACGGGCACCTTTGCGTTTCAATGGAGGTGAAACGCAGCCGCCACGGTCGAATTCGAACCCGGGAACTCCGTCCGGATCAGTAGCCGAGCGCCCTAACCACTAAGCCACCGCGGCGGGTATTGTGAGACAAACAAATTTTAATAAAAAGCAACAGGAGGCCAGGGTGCAGGAATTAGCGTAACGTCGGTCCTGATACAATTAAGTCTGACGCAGCGTCGGGAGCCACTTCATAGCGCCTCTCGGTTTGTGCGCATGCGCAGAGGTATCAGGGGGGTATACATATAGCGGGGCGTTTGCCATGATGTGGTATAGCCATGGAGAAGGAGAGCGAAAATGCTGCTCAGCTGCAATTGATGCTCAGCAGCTCAGCGTAGCTCACGCTACGTATATCCTGGCATAGCCGAGCTAATCCACTGCAAAGTTTTTCTTTGCTTAACAGCCCAATTCCCCAACAAACGGCCGTCAGCCTCCCTTTATAAACAGCATATTCATTCATTCATTCATTCATTCATTCATTCATTCATTCATTAAAAGGGTTGGCCTTCGCCCCTCTTAAACATGACAATAGATTCAGCACAATAGCCAAACGGGCGAGTTGGTGGTACATATTGGTGGCAAACAGCGCAACGACGCGGACAGAGTGGAAGAAAATACAGGACAAGCGCTGTTCACAACTGAAATTTATTTAAGGAAAACAGTACATTTTATAGAAAAAGTGGCCACCTTATCAGCTAGTACATAGACAAAACCCAAGTTTCTACGTGGCATCGAGGAATGCAACCTCACTGTCATATAACAAAATAGATGGCTTACTGACAGATAACCTTGTTTTTTTCTTCATGTGATATGCTTCCATAATCTCACGTGTTAATCGGGTCGGGTGTTTGTAGAGGATATCACAGTAAGGCAATGAAGGAAAACAAAATTGGCAGTCTCGAACATGGTCAACTAGATGATTAGATTTGTTAGATTCAAGATTATTTGCATGCTCTTTCAAACGTGTATTCATGCAACGCCCCGTCTGCCCGATATATATTTGTCCGCATGACATTGGGATCTTGTACACAACCTCTTCTGCGCATGGCACATACATTGTTTCGCGCTTAACCCCACAAGTTGTTTCAGATTCTTTTCGTTGCTCAGCCTTTCTTTCCAAAACAGCACAAACCCTTTTAAGTTTCTTGGGTGCTGAAAAAACCACCCCTACGCCATTCCTTTTTGCCACATTTTTAAGATTATGTGACATACGGTGTACGTATGGGAGGATGGCAAACTTTATCCTTTCCATTTTTCCCGGACTAGGGACCAAAGATGGATTCCTAAGCTTTTTGGCTACCTTGTTACAGCCCAATAACATAACACCATCCGGGTATCCAGCTTCCTTCAACCTTTTAATTTGTTCGTTGAAGCTGTTGGTTGCCATATGGATACAAGATTTTGATAATGAGGACAAAAGAGATGAGACCACAATTCCTGTTTTAACTGTTTTGGAATGATGCGATTTATAATTTAACAGCGGTTTTCCCATCCTTGGACGATATTCCCAACAGACGTGCCCCGTCGCAACCTTCAAACTCAGATCTAAAAATTGTAGCTTACTACCGACCGTGACCTCAGTGGTGAACTCTAGACCTAAAGCATTTTCTTTAAATACTTTTAGTACATCAGTCATGCGCCTTGAAAAGTTAGTTATTCCTACAAAAATCAAGAAGTCATCGACGTAACGAAAGATGCGTGACGCCATTCCCGACAGATTTTCCTGGATACCACGATCAACAAAGGACAAAAATATATCGCTAATCACTGGTGCCACCCTGGATCCAATGCAAACACCCGCTTTTTGGGTATACAGTTTATTGTCCCATTCAACGAACATTGACTTTAAATAAAAAGACAGCAGCTCAAGAAAGCTAGCCACAGAAATGCCACACCCTCTAATAAACTGTTCATCATCGTCAATTGTTACACATTTTGAAACCGCGTTCATCAATTCATTGTGAGGGAGGGAATAGAACAGATCAACCACGTCAATACTGAACACTGTACATGAGCCTGGGTTTTCATGTCGCAGAAAATTTACCACACCTTTAGAGTTGCGAACTCTGAATGGGTCCTTAATAGCAAAAGTAGCCAAGAATTTCTGTAGATACCCTGAAATTCCATATTGCCAAGTGCTCCTCTCAGTTACAATAGCCCGAAATGGCATGCCATCTTTGTGCGACTTCGCTGAGAAAAAAATCTTTAAACTAAGTCCTTTAGCCTTATTGACACTTGCTTTAAGCCGGTCCAGGTTCATACCCTCCAGCAAGCGCAGAGCTCTGGCTTTTACTTTTCCTGGTTTTGTCGAAACCGGGACGAAGTTTTTCTGCACAGCCTCCATCGCTTTCAAAGAAAACATTGTTTTCGGAAGGACCACAAAACATCCTTCCTTATCAGCTGTCAATAGCCTCAAATTATTTGAATGCAGGAAATTGACTAGAGAACCGTATCCCTCCCTATATCTGTCAGTCTGTGTTCTTGACAAAACCGCGGTACACTCCTCAACGCATCTCGGTTGGTAAACGTCCTGTGCGAGATGCGAAACCGACCGGGCGATAGTCACCTTATCCTCTTTTCGCAGATGCGGCTTCATGCAGAACTTTGGTCCCATTTTTAGCAGGCTCTCGTGCTGCTGTGGCATAGGTGTTTCACCCAGAATGATGACTTTTCCTGGTTGCTGCGGTGTCTTCTTCCTTTTTGGTTGTTGTGGTCGCACCTTGGCCCACAGGAACTCCGTATACTGGTCCGAAGTTGCACACCAGTCCCGGAAAAACCGCAGGTGGCCTTGACGGTCTCCGCTCCGCTCACAGGCAACACAAAGGCGGTCTTTGAAGAATCTACTTTGATGCCACCATTCTGAAGATAATATTTTGCACATGCGGCGTCAATAGCCCTTGGATGGTTGCAGGAAACCGCACATCACTTGAAGATCCGGTGTACATAGGCCTTGCCTCGCATACCACGGCGCAACACGGGCTTTGCACACACAAAGAGCTATCATCGATGCTAGTACGGCAGTGTTATCCAGATGCTGGTTAGGACAGATAATAGAGCCCGAAGTAGAAGAAAAAAAAATGTGGCAAAAAGGTATGGCGTAGGGGTGGTTTTTTCAGAACCCAAGAAGCTTAAAAGGGTTTGTGCTGTTTTGGAAAGAAAGGCTGAGCAACGAAAAGAATCTGAAACAACTTGTGGGGTTAAGCGCGAAACAATGTATGTGCCATGCGCAGAAGAGGTTGTGTACAAAATCCCAATGTCATGCGGACAAATATATATCGGGCAGACGGGGCGTTGCATGAATACACGTTTGAAAGAGCATGCAAATAATCTTGAATCTAACAAATCTAATCATCTAGTTGACCATGTTCGAGACTGCCAATTTTGTTTTCCTTCATTGCCTTACTGTGATATCCTCTACAAACACCCGTCCCGATTAACACGTGAGATTATGGAAGCATATCACATGAAGAAAAAAACAAGGTTATGTGTCAGTAAGCCACCTATTTCATTATATGACAGTGAGGTTGCATTCCTCGATGCCACGTAGAAACTTGGGTTTTGTCTATGTACTAGCTGAAAAGTTGGCCACCTTTTCTATAAAATGTTCTGTTTTCCTTAAATAAATTTCAGTTGTGAGCAGCGCTTGTCCTGTATTTTCTTCCACTCTGTCCGCGTCATTGCGCTGTTTGCCACCAATATGACAATAGAACAAAGAACGACTATTGCCGCCTAATCGCGCAGCGGCCCAGGGACCCAGCTGGGTCTAACACTCATTTGCTGAATAAATAAAGTTTTTCTGTCAGTCTGTAAGGGCCGCAAACAGTATTTTTGCAACGAATTACCCACGACATAGTGTTTAAATAGATCAAGTAGATACTCGCCTTATACCTTCATGCAGTACTGCCGAACGGTCGTACAAGCACTGGTTGATCTTAAGCTTTCGCTTCTAGAACTGCACACAATCAGTGAGATGTCAGCGCACACTCCACAGTCTTCAATTATTGCGCCCCTTCTGAAATTCTTTTAACCAAATTTTATTTTATCAGAGTAGCCTGACGGGTAAGCTTACTTTCTGTCTACATTCGCTACCTTATTCATCACTGCTTTCATGGCACCGGTGAGGGGTCCACCCAGTGTGGGGCAGTTGTTGCGCGTTTCCTTCCCTTATAAAAACGAACGCAGTCTTTGTCGTTTGAAGGCGGCCGTGCACTTGCACGAGCCCCCACGGTAACAAGGGAGTAAGAACTTCAAGAGCACTGCCAAGATAACAAAAAAAATACATTTGTTTCAGGAAAGAAAAAAAACGCAGTAATTTTCTCACTCCCGCAGTACACTACATGCGATGTTTTTTTTTTAGCAAATGAAAGGTGCCGTAATTGCCTCGTTTATCGGTGGACCTCTCAACCGCGTCCTGAGGGACACTCTTCTCTACTTTGCGTTTCTACCCGCCGCGGTGGCTCAGTGGGTAGCACCCTCGGCTACTGATCGGGAGTTCTCGGGTGCGAACCCGACCGCGGCGGGGCCGGCGGCTGTTTTTTTATGGAGGCAAAACGCTAAGGAGCCCGTGTGCTGTACGATGTCAGTGCATGTTAAAGATCCCCAGGTGGTCGAAATTATTCCGGAGCCCTCCACTACGGCACCTCTTTCTTCCCTTCTTCATTCACTCTTTCCTTCATCTCTTCCCTTACGGCGCTGTTCAGGTGTGCAACGATCTGAGACAGATACTGCGCCATTTCGTTTCCCCAGAAACCAGTTATTATTATTATTATTATTATTATTATTATTATTATTATTATTATTATTATTATTATTATTATTATTATTATTATTATTATTATTATTATTATTATTATTATTATTATTATTATTATTATTATTATTATTGCGTGAGGGCAGATATAATTTTCTTGTATAAACTTCTTCATGGTCACTTTCTATGCCCTCAGCTCCTAGCGCGTATCCTTTTGCGTGTACCGCGAAAGAGCATAAGGGAATTCAGACCATTCCATGTTTCTGCGCTCCTGCACTACCTCTCCCCTCTGGACAGAATGCAAAAGTTGTTCAATTCTCTTTGTCCTCACCTTGATATATTCGAAAATTCTCTCCCTTCTTTTATATTAGATGTCCGTGACGTTCCACTTTGAGCACTCTTTTTCTCATACATAACTTCCCCTTTCATGCATTTTGACCTTACTACACTTGTGCATATGCACTGGTATTATATTGTTTTTTTTCCTTAATTGTTCATCACGTCTACTTGTTTTCATTAATGTTATTTCTTTAATACTGTGTACTCACGCCTGATTGTCTGTAACGCGTTCACTAATTACATTTCTTATTGTGTATGATTGTATTTCTAGCTTGTATTTCAGAGGTTTCTTATTCGTTCATATTAGTATTGGCTTTATTCTTGTTTGTATTTTGCTATATGGTGTACTTGGCTGTTATCGGTCGTTCTTGTGTTCATTCTCTTTGTTTATTGTTTCATTAGTTGTTTATATGTCTGTTGCCTGTTCTAGCTGTTTTAATTTACCGCTGTTCTCGCTGTTTTCTTGTTTTCACTTTTTTGCTTCATGCTTGCTGTCACGCCTAGTTTATATGTCTTTTTTTCTATCGCCTTGACTGCTGCATTACCTCTCGTGAGTCTCTTCCTTTGTGGAAGACAAATTTACGTTTTGTGCGTGTGAATGGTGTACCAGCACCAAGACCTTTGGGTTGTTCCTGGGCACCGAAAAATAAAGATTGATTGATTGATTGATTATTATTATTATTATTATTATTATTATTATTATTATTATTATTATTATTATTATTATTATTATTATTATTATTATTATTATTATTATTATTATTATTATTATTATTATTATTATTATTATTATTATTATTATTATTATTATTATTATTATTATTATTATTATTATTATTATTATTATTATTATAGTGGAGGGCCCCGGAATAATTTCAACACAGCACAGCACTCGGGACCATACTCCATACACGGGTGCCTTAGCGTTTTTCCTCCATAAAAACGCAGCCGCCGCGGTCGGGTTCGAACCCGGGAACTCCGGATCTCGGGTTCGAACCCGACCGCGGCGGCTGCGTTTTTATGGAGGAAAAACGCTAAGGCGCGCGGGTGCTGTGCGATGTCAGTGCACGTTAAAGATCCCCAGGTGGTCGAAATTATTCCGGAGCCCTCCACTACGGCACCTCTCTCTTCCTTTCTTCTTTCACTCCCTCCTTTACTCTTCCCTTACGGCGCGGTTCAGGTGTCCAACGATATATGAGATTGATACTGCGCCATTTCCTTTCCCTCCAAAACCAATTATTATTAATTTTTACTTTCAAGGTTAGTTTCTAAAATTGGTTTTGAGGAAAGGAAATGGCGCAGTAACTGTCTCACATATATCGGTGGACGCTCGAACCACGCCGTGAGAGGGCTGACCTCTGGCCCACTTGAAGGTCAAAACCGTAAGCACCGCGAAATCGTTACGAGGTAGCATAGTGAAGCTTTCGCATCAAAAGTGAAGGAAAATAATGTTGCCGGCCGTGGCAATTGCTATCTAATATCTTAACCACCCGAGCTGCAGCCGGCGAAGGAGAAAGAGAAATGATATCGAGGAGAAATATAAAGGGGAGCGATAGCAAGGAAGCACAGGATCGAGTATTCGGGTGTGGCTCAATCCCCGGTCCGCATTCGAAGGGGGATGCCATTCACATACCTGGCTTAATATCTCATATGGGCCCTTGAGGCTTGGGTGTTACGCATATTTTTGAAAGTATGGCGGAGTGCTTGGCGTAACGCACTCTGGCACAGGTCAGCCCGGTATTGCACTGCCTCCGGGATTGGCCCGTGGCCTACGGGCTATTGCGCGCGCTTTTCTTCTGTCTCTTTACTCCCATCTTTCACCTCCTACTATCAGCACGCAGGCAGCTGGGCGTGGCTCCGCATTGAGCCAGTAAGCAAGCCCGTGCTTTTCCTTTCGTCCTTCTGTCGACAACTCAACTCGAAAAAAGGAAGCACAATGGCTCGAGCTGGGTTTGGGTATCGTCGCCTTCATCAACTTCCATTCGGGCGGCGTGAACTGATCAGCTTGGCTGGCCATTGCATTAGAGCAGCACGCCATCGCCGCAGCCGAACACCACGCTGCAAGCTTTCTCCTTCACAGCTCGTCAGTAGACCTAATTGTTGTCCGTAATTTTTCCCCGTTGCGAAAAAGTTTGACAATTATGGTGAGTCAGGTTATAACTGCAACCTCTTTCGAAAAAATAAAAACACTGACGTGTAAACAAATGCGCAACACAAGGTTCTTACTGATGCTTATACGGCCGCTAGTTCTGTTCTGTCACCAGTCATCAGATTTTCTGTACAGCAAAACACCATTTACCATGAAGACACAGACCGTCCCACGGGGAGAAGTTGGGTGCAGCGCTAAAAAAATTCTATTCCATGCATTATGCTCTGGACTCACTGAGTGATAGCTGGGCCTTGGCACAATTCTGGAACGTTTAGCCATATCTTGTGTGGTGTGCATATATACCGCCAGTAGTTTTTGACAAATGGCCCCTCAAAGTCGGACAAAGACGGGGCGTGTACACCGCTTCAACCCCAACCCGACTTCTTTCTTTGCTTGCACCGCAGTAAAGGAACATACTAGGGGAGCCGCACAGTCAGCCCGTTTCGAAAACGCTGGGTGGAAAAAAAAAACAGAAACGCGAAGGGTGCCCCCCTCCCGAGGAGCATGGCTTGAGGGGAGGACACACAAAGCGGACAATGGGCGAAGCTTACTAGCATCTCTCTCTCAAATCGGGAGGAAGAATGTAAGAGAAGGAGGAGGAGCTCAACTTCATGCGGCCCGTGGTGGCGGCGTTGTGAACTAGGAGCGGATGAACCAGAATCCTGGCCATGGCGAATTTCCCGCACTAGTGGGGTACCGCGGCCGTTAGATTGCAGGCGGCTGAGGGCGGCGCGGGAGTCGCACAGCAGAGCACTCCTGGGCGGCGGTGGGCCGAGGGTGAGCAGCAGGTCCAGCCCGAGGCGGATCCCCATCAACTCCGCCGTGGTGGAGGAGCCAAGGAAGGCTGCGTGTTGCTGGCTGTGCAGTCGCAGGGCGGGGATCGTGGCCGCCGCAGCAAGGGAGCAGCTGTCGCGGGCCACTGAGCCGTCGGTGTACACGAGCAGATGGTCCTGGAGCTCCTCGTGTATGACGGCTCTGGCCAGCTGCTGCACAGCACAGAGGGTCAATTGGGTCAATTGCTCATACTCGAGCAGCGCCGCGCCCTTTCTTGAGCGCGGATGCGAGCGCATACGCTGCAGCAGCGAGCCGCCGTCCGGTGCGCGGTGAAGCCGGTCGATGTGATTTAATGCCCTGCGCGCTGCTTGGAGCTCAACTGGCCACGCTCCTGCCTCGGCCAACGTTGCGGCGCACTGCGAGTTTTTGGGCAGGCCTAGGCACACGCGCAGGGACTTGCGGTGCTGAAGCTCGAGTTTCTTCCAGCACGGCTTGCGCACTGTGACGAGCAGCAGCGCATAGAGCACCGCCCCCAAAGCTGCGGCATTGTATAGCCGCAGCGCGGCTTGCTGGGAGATGCCCTGGCCCCGAGCGGTGAGCTTGTGCACGGCGGCGGTGATCCTCTTCATCTGCAGACAGGCCTTGGTCGCCGCGGGGCGGAAGGAAAGGCGCCAGTCGATGTCCAGGCCAAAGTACCGTACCGATTTGCGCCAAGGAATCGGAGTCCCGTCCAGTGAGTGTGGCGCAAGGTGCGCGCGCGAGCGCGAAACGCAGGCCATGGCCAACGATTTGTCCGCGCTCAGCGACAGACCAAGGCCGCGCAAGCTGGCATCGATTGCAGTCAGGGATCCCTGAAGGCACCCCCGCACGCGGAACGCCTCGCCCGGTGGTCCCCGGCACCACAGAGCTATGTCGTCTGCATATATGGGCATGTACACATGGTGTCGGCCGCTCGTGGGGAGGGAGGCCGGCACCACCGACATGGCCACATTAAACAGAAATGGTGATAGGACAGAGCCCTGCGGCACGCCCATGTCGACCGGGCGAGGCTTGGAGAGCTTACCCCCAACTCATACGCGCATGGTGCGCCCGCTCAGGAAGCCATGAACGTAACGCAAAAGGCGCCCGCTCACACCAGCCCCCTCAAGCACCGCGAGAATTGGTGCGCGGTGAACGTTGTCAAAAGCGCCCGAGACGTCCAGTAGTAACAGCAGCGAAATCTGGCCTGCCGCCTTTGTCGTTTGAAGGCGGCCGTGCGCTTGCACGAGCCTGAACGGTAACAAGGGAGTAAGTAGCTCAAGAGCACTGCCAAGATAACAAAAAAAATATACATTTGTTTCAGAAAAGAAAAAAAACTCTTTCTTCCCTTCTTCATTCACTCCCTCCTTCATCTCCCCTTACGGCGCTGTTCAGGTGTGCAACGATCTGAGACAGATACTACGCCATTTCGTTCCCCAGAAACCAGTTATAATAATAATAATAATAATAATTATTATTATTATTATTATTATTATTATTATTATTATTATTATTATTATTATTATTATTATTATTATTATTATTATTATTATTATTATTATTATTATTATTATTATTATTATTATTATTATTATTATTATTATTATTATTATTATTATTATTATTATTATTATTATTATTATTATTATTATTATTAAAAAAGCTCTACCTCTCCATATGCTTGTCGCTTTTGGAATATGCGTCTGTTGTTTGGAACGGCACCTGCCAGTCGAACTGTGAAAAAATCGACAGAGTTCAGCTAAAGTTTTTACGCATATTTCAACATCGGTTTTCTTGCAAAACTTCCAGCTCTCGTCCCAGACGGAGTAACTCACTGCAGCTTCCTTCTCTTAGCTGCCGTCGCGTGAGGGCAGATATAATTTTCTTGTATAAACTTCTTCATGGTCACATTCTATGCCCCCAGCTCCTAGCGGGTATCCTTTTGCGTGTACCGCGAAAGAGCATAAGGGAATTCTGACTATTCAAAGTTTCTGCGCTCCTGCACTACCTCTCCCCTCTGGACAGAATGCAAAAGTTGTTCAATTCTCTTTGTCCTCACCTTGATGTATTCGAGAATTCTCTCCCTTCCTTTATATTGAATGTCCGTGACGTTCCATTTTGAGCACTCTTTTTCTCATACATAACTTCTCCTTTCATGCATTTTGTCTTTACTACACTTCTGCGTTTGCACCGGTATTATATTGTTTTTTTCTCTCCTTAATTGTACATCACGTGTACTTCTTTTCATTAATATTATTTCTTTAATACTGTGTACTCACGCCTGATTGTCTGTAACGCGTTCACTAATTACATTTCTTATTGTGTATGATTGTATTTCTAGCTTGTATTTCAGAGATCTCCTATTCGTTCATAATAGTATTGGCTTTATTCTTGTTTGTATTTTGATATATGCTGTACTTAGCTGTTATCGGTCGTTCTTGTGTTCATTTTCTTTGTTTATTGTTTTATTAGTTATTTATATGTCTGTTGCCTGTTCTAGCTGTTTTCATTTACCGCTGTTCTCGCTGTTTCCTTGTTTTCGCTTTTTTGCTTCACGCTTGCTGTCACGCCTAGTTTATGTGTCTTTTTTTTCTATCGCCTTGACTGCTGCATTACCTCCCCTGAGTGTCTTCCTTTGTAGTGAAATAAATGTACATTTTGTGCGTGTGAATGGTGTACCAGCACCAAGACCTTTGGGTTGTTCCTGGGCACCGAAAAAATAAAGATTGATTGATTGATTATTATTATTATTAATATTATTATTATTGTTGTTGTTTTTATTATTATTATTATTATTATTATTATTATTATTGTTATTATTATTATTATTATTATTATTATTATTATTATTATTATTATTATTATTATTATTATTATTATTATTATTATTATTATTATTATTATTATTATTATTATTATTATTATTATTATTATTATTATTATTATTATTATCATTATTATTATTATTATTATTATTATTATTACTATTATTATTATATTATTATTATTATTATTATTATTATTATTATTATTATTATTATTATTATTATTATTATTATTATTATTATTATTATTATTATTATTATTATTATTATTATTATTATTATTATTATTATTATTATTATTATTATTATTATAGTGTAGGGCCCCGGAATAATTTCAACACAGCACAGCACTCGGGACCATACTCCATACACGGGTGCCTTAGCGTTTTTCCTCCATAAAAACGCAGCCGCCGCGGTCGGGTTCGAACCCGGGAACTCCAGATCTAGGGTTCGAACCCGACCGCGGCGGCTGCGTTTTTATGGAGGAAAAACGATAAGGCGCGCGGGTGCTGTGCGATGTCAGTGCACGTTAAAGATCCCCAGGTGGTCGAAATTATTCCGGAGCCCTCCACTACGGCACCTCTCTCTTCCTTTCTTCTTTCACTCCCTCCTTTACCCTTCCCTTACGGCGCGGTTCAGGTGTCCAACGATATATGAGACAGATACTGCGCCATTTCCTTTTCCTCCAAAACCAATTATTATTATTATTATGCTGCTTTCGGAGATGGTCCTGGATGACCGCACGCACATCCTCCTGTACAAGGGGCAGATCGCAAGGAGGTAGTTGATGTGCGGCGGTCGTAGGTCATCAGCTACTTCGTTGCCGGCGATGCCGCAGTGTCCGGGGCCCCACTGTGCACGCACGGCGCATCCTCTAGGCGCGAGCCACGCATCGCAGCAGGTGAGCGCATCGACAGCATCACCGGATGTCGCGCGCTCACGCCGTCGCAACGTGTAATGATCCTCTGCGCGCATTGGCTGCGTGTGGCCTGGGGAACGACGGGAGCGTCACGGAATCGCGACCAGTGACGTGTGTCACGGATGCGGTGCAGTGGAAACACTACAGTACCTGCTCCTTCACTGTGCCGCGTTCACCGATGCTCGTCACGATATACTTGCGGCCTATAGGGCGCTGGGCATACTACCAGACTCCCTCAAGACGCATTGTGGCCGCGGGACAGTGAGCGCACCCGTGAGCGAACCTTGGAGTGCCTCTGTGCATTCCTCGAAGAGACGGGCTTGACGTCTCGCCTGTTCTCCACCAGGTAGTTACACGCAACAGCAGCAGCGGCCAGCGGCAGCGACGGCGGCAGCAGCAGCAGCAGCAGCAGCAGCAGCAGCAGCAGCAGCGTGACCTATATACTGGCCGAGGTTGACCAGTTTCGCGTAATTCCTGGAGAGCCGTGCTACGCAAGCGCATGGATTTTAGGGAAAGGAAACGGCGCAGTATCTTCCTCACATATCTCGGCGGACACCGGATCCGCGGCGCAAGGAAAGGGATAAAAAAGGGCGTGAAAGAAGAAAGGGAGAATGAGGAGCCGAAGTGGAGGGCGTGTATCTTGGTGGACACCCGAACCGCGGCGCAAGGGAAGGGATAAAGGAGGGCGTGAAAGAAGAAAGGGAGAATGAGGAGCCGAAGTGGAGGGCGTATATCTCGGTGGACACCCGAACCGCGGCGCAAGGGAAGAGATAAAGGAGGGCGTGAAAGAAGAAAGGAAGAATGAGGAGCCGTAGTGGAGGGCTCGGGAATAATTTCGACCACCTTGGGGTCTTAAACATGCACTGACATCGCACAGCACACGGGCACCTTTGCGTTTCAATGGAGGTGAAACGCAGCCGCCACGGTCGAATTCGAACCCGGGAACTCCGTCCGGATCAGTAGCCGAGCGCCCTAACCACTAAGCCACCGCGGCGGGTATTGTGAGACAAACAAATTTTAATAAAAAGCAACAGGAGGCCAGGGTGCAGGAATTAGCGTAACGTCGGTCCTGATACAATTAAGTCTGACGCAGCGTCGGGAGCCACTTCATAGCGCCTCTCGGTTTGTGCGCATGCGCAGAGGTATCAGGGGGGTATACATATAGCGGGGCGTTTGCCATGATGTGGTATAGCCATGGAGAAGGAGAGCGAAAATGCTGCTCAGCTGCAATTGATGCTCAGCAGCTCAGCGTAGCTCACGCTACGTATATCCTGGCATAGCCGAGCTAATCCACTGCAAAGTTTTTCTTTGCTTAACAGCCCAATTCCCCAACAGACGGCCGTCAGCCTCCCTTTATAAACAGCATATTCATTCATTCATTCATTCATTCATTCATTAAAAGGGTTGGCCTTCGCCCCTCTTAAACATGACAATAGATTCAGCACAATAGCCAAACGGGCGAGTTGGTGGTACATATTGGTGGCAAACAGCGCAACGACGCGGACAGAGTGGAAGAAAATACAGGACAAGCGCTGTTCACAACTGAAATTTATTTAAGGAAAACAGTACATTTTATAGAAAAAGTGGCCACCTTATCAGCTAGTACATAGACAAAACCCAAGTTTCTACGTGGCATCGAGGAATGCAACCTCACTGTCATATAACAAAATAGATGGCTTACTGACACATAACCTTGTTTTTTTCTTCATGTGATATGCTTCCATAATCTCACGTGTTAATCGGGTCGGGTGTTTGTAGAGGATATCACAGTAAGGCAATGAAGGAAAACAAAATTGGCAGTCTCGAACATGGTCAACTAGATGATTAGATTTGTTAGATTCAAGATTATTTGCATGCTCTTTCAAACGTGTATTCATGCAACGCCCCGTCTGCCCGATATATATTTGTCCGCATGACATTGGGATCTTGTACACAACCTCTTCTGCGCATGGCACATACATTGTTTCGCGCTTAACCCCACAAGTTGTTTCAGATTCTTTTCGTTGCTCAGCCTTTCTTTCCAAAACAGCACAAACCCTTTTAAGTTTCTTGGGTGCTGAAAAAACCACCCCTACGCCATTCCTTTTTGCCACATTTTTAAGATTATGTGACATACGGTGTACGTATGGGAGGATGGCAAACTTTATCCTTTCCTTCTTTTTTCCCGGACTAGGGACCAAAGATGGATTCCTAAGCTTTTTGGCTACCTTGTTACAGCCCAATAACATAACACCATCCGGGTATCCAGCTTCCTTCAACCTTTTAATTTGTTCGTTGAAGCTGTTGGTTGCCATATGAATACAAGATTTTGATAATGAGGACAAAAGAGATGAGACCACAATTCCTGTTTTAACTGTTTTGGAATGATGCGATTTATAATTTAACAGCGGTTTTCCCATCCTTGGACGATATTCCCAACAGACGTGCCCCGTCGCAACCTTCAAACTCAGATCTAAAAATTGTAGCTTACTACCGACCGTGACCTCAGTGGTGAACTCTAGACCTAAAGCATTTTCTTTAAATACTTTTAGTACATCAGTCATGCGCCTTGAAAAGTTAGTTATTCCTACAAAAATCAAGAAGTCATCGACGTAACGAAAGATGCGTGACGCCATTCCCGACAGATTTTCCTGGATACCACGATCAACAAAGGACAAAAATATATCGCTAATCACTGGTGCCACCCTAGATCCAATGCAAACACCCGCTTTTTGGGTATACAGTTTATTGTCCCATTCAACGAACATTGACTTTAAATAAAAAGACAGCAGCTCAAGAAAGCTAGCCACAGAAATGCCACACCCTCTAATAAACTGTTCATCATCGTCAATTGTTACACATTTTGAAACCGCGTTCATCAATTCATTGTGAGGGAGGGAATAGAACAGATCAACCACGTCAATACTGAACACTGTACATGAGCCTGGGTTTTCATGTCGCAGAAAATTTACCACACTTTTAGAGTTGCGAACTCTGAATGGGTCCTTAATAGCCAAAGTAGCCAAGAATTTCTGTAGATACCCTGAAATTTCATATTGCCAAGTGCTCCTCTCAGTTACAATAGCTGAAATGGCATGCCATCTTTGTGCGACTTCGCTGAGAAAAAAATCTTTAAACTAAGTCCTTTAGCCTTATTGACACTTGCTTTAAGCCGGTCCAGGTTCATACCCTCCAGCAAGCGCAGAGCTCTGGCTTTTACTTTTCCTGGTTTTGTCGAAACCGGGACGAAGTTTTTCTGCACAGCCTCCATCGCTTTCAAAGAAAACATTGTTTTCGGAAGGACCACAAAACATCCTTCCTTATCAGCTGTCAATAGCCTCAAATTATTTGAATGCAGGAAATTGACTAGAGAACCGTATCCCTCCCTATATCTGTCAGTCTGTGTTCTTGACAAAACCGCGGTACACTCCTCAACGCATCTCGGTTGGTAAACGTCCTGTGCGAGATGCGAAACCGACCGGGCGATAGTCACCTTATCCTCTTTTCGCAGATGCGGCTTCATGCAGAACTTTGGTCCCATTTTTACAGGCTCTCGTGCTGCTGTGGCATAGGTGTTTCACCCAGAATGATGACTTTTCCTGGTTGCTGCGGTGTCTTCTTCCTTTTTGGTTGTTGTGGTCGCACCTTGGCCCACAGGAACTCCGTATACTGGTCCGAAGTTGCACATCAGTCCCGGAAAAACCGCAGGTGGCCTTGACGGTCTCCGCTCCGCTCACAGGCAACACAAAGGCGGTCTTTGAAGAATCTACTTTGATGCCACCATTCTGAAGATAATATTTTGCACATGCGGCGTCAATAGCCCTTGGATGGTTGCAGGAAACCGCACATCACTTGAAGATCCGGTGTACATAGGCCTTGCCTCGCATACCACGGCGCAACACGGGCTTTGCACACACAAAGAGCTATCATCGATGCTAGTACGGCAGTGTTATCCAGATGCTGGTTAGGACAGATAATAGAGCCCGAAGTAGAAGAAAAAAAAATGTGGCAAAAAGGTATGGCGTAGGGGTGGTTTTTTCAGAACCCAAGAAACTTAAAAGGGTTTGTGCTGTTTTGGAAAGAAAGGCTGAGCAACGAAAAGAATCTGAAACAACTTGGGGGGTTAAGCGCGAAACAATGTATGTGCCATGCGCAGAAGAGGTTGTGTACAAAATCCCAATGTCATGCGGACAAATATATATCGGGCAGACGGGGCGTTGCATCAATACACGTTTGAAAGAGCATGCAAATAATCTTGAAGCTAACAAATCTAATCATCTAGTTGACCATGTTCGAGACTGCCAATTTTGTTTTCCTTCATTGCCTTACTGTGATATCCTCTACAAACACCCGTCCCGATTAACACGTGAGATTATGGAAGCATATCACATGAAGAAAAAAACAAGGTTATGTGTCAGTAAGCCACCTATTTCATTATATGACAGTGAGGTTGTATTCCTCGATGCCACGTAGAAACTTGGGTTTTGTCTATGTACTAGCTGATAAGTTGGCCACTTTTTCTATAAAATGTACTGTTTTCCCTAAATAAATTTCAGTTGTGAGCAGCGCTTGTCCTGTATTTTCTTCCACTCTGTCCGCGTCGTTGCGCTGTTTGCCACCAATATGACAATAGAACCAAGAACGACTATTGCCGCCTAATCGCGCAGCGGCCCAGGGACCCAGCTGGGTCTAACACTCACTTGCTGAATAAATAAAGTTTTTCTGTCAGTCTGTAAGGGCCGCAAACAGTATTTTTGCAACGAATTACCCACGACATAGTGTTTAAATAGATCAAGTAGATACTCGCCTTATACCTTCATGCAGTACTGCCGAACGGTCGTACAAGCACTGGTTGATCTTAAGCTTTCGCTTCTAGAACTGCACACAATCAGTGAGATGTCAGCGCACACTCCATAGTCTTCAATTATTGCGCCCCTTCCGAAATTCTTTTAACCAAATTTTATTTTATCAGAGTAGCCTGACGGGTAAGCTTACTTTCTGTCTACATTCGCTACCTTATTCATCACTGCTTTCATGGCACCGGTGAAGGGTCCACCCAGTGTGGGGCAGTTGTTGCGCGTTTCCTTCCCTTATAAAAACGAACGCAGTCTTTGTCGTTTGAAGGCGGCCGTGCACTTGCACGAGCCCCCATGGTAACAAGGGAGTAAGTAGCTCAAGAGCACTGCCAAGATAACAAAAAAAATACATTTGTTTCAGGAAAGAAAAAAAACACAGTAATTTTCTCACTCCCGCAGTACACTACATGCGATGTTTTTTTTTAGCAAATGAAAGGTGCCGTAATTGCCTCGTTTATCGGTGGACCTCTCAACCGCGTCCTGAGGGACACTCTTCTCTACTTTGCGTTTCTACCCGCCGCGGTGGCTCAGTGGTTAGCACCCTCGCCTACTGATCCGGAGTTCTCGGGTGCGAACCCGACCGCGGCGGGGCCGGCGGCTGTTTTTTTATGGAGGCAAAACGCTAAGGAGCCCGTGTGCTGTACGATGTCAGTGCATGTTAAAGATCCCCAGGTGGTCGAAATTATTCCGGAGCCCTCCACTACGGCACCTCTTTCTTCCCTTCTTCATTCACTCTTTCCTTCATCTCTTCCCTTACGGCGCTGTTCAGGTGTGCAACGATCTGAGACAGATACTGCGCCATTTCGTTTCCCCAGAAACCAGTTATTATTATTATTATTATTATTATTATTATTATTATTATTATTATTATTATTATTATTATTATTATTATTATTATTATTATTATTATTATTATTATTATTATTATTATTATTATTATTATTATTATTATTATTATTATTATTATTATTATTATTATTATTATTATTATTATAGTTGAGGGCCCCGGAATAATTTAAACACAGCACAGCACTCGGGACCATACTCCAGGAATGTGCTCGAATAGCAGTTAAAATCAAATCAAGCTTGAAATATTAGGCGTCCTGAACGCGCCCCATACGACCTGGGGGTATACAAAGGACACCAGAAAAGGCACCTCCCTGTTGGCAGTAGTGGACAGGGAAGGCCTTAAGCTATAGCCACGGACTTTACGACACCTACCAGAATCGGCAACAGCGTATGCAGACACCAGTCCGGATCTATCTTTTACAAAGAACGCTACTAACGTCACATGGACAAACCTCGGTGAGACCCTAGGGAGTGATCATTACATCCTGAGTACAGCAATCTCCGCTCCCAAGCTCAGACGTTTCATTGCAGATTCGAAGATCACTAATTGGAAAGCATTTTTAAATTTCCCCAACTCGAATGAAGGATTACGAGCATAACAGAGTGGGCACGACACATACAAGATACTCATGCTTCCGCTACTCAAACCATAAATCGCACGGCCCCCCTCCGGAAATTGATCGACATCTTCTACAGCTGTGGGAGACGAGAAAGAAAGTCATAAGACGTTGGAAACAGCAGAGACTCAATAAACAACTCCGCCTGCGCATTGCTTCCACCACGAAGGAAGCTCAGCAATATTCCATCCAACTTGCCCAACAAAATTGGGTACAGTTCGAAATCTGTGCCGCCTCGAAAGGAAGTCTCAGTACTGCTCAAACCTGGTCCCATTTGGACCCCAGATATTAAACTTATTTTTGGAAATATGGCGGAGTGCTTGAAGCTTGCTTCACCCCTGCCACAGGTTGGTCCAGTATTGCACTGCCTCGGGGATCGGCCTGGGACATTATAGCGCGCGTCTTTTCTATCCTATCTTTCAACTGTCCTACTTTCAGAACGTCGTAGCAATTGTGGCTCAGCTTGAGCCAGTGGGCAGGCCTTTGCACTTCACTTTTCATTCTTCCTGACAACAACAGCAAGCAAGCATGCAAACCTGGTCCATCCTCCGCAGTCTCATTGAACCCGACAAAGCCAAATCGGCGACAAATCGTGCACTCTAAACAATAGTTCAACAATTCAATCGGGCCGACAAGGAATTCACGGACGCTTTGCGGTCGCGTTACATTGGCGGCCCTCCAATACCACCTTGTCCAACCACCTACAACGACCTTCAAAACCCCACGCTTGATGCTCCAATAACAATAGCCGAGGTACAACCCGCAGCCCATGCATCGCCGCGAAACACCGCTCCTGGAGCGGATAAAATCACAAACGTTATTCTTCGTAACCTCAGTCATGCGCATATCCAAGCCATCAGTGACTACTTCAATGATAAACTCTGGTAGAAGGGTATTGTACCTCAGGATTTACGTCATGCCAAAATTATCCCGACGAGCGGCGAGCGGCACTGTCGTGCGGCTTGCCTCGCCAATAGGTCCTATGCGCAGGCACCGCATGAAAGCACATCTTCGCACGCACATCGCGTACGTATGTCGCCGTAGCTAGCATCAGGTACAATAAGTTTTGAAATTCTGAAGTTTATAGAATGTCATACCAACTATAGTGCCCCACAACACTCTGCCAGTTCCCACTAAGTTCACTCCTTACACTACTGCAGTACGGGGTTGTTGGTCGTGCTGGCGTCGTCGTCGTCCTAGCTTGACAGACCAGTGCATCAGCGACGGCATCTGCACGTGCACCGTCCAGCCAACCTACCGTCGATCGCCGTCGCATCGGCCTAGTGTAACCGGACCCTACCTATACCGAAGGAAAACTGCGTTACTGTTATTAACAATTTTGCGGCACCAGTCACTCACATATAAGGAAAAACTGCCACTTCGGTCGCGTGTGGAAGTAGGACCAGAGTCCTCGCTGCGCACATTGCAGCAACGAGAGCAGACGACGTTGATCTGTGTATGCTGGTGTATGCCCTATATATGGTGTATGGTGTGTATATAGTGAGAATGTGTTTAAAGTGGGACCGTCAACATGTGCGGCGTGGGACGAACACAAAGACAAGAAATCGGTAATTACTGCCACTACTATTGCCAGAAACTCTGCCTGAAAAATATGGTTGAAATCCGGAAGGCGCATGTTATGTCGTTTGGTTTGTTGCGTCAGGTTTAAAGATGCGGCGGCACGAAGCCGCGAGTGATGGATGGATGGATGGATGGATGGATGGATGGATGGATGGATGGATGGATGGATGGATGGATGGATGGATGGATGGATGGATGGATGGATGGATGGATGGATGGACGGACGGACGGACGGACGGACGGACGGATGGACGGATAGACGGACGGATGGACGGATAGACGGACGGACGGACGGACGGACGGACGGACGGACGGACGGACGGACGGACGGACGGACGGACGGACGGACGGACGGACGGACGGACGGATGGATGGATGGATGGATGGATGGATGGATGGATGGATGGATGGATGGATGGATGGATGGATGGATGGATGGATGGATGGATGGATGGATGGATGGATGGATGGATGGATGGATGCGGCTGAACCCATTAAATCGGAGGGTGGCTCAAGTCATGGCTAGGTGGCTCAAGCCACCTAGCCACGACTTTTGAAATTTTACTCCTGTATTGCTTTTAGCCACCAATCATATAACCTTCGCTTGGTTACTTCTACCTGCTTAAAATCTACTTTCCCTTTACTATCCCTAAACCCCAATGCCTTGGGTAAATCATCCCCGCTGCTTTCCACTGTAGGGTGAAGCCCTTTACAAAAAAGTATCAAGTGTTCAGCCGTTTCCTCCTCCTCTCCGCACGCTATGCACAATGTGTCTACCTCTTGGTACCTGACTCTATACGTCTTCCGCAAAACTACAGTCCTGGCCTCAAACAACAAAGAGCTTCCCCTACAATTATCATCGATATTTTCTTTGGCAATTTCCTGTTTAAAGGTCCGGTATGTTCCCAGTGCCGGTTTCGTCAGCATCCCTGTTTTCCACACAGCTCTCTCTCTCTTTCTTTAACCGTTTTCTTGACCGATAATTGCTGATTTGCCCCCTTACTGCTGTCCAGATAATTGCTTGTCAATTTTCTAGTTCACTTTCTTCATTTCGTGTCAACATTCTTTAAATACAGGTATCAGAAAACTTTCCTAGCTCACTGCTTTTCCTCCATCTTTCTCAATCGTTCCTCAACGGCTATCTTACTGCTAGCATCTCTGCTCTCGAAAGACTCCCATCCCATATCACCCTGTACCCCCAGATTTGGTCTATTGTCATGTGCTCCCAAAGCTAACCTCCCTACTCCCCGTTGTTTAATTTCTAACCTTGCTTGAACATCTGGTTTTATGCACAGGACCGCGTTACCGAAAGTCAGGCTAGGGACCATCAACCCTTACCAGATCCCTCTTACCACGTACTTCATACCTATTGTAATTCCACAGTGCCCTATTTTTCATGACAGCTGCATTCCTACTAGCTTTATTCATTACATAATTATCATGCTCTGTCAGATACTCAGCACTGTTATTTATCCACACCCCAAGATACTTGTACTCCTCCACTACTTCTAGCATGAACTCCTGTATTCTATGCTCGCCACCCTCTTCATTAAATATCATGACTGCAGAATTTTCCTTACTATAATTGAAACCTAATGTATCTCCCTCTGTACCACATATGTCTATCAACTTCTGCAAGTCTTCCTTGTTGTCAGCCATTAGCACTATATCATCCGCGCATATTAGTCCCAGTAATGACTGTTTAATCCATTCCCCTTGCTTGAAAAAAGAAAGGTTGAAGCCTAGTCCGCTCCCCTGTAGCTTGGTCTCCAACCCTTGCAGGTACAACATGAACAACAAAGGTGACAGAGGACATCTTTGTCTAAGCGCCCAATGTATCCTTACAGGCCTTGACACATTTTTTTTTCATTTTATGAGCACTCTGTTACCTTTATATATGTCTTTTAAAAGATTATTTACTCCATCTTCCACATCCAATGTGCCCAGTATGTCCCACAAATACTCCTTAGTAACGTCATAGGCTCCCCTAATATCCATAAATGCTAGCCATAGGGGCCTGTGTTCCTTTTCAGCAATCTCTATACTCTGCGTTAATGAAAACAGATTGTCCTCCAACCTCCTTTTTTTCCAGAACCCATTTTGCAGTTCCCCTAGCACCCCCTCGTTCTCCACCCAAGCCTGCAATCTATCCTTTATAATCTGCACCACAACCCTGTAAACCACAGATGTCACTGTTATGGGACGATAGTTACTTACGTCAGCTTTGTCCCCCTTTCCCTTATATATCATGTTCAGTCTACTTAATCGCCATTCATCGGGGACTTTCTCATCCACTATCATTTTGTTCACTACCTGTATTAATGTTTGCTTGGATTTTGGTCCTAGCTTCTTTATCAACATAATCGGGATACCATCTGGTCCTGTTGATGTGCCACTAGGAACCTTCTTCTCTGCCCTTTCCCACTCTCCTTGCTCAGGTGAAGCTATTGCAGTAACCGGTCTATCCTCCTTCGATATATTATGTACGACATTCCTTTCTTTAAATGTTTCTTTCATCTTTGTTCCTATGTGTTTTATTGTTTCATCCCCTTCTAGTTGAATACCTTCATCTGTAACAATAAATCTTTGTTCTAGCCTAGTCTTATTACTCATTGCATTTCGAAGTTTCTAGAATTTTTGAGCTGCTTTTCTATCCTTATTTACTTTTGACATCTATTGGGCACCCTTTCTTCCAATTTTCTCAATAATCAAATAGGATACTTCCCTTCTACACCTTATGAAGGTATCCCAGTTTCTGTCTACTTCAAATTTTGGTTCCCCCCTCTTGGAATATCTGTGCTCCCTGGACGCTTCCTGACGTTTCTCTATCGCCCTCTTGAGCTCCTCATCCCACCAACTCTTGGGTTTGCGTCTGTTCCCTTTTAGCTTTACTTGCACCTTAGCTAGCTCTAGCCCCAGTAATCGAGTTAATTTGGTATAAGACCATTCTGTTTCACTATCCTCAAAAATAACTTTCTCAAGTTGTTTGGCTGCTGCTTCCAATTGCTTTTCTGAGTAAAAATTCCCCTCTGTTCATCTCGCTTCACTCCTAGATTTGTTTCTCTTTTGAAGCTCAACTTGATACGCTTGCGGTCACTACCTAAACTTCTGGAACCATGTTCATCTATGCTCATTACCCCTAATCTATTATACATCCTATGACATTAGTGCATAATCTATCGTCGAGTGCACACTCCTCGCCTCCTATGTTATGAGCCCTTCACACTTCTCGGTACTGTTGCATACAACTAAATCATGCCTGTCACACGTCCTGCAGCATGCTTCCTGTCGAATCCGTGTACCCATCCAGGTTTCTATATGTGCGTTCATGTCGCCTAATATAATTATCTCGCCCTGTCCTAGCTCATCAATGTCGCTTGCAATACATTCTAACATTTTCCTGTTTTCCTCTTTGGCATTAGCTCCTGTCCACAGGTATACAACGCCAAGGTGTGTTTGCTTGCTGTCACTGTTCCTTTTAGCCATAAATGTTCCTTGCATCCCAGTTTAACCCTTTGAAAATTCATACTTTTATGAATGAATGCCCCAATTCCATCCCCATTTCTGTTGCCCTCTGTTCTATTGCAATATTGCAAACTCCATTGACAGGAACGACTTTGGCGGCTACGACTGGCCTAACCTTTATTAAAACTGCGAATGTGTAGGGGACGCCACAAGATACACAACACGCCCCTTTCTGAGTGACAACACTCCAATACAAAAATAAAACACGCACTTCATAACGTTCAGTTCTGGAATCTGGCCGGTGGCCGTATGGCTTTTCCAGCCCTTGTCACGTATGTCGAAGCATGTCTTCCTTCTTCAGGATAGTTGTGAGGTGTAGCATTGTTGGCACTTGTTGGCCGCGATTCGTCCAGGGTGTAATCTTCTGTTTTTGGAGTGGCTTCACGGACCACCTGAGTGCATGGCCTCAGGTGCCCACAGTTACGCACATAAATTGCTCCACTTGTGGATTGCACTGTATAGCGCCTTGGTTGAGGACCAACCTGTGTGACAACTGCTTTTTTCCAGTCATTCATGTGCCTCACCCATACAGGTTGATGTTTCTTCAGAGGTGCAAGTTGCGAGTGTGGTTGTCTCCATATCTGTGCTGTGCACTCTGTCTGCGTTTGAGGAGCCTCTGATGAGCACCTGTCGGGTAGTGTGGTTTCAGGTCATGGGGCAAGGTCGGTATGAACGCTCTCAATTTTCTGCCCGTTAACAACTCTTCTGGGGAACATGCTCCAATGGTAGGGGTGGCGCGGTAGTTGAGGAGAACCAGGCAGATCTTTGCCATCGCTGTGCGACTTGATCAGCATGGACTTAACAGTCTGTATTGTTCTCTCGACCTGCCCATTGGACCTCGGGTAGTGGGGTGATGACGGTTCATGAGTAATATCCCATTCTTGCAGGAATGATCTGAATGCCTGTGAGTCAAACGGTGGTCCCTGATCAGAGATAAGAACATTGGGGAGTCCAAAACGTGAAAAGATGTCCTTCAGGATCAAAATCACTGAAATAGCCATAGTGGTTTTCATGCGTTTCACTTCAACATACTTCGAAAAGTAGTCAACAACAAGGATATATGTATTGTCTTTACAGTGAAAGAAATCGACGGCCAACTTTTCCCATGGTCGAGCTGGCAGATCTCTGTCAAGCAATGGTTGCTGAGGGTTTGCCTTCTGGGTGGATTAGCAGGTGTCGCAGCTTTAGACAAGGGTGGCAATGTCCTTGTTGAGTGTGGGCCAATAAACACTCTGGCTTGCCAGTCCTCTACAAGCCACAATGTGCCTGATGGAGTTTCTCAAGAACATCAGCCTGGAGAACTGCTGGAATGACAAGTCGTTGACCCCAGCAAATAAAGCCGTCTGTGGTATACAGTTCACTCCGTATGTGAAAGTACAGTCTAGCCATTGGATGAGCATCACTAAGGCGATCAGGCCAACCTTGTTGAATGTACTTGGTTAGTTGCTGCAAGACTGGATCCCGACCTGTTGCTTCTTGGATCTGCTTGAGCTTGGTGTGCGACGCTTGAACCAGACTGGACACCAACAGTCATGGATCACTGTCTGCAGTTTCCATCTTGGATTCGGGGTTTGGGGATCTTGACAGTGCATCAGCCACAGTCAGTTGTTTCCTCGGTACATACACAGGTTTAGTGCTGTAGCACTGTAGCCGGAGCAAAAGTCTTTGCAGTCTTGGTGACATTTTTCTTAGGTCCTTTGTCTGGAGTCCAACAAGAGGTTTGTGGTCTGTTTCCGCTGTTACAGTGCGGCCAAAAGTGTAATAGTGGAACCACTCACATGCGAACACTAAAGCTAAACGTTCTTTCTCTATTTGTGCATAATGTTGTTAAGGGTGCGTAAGGGCTGCAGAAGCGTATGCGATTGGTCTGCCTTCCTGCAAGAGAACTGATCCCAGGCCATATGAGCTGGCATATGTTGAAAGTGTGATTGGCTTGGATGGGTCAAAGTAACGCAACACAGGTGCTGTTGTGAGCTTCTGTTTGATGAACTTGAAAGTCTCTGTGTGCTGGCTTGTCCAGTGCCACGCTACATCTTCCTTGAGAAGCTCACGCAGAGGACTGGTAGTTTCCGAAAAATTAGGGATGAACTTCGTGAGATATGTCACCATTCCTAAGAATCTTTGCAGTTCTGACTTGTTTGATGGAAGTGACATGGCCTCAATCGATCTGACCTTGTCAGGGTCTGGGGACAGCCCATCTGAGGAGAGCTGGTGACGCAGATATTTAATGGCTGAAAGTCCTAACTTCAGTTTTGATTTGTTAAGCTTCAGGTTGTTTTGTCTAGCTATGGTCAGAACAGTTGTGAGATGTTCTTCCGAAGTCCTTGAGGCAACCAGTATGTCATCAAAATGCGGCTTCACAATGGCCTGTCTTCCAAATACCTTGTCAATGGCCTGCTGGAACAGCTCGGGGGCTGTTCTAAGCCCAAACGGTACTCGAAGAAAACGGTAACGGCCCCATGGCGTTGTGAATGAACAAAGCCGTGACATTGGTTCATCTAAAGTAAGTTGCCAAAAGGCACTCTTGGCATCAAGGACAGAGAAGACTGTTAAGCCATTCAGGCTTGCTAAAAGCTCTTCTGGTACTAGTATGCGGTAGTGTGGCCTTTTTATTGCAGCATTGAGGTTCCGTGTATCAAGGCACAAAGGAACAGTTTCGTCTTTTTTAGTTATCACCACTATGGGACGGACCCATTCACTATGTTCTACCTCTCGCGTGATTACGCCATTCTTCTTCATGCGCTTCAGCTCTTCTTTCACCTTATCCTCGAGCGCACTTGGTACTCTGCGAGGAGCACAAACTGCCGGCACTGTATCTTCGCGCAGCTTTATGCTATAATGTCCCGGAAGCTGGCCAATTCCTTCAAATATTTCAGGGAAATCATTCAGTACCTCCTGAAACTGTTCTTGCAGCACTGTGTCATTTGACTTTGTCGTTGCTTGAAGGGTCTTCACACGGGAAAGCAAGAGCAGGGTTGTGTATGCAGCAGCTCCTAGTATCGGCTTGAGTGACTCCTTCACCAGCAGAAATCTCAGTCGGCACTCCGTGTTGTTCACCGCACAAGACAGTTCACATTCACTGTCTATTAGGAGCTGGTGGCCACTGTACGTAGTCACTTTAGCTGTGGATGGTTTGGTTGCTGGTCTACATGGCCACTGCTTGAACATCTGTTCTGGAATTATGTTGACGTCCGAGCCGGCGTCTAACTTGAATGTCACCTCGTGTCCATTAACACTGACAGTTTCGTTCAAGTCTGTTCCGTTGGCACTGACACTACCCTTAGTCACGCCGCCCAAGTATAATTCCTCCTGCGAGTCTTGTGGTGGATGCTCATGAAGCTGTCCGACTCGCAGTCGATGCCCTGCTGTCTGCTGACGTGGCAGCTTGCACAGGTGCGCGAAATGGCCAAGTTTGTCACAGTTGTAACAGTTTTTGCCAAATGCTGGGCATTGTTGTGGAGCGTGCAAGGTTCCACAGCGAGAACATTTGCGATTAGACCTTTGAGACGAGCAATGATGCTGAGGCTTGTGGATACCCAGCGGAAGACCAGCTGTCTTCGTGTGTTTCCGATTATATGTGTGAACGGCATTCACTTCTGGCTATTGATCACTGGTTACAATCTCTTGCACGTTTCTTTGGTATTTCCGCTGCCTTACACGCTGAGACGATTTTTTCCAGAGTGAGGTCGCGCTCCCGAAAGAGCCGTTCGCGGAGAGCTCCATCGCGGATTCCAACCGCCACGCGGTCACCGATGAGTCTGTCGCACTTGTCACCGAAGTCGCATTTCTGGGCCTGTCGTAGAAGGTCAGTAACAAAATCATCAATTGACTGACCTGGCTTTTGTACCATAGAGTTGAACACTGCCGCTGCTTGTATGACGTTCTTGTACGGGCGATATAACTCGTCAAACATGCCAAGTATGTATTTCACTGGGTCTGCGTCCTCGTTTTCGGCGGCAGGGTCTGGAGGGAACGTCTGTGCGATGCGACAAGCATGCAGGCCAAGTACATGAAGCAACAATGCCTTCCGCGCTTTTTAGGCTTAGTGTTGTACTCACAATCCAGTTCATATACAGTATTGTGCGCTTTTATCGTGAACAATTAAAAAAATTTTCCCGCTTCAACCGCTAGCTCATTTGCGGTGAAACTGCACACAGAGCTTACGTATTATGGTAACTTTTGTATCGTAGCAACTTTGACAACGGTACTTACTTAGCTGAGGCGTGCATGATGCAAAAACGTAATCGAATACGTAGGGATCGGTGAACCAAAACCCGCAAACATTTTTTCGCTGAAGGGTGGCAGTGGCGCCATCTGTTTTCGGCAGTGGAAAGCGTCACAACAAGGCCGTCGAGGCGAGCATTGCAAACAATATTCTTTGAAAGGTAAAGCCTTGTTAAATCAGTTGTGAAATTTCTTTCCGCACAATTAGCAGAAAATGTTGTAAGCGCTTCAGTTGAAGCAGACGAAACGGCCGGAACGGCATATTCAAAGGGCCTGCGCTTCTTCCAAAGCTCGCCTCGGCGGCCTTGTCGTGACGTTTTCCACTGCAAAAACAGATAGCGCCATTGCCGCCCTTCAGCAATAAAAACGTCGTTTGCGGGTTTTGATTCGCCGATCTTGGCGTAGGCGAATACGTCTGGAGCCCGCACCATTTTGGTACCCAAAAAGACAAATGCGGCCGACTCGGGAGACTTTAGACCGATCGCAGTGTCTTCTGTATTGGTCCGACTGTTCCACAAGGTCTTGGCGAACAGTCTCCTCTCAATGATTGATCTTGACTTCAGACAACGTGCATCCCTTCCAGTGGATGGATGCGCGAAAAATATCTTCTCACTGGCAAGTGTCCTCCACGAGGCGCGTCGTCATTATCAGCAGCTGCGCATGGCCACACTAGATGTGGCGAAGGCCTTTGATAGCGTCACGCTTGACGCTATTTTTGAGGGCCTCCGAAGAAAAGGTGTTGGCGATGACATTCAGTCCTATGTGGAGGGATTCTACAGATCGGCCACTACAGTTCTGAACTTTGACGGACACACGCATGTTGTCCACCCCTCCCGTGGAGTCAGGCAGGGAGACCCCCGTCCCCTCTGCTATTTAATTTGGTTCTAGATCACTGGTTGAAAAATTGTCAGAATGGGATCGCTTTTTCCAATGGGGAGTTGAAAGTCAATGCGATGGCCTTTGCCGACGATCTGGTTTTGTTTGCGACGACACCACATGGCCTCAAGAGACAGCTCTATACCCTGGAGACGTACCTGGCCGACAGAGGGTTACGTCTAAACCCGAAGAAGTGCCTGGCTGTGTCAGTGGTTGTCGACGCCAAGAACAAGATATCGAAAATCCCGGTGGACCAGCAGTTCTTCATCGCTGGAGAGCGGATTCCCCAGGCCTCCGCAACAACATCTTGGAGGTACCTGGGGCTCTTATTCACTCCGACAGGAATGGAGACGCCCCAACTGATCCCGGTAATAAAAGGCTATATCTCCAAATTAACCGAATCGCCATTGAAGCCCCACCAACGACTAGTTGCTGTGAGGTACTATGTAATCCCTCGCCTGCTTCATCAGCTAGTTTCGGGACCAATCTCGGCCAAGCTCCTCCTCAAGTGCGACAAACTCTTCTGGTCGGCCATCCGTCAATGGCTTCGCCTTCCCCAAGACTTCCCTTTGGGGGCATTTTATGCCCCTGTTAAGTACGGGGGTTTTGGCATTCCGTGCCTCCGAACTTCTGTGCCGGCTCAGCGCATCAAGCGCATCATCAAACTTGAATCCTCATCAAGTGAACCATGCCGCATCATTGCACGGATGGACTACATTAAATCCATGAGACAACATGCGGAGAAGATGTGCAACTTCCGCAACTTCACTATCGACTCGACGGCAGCTAATAACTTCTTGAAAATATCTCTTCACAATAGTAATGATGGCTCCCCCTTGTAGGGGGTCTCCTCAGCTCCTAGTGCATCAGCGTGGATCGCTGAAGAGACGAAACTTCTCCGAGGACACGCCTTCATCGATGCAGTTAAAGTTCGGTACAACGCAATGATGCAGCGATGGCGTAGAGGTAGAACATCCGCCTCGCGTGCAAGAGTACCGGGGTTCAAATCCTGGTGCCGCGCGATTCTCCACCGGGTTAAAAAAAAATCCGCATGTCGATGGAAGTGCATAACCAGGCCTGGAGTGCGGCCTGATCTCGATGACCCGAACCGACAACGCACTCTCTCACCAGACCAGGATTTGGCCACCCTGGTGTAGTACTTGGCCACAACCTTCTATGATCAAACCAATTAACCCTCGGCCCTCAGTCCCCAGCGGCTGCAGAGCCACTGACCACGGCGGCGGTCAGACCTGTGGCGCAGCGGAAGGTGCTAAGAATCTCTGGCTCCGGACAGGCCGCCATTTGAATCTGAACCTAGCAACGTTTAACGCTAGAACTTTAGCTAGTGAGGCTAGCCTGGCAGTGCTGTTTGAGGAACTAGCGGGAATTAAATAGGATGTGATAGGGCTTAGCGAAGTCAGGAGGGCAGGTGAGGCGTATACAGTACTAAAGGACGGGCACATAGTGTGCTATCGCGGTTTAGAGGATAGACGAGAACTAGGTGTGGGATTCCTCATTAATAAGGATATAGCTGGTAACGTAGATGAGTTCTACAGTATTAACGAGAGGCTAGCAGCTATAGTAATTAGGCTGAATAGGAGGTACAAGCTGAAAGTGGTGCAGGCCTACGCACCCACATCCAGCCATGATGACCAGACCGTTGAAAGTTTCTATGAGGACGTAGAATCGGCAATGAATAAAGTAAAATCGCAGTGCACTGTACTGATGGGCGACTTCAATGCAAAGGTGGGCAAGAAGCAGGCTGACGACCACGCGGTAGGTGACTATGGGATAGGCTCTAGAAATAGCAGGGGAGAGTTATTAGTCGAATTCGCGGATAGAAATAATTTACGGATCATGAATACCTTCCTCCGCAAACGAGAAAACAGGAAGTGGACCTGGAAGAGCCCCAATGGTGAGATTAAAAATGAAATCGACTTCATACTATGCGCTAAACCTGGCATCATTCAGGATGCGGCCGTCCTCGGAAAGGTGCGTTGTAGCGACCACAGAATGGTAAGGTCTAGAATTAGCTTAGACTTGAAGAGAGAACGGAAGAAGCTAGTGAAGAGGAAGACCATTAACGAGTTAGCCTTAAGAGGGAAAGCACAGGAATTTAGGATAGCGCTGCAAAACAGATATTCGGCTTTAACTGAGGAAGATGATCTTGATGTTCATTCAATGCACGATAATCTGACATCAATAATTACGGAGTGCGCAGTAGAAGTAGGCGGTAGGACAGTTCGAAAAGATAGCTTCCCGGTAAGCTACCTCAGGTGACGAAAGATCTGATTAAGAAGCGCAAACATGAGGGCATCTAACCCTACCGATAGAATAGAACTAACGGAGCTATCAAAGTTAATAAATAAGTGCAAGGTAGCCGACATAAGGAAGTTTAATATGGAGAGAATCGAGCATGCTCTAAAGAACGGAGGTAGCCTAAAAGCAGTGAAGAGGAAACTAGGCATAGGTAAAAACCAGATGTATGCATGAAGACACAAGCAGGGCAATGTCATTAGCAATATTGATAAGATAGTTAACGTAGCCGAAGAGTTCTACACAGACCTGTACAGCATCCAATGTAATCAGAGCGTTAATGAGAAAGACAGCAGTGCACAGCAATGCGTCATCCCGCCAGTAAAGAAAGATGAAGTAAAGAAAGCCTTAGAAGCAATGAAAAGGCGAAAAGCAGCTGGGGAGGATCAGGTAACAACAGATCTGTTGAAGGATGGATGGGACATCGTGCTAGAAAAACTAGCCACCCTGTATACGCAATGCCTTATGACCTCGACTGTACCAGAAGCATGGAAGAATGCAAACATTATCTTAATTCATAAGAAGGGAGACGCCAAGGACTTGAAAAATTACAGGCCGATCAGCTTACTATCCGTTGCCTACAAAGTATTTACTAAGGTAATCGCTAATAGAGTCAGGGCAACGTTAGACTTTAATCAACCAAATGATCAGGCAGGCTTTCGCAAAGGATATTCCACAATAGATCATATTCACACTATCAATCAGGTGATAGAGAAATGCGCAGAATATAACCAACTTCTATATATAGCTTTCATTGATTACGAGAAAGCATTCGACTCAGTGGAAACTTCAGCAGTCATACAGGCATTGCGTAATCAGGGGGTAGAAGAGCCTTATGTCAAAATACTGGAAGATATATATAGCAACTGCACAGCTACTATAGTCCTCCATAAAGTCAGCAATAAAATTCCAATAAGGAAGGGCGTCAGGCAAGGAGACACGATCTCGCCAATGCTGTTCACCGCATGTTTACAGGAGGTATTTCGAGGCCTGAATTGGGAACAGTTGGGAATAAGAATAAATGGAGAATACCTAAATAATCTGCGATTTGCTGATGACATTGCCTTGATGAGTCACTCAGGAGGTGAACTGCAAATCATGATCAATGAGTTAGACAGGCAGAGCAGATCCATGGGTCTAAAAATTAACATGCAGAAAACCAAGGTAATGTTCAACAGCCTAGCAAGGGAACAGCAGTTCACAATTGGCAGCGAGAACCTAGAAATTGTGACGGAATACGTCTACTCAGGGCAAGTAGTGACAGCTGATCCGGATCATGAGAGGGAGATAACTAGAAGGATAAGAATGGGGTGGAGCGCATATGTTAAATTCTCGCAGATCATGAGTGGCAGTTTACCAATTTCCCTCAAGAGGAAAGTGTACAACAGCATAATCTTACCGGTCGGTACTCACCTACGGGGCAGAAACGTGGAGGCTAACGAAAAGAGTTCAGTTTAAGGACAACGCAGCGAGCCATGGAAAGAAAAATGATAGGTGTAACGTTAAGAGATCGGAAGCAGGCAGAGTGGGTGAGGGAACAAACACGGGTTAATGACATCTTAGTCGAAATCAAGAGAACGAAATGGGCTTGGGCAGGGCATGTAATGCGAAGGCAAGATAAACGCTGGTCCTTAAGGGTAACGGAGTGGATTCCAAGAGAAAGTAAGCGTAGCAGGGGGCGGCAGAAGGTTAGGTGGGCGGATGAGATTAAGAAGTTTGCAGGCAAAGGGTGGATGCAGCTGGCAGGGGATAGGGTTAATTGGAGAGACATGGGAGAGGCCTTTGCCCTGCAGTGAGTGTAGTAAGGCTGATGATGATGATGATGATGATGATGATGATGATGATGATGATGATGATGATGATGATGATGATGATGATGATGATGATGATGATGATGATGATGACAACGCAGTGACCAATCTCACCCGAACGAAAAGGGGTCAGGATGTACCCAAGCAGTGTAGAGGGAGCTGCAACTCCCCACAAACACTGACTCATGTTCTTCAGAAATGCCACCGTACCTACGGGGCCAGAATTCATAGACACAACGATTTGGCAGCATACCTGGCCGGTAGCCTCCGAAAGAGGGGCTACAGTCTTGGAAGGACCGATCTACGCCACCTCACTCGGGGACCGAAAACCAGACTTGGTAATCAAAGGGGATGATCAGTTGGTGGTCCTCGATGTGCAGGTGGTGGGTAGTGGTATAACGATGTCCCAGGCACACCAGTGCAAGGTCTCTGTACATGATGCCCGACTTGTTGCGCCAAATTTCTCAAGATCATGATAACCTCAAAACCTATAGTGACTTCATTGACAATAAGCTATCGGGGGGTTTGGGCTAGGGAATCTGTAAAATCTCTAAAATTTCTAGGTTGGCCAAAGAACTATTTTAAAGTACTAACAGTACGATGTCTAGAGGGTGGGGTCCGGGGCTTCAGGATGCACCAGCGTATGACGGGCATGCTGGTGTCCTGAGGTTCGGGCCCTCCGGCTGCAGCCCCGCGCCACTATTAACCCTGTACCACTGCGTTACAGTGGGAATCCGCTCTTCCTTGTAATCTCGCGCGCTAAATTAGTAGAATACTATTCGGCTAACGCGGCGCAGTTGTCACTCCGAAGTCCCCCAATGATCACAAGCTGATAAGGCCAGCCTGGCCTAGGGTGTTTCGTGAGTGACCGCGGCGGGAGGTGGGGAGGACCGCAAAAAAAAAGGCGATTACGTTTCCTCATCATGCACGACTCAACTAAGTTGCGTTGTAAAACTTTATACAAAACAAAAGTTACCATAATACGCAAGCTCTGTGTGCAGTTTCACGGCAAATGAGCAAACGATTGAGGCGGGGAAATTTTTGAAAGTCTTCACGATAAAAACGTACAATACTATAGTGAATGCTTCCCGCCATTCTTCCCATGCGGACTGAGTGTCACCAGGTTCGAAGTGAGCCGGGGGCTGTATGAAAACGTTGGCCATTTTGTTGATTTCAGGCGTTGCGGGGACGATCGGCTTACACTTCTGACACCATGTTATGTCGTTTGTGTTAGTTGCGTCAGGTTTAATGATAAGGCGGCACGAAGCCGCGAGTGACATACTCCATTGAGAGGAACGAGTCTTCCGGCCACGACAGGCCTAGCCTTTATTAAAACCGTCGAATTTGTAGGGGACGCTAGAAGATATACAACAACGCAGTGAAAAGGACCAGGCCCACATGGCTTGGCCTTCGCGACTTTTTGTGAAAAAAAAATTGGGGGTCAGCATAGTTTACCTATGTAAAATTTCTTGCGTGGATTGGTGATGACCGTTTCCTCTGCACCTCCCCACCGTTCCCCCTCCCAAAAAAAAACCGGCCTGGAAGCGATTTATGTCATAAAAAAATATTGCTTGCAAAAGCATGCCTTCAGTATGTCCTTTTGATGAAAAAAATTCTTATTCACCCTCCCTGTGTTTAGTGACTTTTTCTGTTCATGTTTTGTTTTTAATAAAGGAATGCATTTAACATCTATACTTGTGTTTATGGCATCTGTCATGCCAGTGGTTTTCTCTCTAAGCACAAGTTTCCAGGCTCAGATTGGCATTTAATAATTGCCAAAGAACACATGGAATAAATTTATAAGCATCCACAGTATGCATGGCCGCATACACTGCATGCATGATCGCGATGGCGGCGATGGTAAGGGGACTGGATGCCCATGCTATCCGGGTAGGCTTTGAAGAAGGTAAAGAAGGGAAGCACAACAGAAAAATGTTCGGCAGAATGCATGGGCTTCTACAATAGCTCTGATGTGAAGGAGAACAGTACCCGCAAAGCTTGCTGAGCAGCCAAACGACATAGTAACTACGGTCAGTGGTCATAACACTTCCTGTGAAAACGCCTGTGAAATCATCCTACTATGCAGCCGACTGAAATAACGACTGAGCCACTGCAGCAGGTCATGATGCGAGAACGTTATATGAAGAGGGCAGGCGCATGCATTCCTGGAGCAGTCCCACCCAAATTCACGTTTAAGACTGCAAACATTTAGTTCAGATTAACCAGCCAGTAAAAGGCTGCCATCAATAAGTTTACGAAAAAGGTATAAAATGTATTGCATTTTATGTTTCCTAAAAGTGCATCTTGATTTGCCACTTTTCATCAAACTGCACAACCAACTTTGTTATTGTAGTATGGTGCGAACAATGATCCAACCTCTGTCCTCCCTTCCTGCCAGTACTTTTTAGTTTGATAGTGTTAAGGGTTCCGTGTCACAGAAAAGCCAGCATTATCGTTGTTGGTGGTGAGCAAAAAATACTGATAGACGCAAAGAATTAATAAACTCAGGCATAGGTCAAAGAATGTTCAGACTGATGCCAAGCTTCTTAGGGAGGTTCCTACAACCGAAGGAAAGTAATTGAGCTGAGAAGAATATTGGTTTAGCTTAAGTTTGGATGCGAATCGAACCCAGGACCTTCAGATTGCGAGACGGGCATGCTACCTGTAGGACACGAAGGCTCGTTGATTCAAGCTAAATAATGGTGGACTCAGTGAATGCGTTGTGGTCTTTGACCTGTTCAACTGGTTTATGGGGGTTAACATCCCAAAGTGACTCACGCTACGAGGGACGTCGTAGTGGAGGGCTGCGGATAATTTCAACCACCTGGGGTTCTTTAACGTGCACTGACATCACACAGTGCATGGGCCTCTAGCATTTGAACTCCATCTAAATACGACTGCCGTGGCCGGGATTGAGCATGTGTCTGTCAGGTCAGCAGCTGAGCCCTTTAACCACCAAGCCACAGCGGGGGCTGACTTAGTGAACTCTTAAGAGATAAGTATCGATGCGTACATGTGTAATTACGGGTATGCTGATTAGGAATTAAGCCATTGTGAGAGTGTTGAGCAGGCAATGCGAATGGGATCTCATAACGCTCTCTCATCCTACTCTTAAAGGCAATCCCCAAGTTTTCTACAGAAAGATGGCAACCCAATAGTGACACTAAATAGAGGAGGGAACAACAGGAGGACAAAGAGAGCAGGCAGCACTGCAGGTAACTGAGCCTACACAAAAGCCTGGGCTCTGTCCACAGGCCAGGCCTGCGCCAGCACACATTCCGTCCAGACCCAGGTTAGGCCAGGTCATTTCTGGTTGCCTTAAAGCAGTAGAGCGGGCCACCAGTTCCATTCCGTTGATATGTTGGAAATTACTCTCTTGGTGCTCTGGGCAACAAGCACGTTCCCGCACAGGAACATGGTATCCAGCTAACTATCCACCATCATGAATTTGTCTGGAAATGGCACTCATCTGCACGTACGACTGCAATGGCATATTGCCTCCCGTCAACACAAGACCATGGTTATGTTGTTACCCTGCCACAGTTTAAAGGGACAGTCTACTATCTGAGACGAGAATAAAATTATTAGCATGTTCTAATAGATCCTTAGCTACAATGACAATAACGAAGGCGGAATTCATTATCCTGGCGAGTATTCATATTTTAAATTGCCAAAGGAAGTCGAGCCAGAGCCAACAGTCGTGCTATGCTGTGTTCACCACTCTGCAAGAATTCTAGCTAAGTCGCCTGGAGTGGGTATACTAAACTTTTTCAACAGGACTAAGTGCAATAGAGACAGTTACTTTGCTGGAAGAAATTTCACGTGCCTTCATTTTGTTACTTTTGCAATTGGTCACCATTTCTTGTATAGTTAACCCTGCTTTTTCCTCAAAATGTTTTGAAAAGGCACACTGCCATTATGCTGACAGTACCACTGCCATGGGCAGCACTGCTACTTGCAAAAAACGGCTGCTGCTATCTGTGACGGCTATCACGCGTCTTATTTTACCCATATTACCCATACATCTATAAAATAATCTTGGTGCTTGAAAGTTAAGTTTTTATTAAACATTGCCACATAACTGTGCACAAAAAAATGACAATGTGAAGGGTACACAACAGGTGCAGTTCTGTACCTCAGTTAATTTCACGCTCGTTATTGCTACTGCCTGCCGTCTAGGCATTGGACAGCTGTCATGTCGTGGTTAGCAGAAATCGACTACCATGGGCAAGCAGCATTCCCATACTGAAAACTACATTTGAAATTACTCTGCCACATTTCTCAGCCTCACAGCTAGCTAGATGTACGTCTTTTTGGGCAAGGAACTTTCAACTGCTGTAAAGAAAATGTGGTTGATAAGTCAGCAGACTGTGCCTTTAACAACACAACCATGGCAGCCATCGATTATTCCTTATTTTTCCAGCTTGAGATAATCTCAGGAAACAGCATTTTGCATCTTGTTGTCATCAACTTTATGTAGTTTAGGTGCCACAGTGTAGTGTCAGGAGCTGTAGGGGTGCGTGTACCAAACGAGCTTTGGCATGGTATTGCTAGGATGGATGGATGGATGGATAAGGCTGAACCGTTTAAATCGGGCCTTGGTTCAAGCCACCTAGCCATGACTTGTGAAATTTTACTCGTCTTGATTTTAGCCACCAATCATATAACCTTCGCTTGGTTACTTCTACCCGCTTCAAATCTACTTTTCCTCCACTGTGCTTAAACCCCAATGCTTTGAATAAATCAGCCCCGCTGCTTTCCACTGCAGGGTGAAGCCCTTTACAGAAAAGTATCAAGCGTTCAGACGTTTCCTCGTCCTCTCCACAAGCACCGCTCAACGTGTCTTGGTACCCGACTCTATATGCCTTAGTCTGCAAAACTCCCGTCCTGGCCTCAAACAACAAAGAGCTTCCGTATACAATTATCATAGATATTCTCTTTGGCAATTTCCTCCTTCAAGATCCTGTATGTCCCCAGTGCCGATTTCATAGCATCCCTGTTTTCTACAGAGCTTTCTCTGTTTCTTTAACCTTTTTCTTAACCGATAATTGCTAATTTTCCCCCAACTGCTGTCCAGATATTTGCTTGTCAATTTTCTAGTTCGCTTTCTCCATTTCATGTCAATATTCCTTATATACAGGTATCTGAAAGCTTTCATAGCCCACTGCTTTTCCCCCATTTTTCTTAATCGCTCAAGTGCTATCTTACTGCTAGCTTCTCTACTCTCGAACGACGCCCATCCCATATCCCCCTGTACCCCACGACTTGGTGCATTGCCATGCGCTCCCAAAGCTAGCCTCCCTACGCCGCGTTGTTTGATTTCTAACCTTGCTTAAACATCTGGTCTTATGCACAGGACCGTATTACCGAAAGTCAAGCTAGGAACCATCACCCCTTTCCAGATCCCTCTTACCACTTCATACCTATTCTAATTCCACAGTGCCCTATTTGCCATGACAGCTGCATTCCTACTAGCTTTATTCATTACATATTTTTCACGCTCTGCCAGATACTCAGCACTGTTATTTATCCACACCCCAAGATACATGTACTCCTCCACTACTTCTAGCATGAACTCCTGTATTCTATGCTCGCCACCCTCTTCATTAAATATCATGACTGCAGATTTTTTCTTACTATACTTGAAACCTAATCTATCTCCCTCTGTACCACATATGTCTATCAACTTCTGCAAGTCTTCCTTGTTGTCAGCTATTAGCACTATATCATTCGCGTATATTAGTCCCAGTAATGACAGTTTAATCCATTCCACTTGCTTGAAAAAAGAAAGGTTGAAGCCTAGTCCGCTCCCCTCTAGCTTGGTCTCCAACCCTTGCAGGTACAACATGAACAACAAAGGTGACAGAGGACATCCTTGTCTAAGCCCCCGCTGTATCTCTACAGGCCCTGATACATTTTTTCCCATTTTATGAGCACTCTGTTACCTTTATATATATCTTTTAAAATATTAATTACTCCATCTTCCACATCCAATGTGCCCAGTATGTCCCACAAATACTCCTGAATAACGTCATAGGCTCCCCTAATATCCATAAATGCTAGCCATAGGGGCCAGTGTTCCTTTTCAGCAATCTCTATACACTGCCTCAATGAAAACAGATTGTCCTCCAACCTCCTTTTTTTCCGGAACCCATTTTGTAGTTCCCCTAGCACCCCCTCGTTCTCCACCCAAGCCTGCAATCTATCCTTTATAATTTGCATCACAACCCTGTAAACCACAGATGTCACTGTTATGGGACGATAGTTACTTACGTCAGCTTTGTCCCCCTTTCCCTTATATATCATGTTCAGTTTACTTAATCGCCATTCATCGGGGACTTTCTCATCCACTATCATTTTGTTCACTACCTGTATTAATGGTTGCTTGGATTTTGGTCCTAGCTTCTTTATCAACATAATCGGGATACCATCTGGTCCTGTTGATGTGCCACTAGGAACCTTCTTCTCTGCCCTTTCCCACTCTCCTTGCTCAAGTGAAGCTATTGCAGTAACCGGTCTATCCTCCTTCGATAAATTATGTACGACATTCCTTTCTTTAAATTTTTCTGTCATCCTTGTTCCTATGTGTTTTCTTGCTTCATCCCCTTCTAGTTGAATACCTTCATCTGTAACAATAAACCTTTGTTCTAGCCTAGTCTTATTACTCATTGCATTTCGATGTCTCTAGAATTTTTGAGCTGCTTTTCTATCCTTATTTACTTTTGACATCCATTGGGCACCATTTCTTCCAATTTTCTCATTAATCAAATAGGATACTTCCCTTCTACATTTTATGAAGGTATCCCACTTTCTGTCTACTTCAAATTTTGGTTCCCCCCTCTTCTTGGAATATCTGTGTTCCCTGGACGCTTCCTGACGTTTCTCTATCGCCCTCTTGACCTCCTCATCCCACCAACTCTTGGGTTTGCGTCTTTTCCCTTTTAGCTTTACTTGCACCTTAGCTAGCTCTAGCCCCAGTAATCGAGTTAATTTGGTATAAGACCATTCTGTTTCACTATCCTCAAAAATTACTTTCCCAAATTGTTTGGCTGCTGCTTCCAATTGCTTTTCTGAGTAAAAATTCCCCTCTGTTCATCTCGCTTCAGTCCTATATTGGTTTCTCTTCTGAAGCTCAACTTGATATGCTTGTGGTCACTACCTAAACTTCTGGAACCATGTTCATCTATGTTCATTACCCCTAATCTATTATACATCCTGTGACATTAGTGCATAATCTATCGTCGAGTGCACACTCCTCGCCTCTCATGTTATGAGCCCTTCACATTTCTCGGTACTGTTGCATACAACTAAATCATGCCTGTCACACGTCCTGCAGCATGCTTCCTGTCGAATCCGTGTACCCATCCAGGTTTCTATATGTGTGTTCATGTCGCCTAATATAATTATCTCGCCCTGTCCTAGCTCATCAATGTCGCTTGCAATACATTCTAACATTTTCCTGTTTTCCTCTTTGGTATAACTCCTGTCCACAGGTATACAAAGCCAAGGAGTGTTTGCTTGCTGCCACTGTTCCTTTTAGCCATAAATGTTCCTTGCATCCCAGTTTAACCCTTTGAAAATTCATACCTTTATGAATGAATGCCCCAATTCCATCCCCATTTCTGTTGCCCTCTGTTCTATTGCAATATTGCAAACTCCATTGAGAGGAACGACTCTGGCGGCTACGACTGGCCTAACCTTTATTAAAACTGCGAATGTGTAGGGGGCGCCACAAGATACACAACACGCCCCTTTCAGAGTGACAACACTCCAATACAAAAATAAAACACGCACTTCATAACGTTGAGTTCTGGAATCTGGCCGGTGGCCGTATGGCTCTTCCAGCCCTTGTCCCGTATGTCGCAGCATGTCTTGCTTCTTCAGGATAGTTGTGAGGTGTAGCATTGTTGGCACTTGTTGGCCGCGATTCGTCCAGGGTGTAGTCTTCTGCTGTTGGAGTGGCTTCACGGAGCACCTGAGTGAGTGGCCTCAGGTGCCCACGGTTACGCACATAAATTGCTCCACTTGTGGATTGCACGGTATAGCGCCTTGGTTGAGGGCCAACCTGTGTACCAACTGCTTTTTTCCGGTCAATATTGTGCCTCACCCATACAGGTTGATGTTTCTTCAGAGGTGCAAGTTGCCAGTGTGGTTGTCTTCATATCTGTGCTGGGCACTCTGCGTTTGAGGAGCCTCTGATGTGCACATGTCGGGTAGTGTGGTTTCAGGTCATGGGGCAAGGTCGGTATGAACGCTCTTAATTTTCTGCCCGTTAACAACTCTTCTGGGGAACATGCTCCAATGGTAGGGGTGGCGCGGTAGTTGAGGAGAACCAGGCAGATCTTTGCCATTGCTGTGCGACTTGATCAGCATGGACTTAAGTCTGTATTGTTCTCTCGACCTGCCCATTGGACCTCGAGTAGTGGGGTGATGACGGTTCATGAGTAATATCCCATTCTTGCAGGAATGCTCTGAATGCCTGTGAGTCAAACGGTGGTCCCTGATCAGAGATAAGCACATTGGGGAGTCCGAAACGTGAAAAGATGTCCTTCAGGACCAAAATCACTGAAATTGCCATAGTGGTTTCCATGCGTTTCACTTCAACATACTTTGAAAAGTAGTCAACAACAAGGATATATGTATTGCCTTTACAGTGAAAGAAATCGACGGCCAACTTTTCCCATGGTCGAGCTGGCAGATCTCTGTCAAGCAATGGTTGCTGAGGGCTTGCCTTCTGGGTGGATTAGCAGGTGTCACAGCTTGAGACAAGGGTGGCAATGTCCTTGTTGAGTGTGGGCCAATAAACACTCTGGCTTGCTAGTCCTTTACAAGCCACAATGTGCCTGATGGAGTTTCTCAAGAACATCAGCCTGGAGAGCTGCTGGAATGACAAGCCGTTGACCACAGCAAATGAAGCCGTCTGTGATATACAGTTCACTCCGTATGTGAAAGTATAGTCAAGCCATAGGATGAACATCACTAAGGCGATCAGGCCAACCATGTTGAACGTACTTGGTTAGTTGCTGCAATACTGGATCCCGACCTGTTGCTTCTTGGATCTGCTTGAGCTTGGTGGGCGACGCTTGAAGCAGACTGGACACCAACAGTCCTGGATCACTGTCTGCAGTTTCCATCTTGGATTCGGGGTTTGGGGATCTTGACAGTGCATCAGCCACAGTCAGTTGTTTCATCGGTACATACACAGGTTTAGTGCTGTAGCACTGAAGCCGGAGCAAAAGTCTTTGCAGTCTTGGTGACATTTTTGTTAGGTCCTTTGTCTGGAGTCCAACAAGAGGTTTGTGGTCTGTTTCCACTGTTGCAGTGCGGCCAAAAGCGTAATAGTGGAACCGCTCACATGCGAACACTACAGCTAAAAGTTCTTTCTCTATTTGTGCATAATGTTGTTAGGGTGCGTAGGGCTGCAGAAGCGTATGCGATTGGTCTGCCTTCCTGCAAGAGAGCCGATCCCAGGCTATATGAGCTGGCATATGTTGAAAGTGTGATTGGCTTGGATGGGTCAAAATAACGCAACACAGGTGCTGTTGTGAGCTTCTGTTTGATGAACTTGAAAGTCTCTGTGTGCTGGCTTGTCCAGTGCCACGCTACATCTGCCTTGAGAAGCTCACGCAGAGGGCTGGTAGTTGCCGAAAAATTAGGGATGAACTTCGTGAGATATGTCACCATTCCTAAGAATCTTTGCAGTTCTGACTTGTTTGATGGAAGTGACATGGCCTCAATCGATCTGACCTTGTCAGGGTCTGGGGATAGCCCATCTGAGGAGAGTTGGTGACCCAGATATTTAATGGCTGAAAGTCCTAACTTCAGCTTTGATTTGTTAAGCTTCAGGTTGTTTTGTCTTGCTATGGTCAGAACAGTTCTGAGATGTTCTTCTGAAGTCCTTGAGGCAACCAGTATGTCATCACAATACGGCTTCACAATGACCTGCCTTCCAATTACCTTGTCAATGGCCTGCTGGAACAGCTCGGGGGCTGTTGTAAGCCCAAACGGTACTCGAAGAAAACGGTAACGGCCCCATGGCGTTGTGAATGTACAAAGCCGTGAACTTGGTTCATCCAAAGTAAGTTGCCAAAAGGCACGCTTGGCATCAAGGACAGAGGAGACTGTTAACCCATTCAGGCTTGCTAAAAGCTCTTCTGGTACTGGTATGCGGTAGTGTTGCCTTTTTAGTGCTGCATTGAGGTTCCGTGGATCAAGGCACAAACGAATAGTTCCATCTTTTTTAGTTATCACCACTATGGGATGGACCCATTCACTATGTTCTGCCTCTCGCGTGACTACGCCATTCTCCTTCATGCGCTTCAGCTCTTCTTTCACCTTATCCTCGAGCGCACTTGGTACTCTGCGAGGAGCACAAACTGCCGGCACTGTATCTTCGCGCAGCTGGATGCTATAATGTCCAGGAAGCTGGCCGATTCCTTCAAATATGTCAGGAAAATCATTCAGTACCTCCTGAAACTGTTCTTGCAGCACTGTGTCATTTGACTTTGTCGTTGCTTGAAGGGTCTTCACACGGGAAAGCAAGCGCAGGGTTGTGCATGCAGCAGCTCCTAGTATGGGCTTGAGTGACTCCTTCACCAGCAGAAATCTCAGGCGGTACTCCGTGTTGTTCAAAGCACAAGACAGTTCACATTCACTGTCTATTGGGAGCTGGTGGCCACTGTACGTAGTCACTTTAGCTGTGGATGGTTTGGTTGCTGGTCTGCATGACCACTGCTTGAACATCTGTTCTGGAATTATGTTGACGTCCGAACCGGTGTCTAACTTGAATGTCACCTCGTGTCCATTAACACTGACAGTTTCGTTCCAGTCTGTTGCGTTGGCACTGACACTACACTTAGTCACGCAGCCCAAGTATAATTCCTCCTGCGAGTCTTGTGGTGGATGCTCATGAAGCTGTCCGACTCGCAGTCGATGCGCTGCTCTCTGCTGACGTGGCTGCTTGCTCAGGCGCGCGAAATGGCCAAGTTTGTCACAGTTGTAAGAGTTTTTGCCAAATGCTGAGCATTGTTGTGGAGCGTGCAAGGTTCTTAAGCGAGAACATTTGCGATTAGACCTTTGAGACGAGCAATGATGCTGAGGCTTGTTGATACCTAGCGGAAGACCAGTTGTCTTCGCGTGTTTCCGATTATATGTGTGAACGGCATTCACTTCTGGCAATTGATCACTTGTTACAATCTCTTGCACGTTTCTTTGATATTTCCGCTGCCTTACACGCTGAGACGATTTTTTCCAGAGTGAGGTCGCGCTCCCGAAAGAGCCGTTCGCGGAGAGCTCCATCGCAGATTCCAACCGCCACGCGGTCACCGATGAGTATGTCGCACTTGTCACCGAAGTCGCATTTCTGGACCTGTCGTGGAAGGTCAGTAACAAAATCGTCAATTGACTGACCTGGCTTTTGTACCACAGAGTAACACTGCCGCTGCTTGTATGACGTTCTTGTACGGGCAATATAACTCGTCAAACTTGCCAAGTATGTATTTCACTGGGTCTGCGTCTTCGTTTACGGCGGCAGGGTCTGGAGGGAACGTCTGTGCGATACGACAAGCATCCAGGCCAAGTACATGAAGCAACAATGCCTTCCGCGCTTTTTTAGGCTTAGTGTTGTACTCACAAGCCAGTTCATATACAGTATTGTGCGCTTTGATCGTGAACACTTAAAAAAATTTCCCCGCCTCGACCGCTCGCTCATTTGCGGTGAAACTGCACACAGAGCTTACGTATTATGGTAACTTTTGTATCGTAGCAAGTTTGACAACGGTACTTACTTAGCTGAGCCGTGCATGATGCAAAAAAGTAATCGCCTACGTAGGGATCGGCGAACCAAAACCCGCAAACATTTTTTCGCTGAAGGGCGGCAGTGGCGTCATCTGTTTTCGGCAGTGGAAAGCGTCACAACAAGGCCGTCGAGGCGAGCATTGCAAACAATATTCTTTGAAAGGTAAAGCCTTGTTAAATCAGTTGTGAAATTTCTTTCCGCTCAATTAGCAGAAAATGTTGTAAGCGCTTCAGTTGAAGCAGACGAAACGACCGGAACGGCATATTCAAAGGGCCTGCGCTTCTTCCAAAGCTCGCCTCGGCGGCCTTTCGTGACGTTTTCCACTTCAAAAACAGATAGCGCCATTGCCGCCCTTCAGCAATAAAAACGTCGTTTGCGGGTTTTGGTTCGCTGATCTTGACGTAGGCGATTACGTCTGGAGCCCGCACCATTTTTGTACCCAAAAAGACAAATGCGGCCGACCTGGGAGACTTTAGACCGATCACAGTGTCTTCTGTATTGGTCCTACTGTTCCACAAGGTCTTGGCGAACCGTCTCCCCTCAATTATTGATCTTGACTTCAGACAACGTGCATTCATTCCAGCGGATGGATGCGCGGAAAATGTCTTCTCACTGGCAGGTGTCCTCCACGAAGCGCATCGTCATTATCGGCAGCTGCACATGGCCACACTAGATGTGGCGAAGGCCTTTGATAGCGTCACGCTCGACGCTATTCTTGAGGGCCTCCGAAGAAAAGGTATTGCCGATGACTTTGTGTCCTATGCGGAGGGATTCTACAGATTGGCCACTACAGTTCTGAACTTTGACGGACGCATGCATGTTGTCCACCCCTCCCGTGGAGTCAGGCAGGGAGCCCCCTGTCCCCTCTGCTATTTAATTTGGTTCTAGATCACTGGTTGAAAAATTGTCAGGAGGGGATCGTTTTTTCCAGTCGGGAGTTGAAAGTCAATGCGATGGCCTTTGCCGACGATCTGGTTCTGTTTGCGACGACACCACATGGCCTCCAGAGACAGATCTATACCCTGGAGACGTAGCTGGCCGAGAGAGGGTTACGTCTAAACCCGAAGAAGTGCCTGGCTGTGTCAGTGGTTGTCGACGCCAAGAACAAGATATCGAAAATCCCGGTGGACCAGCAGTTCTTCATCGCTGGAGAGCGGATTCCCCAGGCCTCCGCAACAACATCTTGGAGGTACCTGGGGCTCTTATTCACTCCGACTGGAATGGAGACGCCCCAACTGATCCCGGTAATAAAAGACTATATCTCCAAATTAACAAAAGCGCCATTGAAGCCCCAGCAACGACTACTTGCTGTGAGGTACTATGTAATCCCTCGCCTGCTTCATCAGCTAGTGTTGGGACCAATCTCGGCCAAGCTCCTCCTCAAGTGCGACACACTCTTCTGGTCGGCCATCCGTCAATGGCTTCGCCTTCCCCACGACTTCCCTTTGGGGGCATATTATGCCTCTGTTAAGTACGGGGGTTTGGGCATTCCGTGCCTCCGAACTTCTGTGCCGGCTCAGCGCATCAAGCGCATCATCAAACTTGAATCCTCATCAAGTGAACCATGCCGCATCATTGCACGGATGGACTACATCAAATCCATGAGTGGCAGATCATGAGTAGCAGTTTAACAATTTCCCTCATGAGGAAAGTGTACATAGCTTAATCTTACCGGTACTCACCTACGGGGCAGAAACGTGGAGGCTAACGAAAAGAGTTCAGCTTAACTTAAGGACAACGCAGCGAGCCAAGGAAAGAAAAATGATAGGTGTAACGTTAAGAGACCGGAAGCGGGCAGAGTGGGTGATGAAACAAACGCGGGTTAATGACATCCTAGTAGAAATCAAGAGAAAGAAATGGGCTTGGGCAAGGCATGTAATGCGAAGGCAAGATAACCGCTGGTCCTTAAGGGTAACGGAGTGGATTCCAAGAGAAAGTAAGCGTAGCAGGGGGCGGCAGACAGTTAGGTGGGCGGATGAGATTAAGAAGTTTGCAGGCAAAAGGTGGATGCAGCTGGCAAAAGAAAGGGTTACTTGGAGAGACATGGGAGAGGCATTTGCCCTGAAGTGGGTGTAGTAAGGCTGATGATGATGATGAAATCCATGAGACAACATGCGGAGATGTGCAACTTCCGCAGCTTCACTATCGACTCGACGGCAGCTAATAACTTCTGGAAAACATCTCTTCACAATAGTAATGATGGCTCCCCTTGCAGGGGGTCTCCTCAGCTCCTAGTTCATCACCGTGGATCGCCGAAGAGACGAAACTTCTCCGAGGACACGCCTTCATCGATGCAGTTCAAGTTCGGTACCACGCAATGACCAATCTCACCCGAACGAAAAGGGGTCAGGATGTACCCAAGCAGTGTAGAGGGAGCTGCAACTCACGAGAAACACTGACTCATGTTCTTCAGAAATGCCGCCGTACCTACGGGGCTAGAATTCATAGACAGAACGTTTTGGCAGCATACCTGGCCGGTAGCCTCCGAAAGAGGGGCTACAAAGTCCTGGATGAACCGATCTACGCCACCTCACTCGGGGACCGAAAACCAGACCTGGTAATCAAAAGGGATGATCAGTTGGTGGTCCTCGATGTGCAGGTGGTGGGTAGTGGTATAACGATGTCCCAGGCACACCAGTGCAAGGTCTCCGTACATGATGCACGACTTGTTGCGCCAAATTTCTCAAGATCATGATAACCTCAAACCTATAGTGACTTCTTTGACAATAAGCTATCGGGAGGTTTGGGGTAGGGAATCTGTAAAATCTCTAAAATTTCTAGGTTGCCAAAAGAACTATTTTCAAGTACTAACAGTACGATGTCTCGAGGGTGGGGTCCGGTGCTTCAGGATGCACCAGCGTATGACGGGCACGCTGGTGTCCTGAGGTTCGGGCCCTCCGGCTGCAGCCCCGCGCCACTATTAACCCTGTACCACTGCGATACACTGGGAATCCGCTCTTCCTTGTAATCTCGCGCGCTAAATTAGTAGAACATTATTCGGCTAACGCGGCCCAGTTGTCACTCCAAAGTCCCCCAATGATCACAAGCTGATAAGGCCAGCCTGGCCTAGGGGGTTTCGTGTGTGACCGCGGCGGGAGGTGGGGAGGACCGCAAAAAAAAAGGCGATTACGTTTTCGCATCATGCACGATTCAACTAAGTGTCGTTGTAAAACTTTATACGATACAAAAGTTACCATAATACGCAAGCTCTGTGTGCAGTTTCACGGCAAATGAGCAAACCATTAAGGCGGGGAAATTTTTGAAAATCTTTACGATAAAAACGTACAATACTATGGTGAATGCTTCCCGCCATTCTTCCCATGCGGCCTGAGTGTGACCAGGTTCGAAGTGAGCCGGGGGCCGGATGAAAACGGCCATTTTGTTGATTTCAGGCGTTGCGGGGACGATCTGCTTACACTTCTGACACCATGTTATGTCGTTTGTGTTAGTTGCGTCAGCTTTAAAGATAAGGCGGCACGAAGCCGCGAGTTAGACTCCATTGAGAGGAACGACTGTCGCGTCCACGACTGGCCTAACCTTTATTAAAACTGTCGAATGTGTAGGAGGCGCTAGAAGATATACAACAACGCAGTGAAAAGGACCAGGCCCACATGGCTTGGCCTTTGTGACTTTTTGTGAAAAAAAATTGGGGGTCAGCATGGTTTACATATGTAAAATTTCTTGCGTGGATTGGGGATGACCGGTTCCTCTGCACGTCCCCACCGCTACCCCCAAACAAACCACCCTGGAAGCTATTTATGTCATAAAAAAATATTTCTTGCAAAAGCATGCCTTCAGTACGTCCTTTGGATGAAAAAAATTCTTATTCACCCTCCCCGTGTTTAGTGACTTTTTTCTATTCATGTTTTGTTTTTAATAAAGGAATGCATTTAACATCTATACTTCTGTTTATGGAATCTGTCATGCCAGTGTTTTTCTCTCTAAGCACAAGTTTCCAGGCTCAGATTGGCATTTAATAATTGCCAAAGAACACATGGAATGAATTTATAAGCATGCACAGTATGCATGGCCGCATACACTGCATGCATGATCGCGATGGCAGTGATGGTAAGTGGACTGGACGCCCATGCTATCCGGGTAGACTTTGAAGAAAGTAAAGAAGGGAAGCACAACAGAAAAATGTTCGACAGAATGCATGGGCTTCTACAATAGCTCTGATGTGAAGGAGAACAGTACCCGCAAAGTTTGATGAGCAGCCAAACGACATAGTAACTACGGTCAGTGGTCATGACACTTCCTGTGAAAACGCCTGCGAAATCATCCTACTATGCAGCCAACTGAAATAACGACTGAGCCACTGCAGCAGGTCATGATGGGAGAAGGGTATATGAAGAGGGCAGCCGCATGCATTCCTGGAGCAGTCCCACCCAAATTCACGTTTAAGAGTGCAAACATTTAGTTCAGATTACCCAGCCACTAAAAGGTTGCCATCAATAAGTTTACGAAAAAGGTATTGCATTTTATGTTTCCTAAATGTGCATCTTGATTAGCATGCCCTTCTCGCAATCCGAAGGTCCTGGGTTCGATTCGCATCCAAACTTAAGCTAAACCAATATTCTTTTCAGCTCAATTTCTTTCCTTCGGTTACAGGAACCTCCCTAAGAAGCTTGGCATCAGTCTGAACATTCTTTGACCTATGCCTGAGTTTATTCATTCTTTGCGTCTATCAGGATTTTTTGCTCACCACCAACAACGATAATGCTGGCTTTTCTGTGACACGGAACCCTTAACACTATCAAACTAAAAACTACTGGCAGGAAGGTAGGACAGAGGTTGGATCATTGTTCGCACCATACTACAATAACAAAGTTGGTTGTGCAGTTTGATGAAAAGTGGCAAATCAAGATGCACTTTTAGGAAACATAAAATGCAATACCTTTTTCGTAAACTTATTGATGGCAGCCTTTTACTGGCTGGGTAATCTGAACTAAATGTTTGCAGTCTTAAACGTGAATTTGGGTGGGACTGCTCCAGGAATGCATGCGCCTGCCCTCTTCATATACCCTTCTCCCATCATGACCTGCTGCAGTGGCTCAGTCGTTATTTCAGTTGGCTGCATAGTAGGATGATTTCGCAGGCGTTTTCACAGGAAGTGTCATAAACACTGACCGTAGTTCATATGTCGTTTGGCTGCTCATCAAACTTTGCGGGTACTGTTCTCCTTCACATCAGAGATATTGTAGAAGCCCATGCATTCTGTCGAACATTTTTCTGTTGTGCTTCCCTTCTTTACTTTCTTCAAAATCTTCCCGGATAGCATGGGCGTCCATTCCACTTACCATCGCTGCCATCGCGATCATGCATGCAGTGTATGCGGCCATGCATACTGTGCATGCTTATAAATTCATTCCATGTGTTCTTTGGCAATTATTAAATGCCAATCTGAGCCTGGAAACTTGTGCTTAGAGAGAAAACCACTGGCATGACAGATGCCATAAACAGAAGTATAGATGTTAAATGCATTCCTTTATTAAAAACAAAACATGAATAGAAAAAAAGTCACTAAACACAGGGAGGGTGAATAAGAATTTTTTTCGTCAAAATGACATACTGAAGGCATGCTTTTGCAAGAAATATTTTTTTATGACATAGATCGCTTCCAGGGCGGTTTTTTTCTAGGGGGGGGGTAGCGGTGGGGAGGTGCAGAGGAATCGGTCATCCCCTATCCACGCAAGAAATTTACATAGGTAAACCATGCTGACCCCCAATTTTTTTTTCACAAAAAGTCGCGACCAAGCCATGTGGGCCTGGTCCTTTTCACTGCGTTGTTGTATATCTTCTAGCGTCCCCTACACATTCGACGGTTTTAATAAAGGCTAGGCCAGTCGTGGCCGGAAGAGTCGTTCCTCTCAATGGAGTCTGTCACTCGCGGCTTCGTGCCGCCTTATCATTAAACCTGACGCAACTAACACAAACGACATAACATGGTGTCAGAAGTGTAAGCCGATCGTCCCCGCAACGCCTGAAATCAACAAAATGGCCAACGTTTTCATCCAGCCCCCGGCTCACTTCGAACCTGGTGACACTCAGGCCGCATGGGAAGAATGGCGGGAAGCATTCACTATAGTATTGTACGTTTTTATCGTGAAGACTTTCAAAAATTTCCCCGCCTCAATCGTTTGCTCATTTGCCGTGAAACTGCACACAGAGCTTGCGTATTATGGTAACTTTTGTATCGTATAAAGTTTTACAACGGCACTTAGTTGAGTCTTGCATGATGAGGAAACGTAATCGCCTTTTTTTGCGGTCCTCCCCACCTCCCGCCGCGGTCACTCACGAAACAACCTAGGCCAGGCTGGCCTTATCAGCTTGTGATCATTGGGGGACTTCGGAGTGACAACTGCGCCGCGTTAGCCGCATAGTATTCTACTAATTTAGCGCGCGAGATTACAAGGAAGAGCGGATTCCCAGTGTAACGCAGTGGTACAGGGTTAATAGTGGCGCGGGGCTGCAGCCGGAGGGCCCGAACCTCAGGACACCAGCGTGCCCGTCATACGCTGGTGCATCCTGAAGCACCGGACCCCACCCTCGAGACATCGTACTGTTAGTACTTGAAAATAGTTCTTTTGGCAACCAAGAAATTTTAGAGATTTTACAGATTCCCTAGCCCAAACCCCCCGATAGCTTATTGTCAATGAAGTCACTATAGGTTTTGAGGTTATCATGATCTTGAGAAATTTGGCGCAACAAGTCGTGCATCATGTACAGAGACCTTGCACTTGTGTGCCTGGGACATCGTTATACCACTACCAACATCCTGCACATCGAGGACCACCAACTGATCATCCCTTTTGATTACCAAGTCTGGTTTTCGGTCCCCGAGTGAGGTGGCGTAGATCGGTTCTTCCAAGACTGTAGCCCCTCTTTCTGAGGCTACCGGCCAGGTATGCTGCCAAAACGTTGTGTCTATGAATTCTGGCCCCGTAGGTACGGTGGCATTTCTGAAGAACTTGAGTCAGTGTTTCTGGGGCGTTGCAGCTCCCTCTACACTGCTTGGGTACATCTTGACCCCTTTTCGTTCGGGTGAGATTGGTCACTGCGTTGTCATCATCATCATCATCAGCCTTACTACACCCACTGCAGGGCAAAGGCCTCTCCCATGTCTCTCCAATTAACCCATCCTTTGCCAGCTGCATCCACCCTGTGCCTGCAAACTTCTTAATCTCATCCGCCCACCTAACCTTCTGCCGCCCCCTGCTACGCTTACTTTCTCTTGGAATCCACTCCGTTACCCTTAAGGACCAGCGGTTATCTTGCCTTCGCATTACATGCCTTGCCCAAGCCCATTTCTTTCTCTTGATTTCTACTAGGATGTCATTAACCCGCGTTTGTTTCATCACCCACTCTGCCCGCTTCCGGTCTCTTAACGTTACACCTATCATTTTTCTTTCCTTGGCTCGCTGCGTTGTCCTTAAGTTAAGCTGAACTCTTTTCGTTAGCCTCCACGTTTCTGCCCCGTAGATGAGTACCGGTAAGATTATGCTGTTGTACACTTTCCTCTTGAGGGAAATTGGTAAATTGCCACTCATGATCTGCGAGAATTTGCCATATGCGCTCCACCCCATTCTTATCCTTCGAGTTATCTCCCTCTCATGATCCGGATCAGCTGTCACTACTTGCCCTAAGTAGACGTATTCCGTCACAATTTCTAGGTTCTGGCTGCCAATTGTGAACTGCTGTTCCCTTGCTAGGCTGTTGAACATTACCTTGGTTTTCTGCATGTTAATTTTTAGACCCATGGATCTGCTCTGCCTGTCTAACTCATTGATCATGATTTGCAGTTCACCTCCTGAGTGACTCAGCAAGGCAATGTCATCAGCAAATCGCAGATTATTTAGGTATTCTCCATTTATTCTTATTCCCAACTGTTCCCAATTCAGGCCTCAAAATACCTCCTGTAAACATGCGGTGAACAGCATTGGCGAGATCGTGTCTCCTTGCCTGACGCCCTTCCTTATTGGAATTTTATTGCTGACTTTATGGAGGACTATAGTAGCTGTGCAGTTGCTATATATATCTTCCAGTATTTTGACATAAGGCTCTTCTACCCACTAATTACGCAATGCCTGTATGACTACTGAGGTTTCCACTGAGTCGAATGCTTTCTCGTAATCAATGAAAGCAATATATAGAGGTTGGTTATATTCTGCGCATTTCTCTATCACCTGATTGATAGTGTGAATATGATCTATTGTGGAATATCCTTTGCGAAAGCCTGCCTGATCATTTGGTTGATTAAAGTCTAACGTTGCCCTGACTCTATTAGCGATTACCTTAGTAAATACTTTGTAGGCAACGGATAGTAAGCTGATCGGCCTGTAATTTTTCAAGTCCTTGGCGTCTCCCTTCTTATGAATTAAGATAATGTTTGCATTCTTCCATGCTTCTGGTACAGTCGAGGTCATAAGGCATTGCGTATACAGGGTGGCTAGTTTTTCTAGCACGATGTCCCATCCATCCTTCAACAGATCTGTTATTACCTGATCCTCCCCAGCTGCTTTTCCCCTTTTCATTGCTTCTAAGGCTTTCTTTACTTCATCTTTCGTTACTGGCGGGATGACGCATTGCTGTGCACTGCTGTCTTTCTCATTAACGCTCTGATTACATTGGCTGCTTTACAGGTCTGTGTAGAACTCTTCGGCTACGTTAACTATCTTATCAATATTGCTAATGACATTGCCCTGCTTGTGTCTTCATGCATACATCTGGTTTTTACCTATGCCTAGTTTCCTCTTCACTGCTTTTAGGCTACCTCCGTTCTTTAGAGCATGCTCGATTCTCTCCATATTAAACTTCCTTATGTCGGCTACCTTGCGCTTATTTATTACTTTGATAGCTCCGTTAGTTCTATTCTATCGGTAGGGTTAGATGCCCTCCTGTTTTGGCGCTTCTTAATCAGATCTTTCGTCACCTGAGGTAGCTTCCCGGTATCTTTTCGAACTGTCCTACCGCCTACTTCTACTGCGCACTCCGTAATTATTGATGTCAGATTATCGTGCATTGAATGAACATCAAGATCTTCTTCCTCAGTTAAAGCCGAATATCTGTTTTGCAGCGCTATCCTAAACTCCTGTGCTTAACCTCTTAAGGCTAACTCGTTAATGGTCTTCTTCTTCACTAGCTTCTTCCGTTCCCTCTTCAAGTATAAGCTAATTCTAGACCTTACGATTCTGTGGTCGCTACAACGCACCTTTCCGAGGACGGCCACATCCTGAATGATGCCAGGTTTAGCGCATAGTATGAGGTCGATTTCATTTTTAATCTCACCATTGGGGCTCTTCCAGGTCCACTTCCTGTTTTCTCGTTTGCGGAAGAAGGTATTCATGATCCGTAAATTATTTCTATCCGCGAATTCGACTAATAACTCTCCCCTGCTATTTCTAGAGCCTATCCCATAGTCACCTACCGCGTGGTCGTCAGCCTGCTTCTTGCCCATCTTTGCATTGAAGTCGCCCATCAGTACAGTGTACTGCGATTTTACTTTATTCATTGCCGATTCTACGTCCTCATAGAAACTTTCAACGGTCTGGTCATCATGGCTGGATGTGGGTGCGTAGGCCTGCATCACTTTCAGCTTGTACCTCCTATTCAGCCTAATTACTATAGCTGCTACCCTCTCGTTAATACTGTAGAACTCATCTACGTTACCAGCTATATCCTTATTAATGAGGAATCCCACACCTAGTTCTCGTCTATCCTCTAACCCGCGATAGCACACTATGTGCCCGTCCTTTAGTACTGTATACGCCTCACCTGCCCTCCTGACTTCGCTAAGCCCTATCACATCCCATTTAATTCCCGCTAGTTCCTCAAGCAGCACTGCCAGGCTAGCCTCACTAGCTAAAGTTCTAGCGTTAAACGTTGCTAGGTTCAGATTCAAATGGCGGCCTGTCCGGAGCCAGAGATTCTTAGCACCCTCCGCTGCGTCACAGGTCTGACCGCCACCGTGGTCAGTGGCTCTGCAGCCGCTGGGGACTGAGGGCCGAGGGTTAATTGGTTTCATCATAGAAGGTTGTGGCCAAGTACTACACCAGGGTGGCCAAATCCTGGTCTGGTGAGAGAGTGCGTTGTCGGTTCTGATCACCGAGATCAGGCCGCACTCCAGGCCTGGTTATGCAATTCCATCGACACGCGGATTTTTTTTAACCCGGTGGAGAATTGCGCGGCACCAGGATTTGAACCCCGGTACTCTTGCACGCGAGGCGGATGTTCTACCTCTACGCCATCGCTGCATCATTGCGTTGTACCGAACTTTAACTGCATCGGTGAAGGCGTGTCCTCGGAGAAGTTTCGTCTCTTCAGCGATCCACGCTGATGCACTAGGAGCTGAGGAGACCCCCTGCAAGGGGGAGCCATCATTACTATTGTGAAGAGATGTTTTCCAGAAGTTATTAGCTGCCGTCGAGTCGATAGTGAAGCTGCGGAAGTTGCACATCTTCTCCGCTTGTTGTCTCATGGATTTAATGTAGTCCATCCGTGCAATGATGCGGCATGGTTCACTTGATGAGGATTCAAGTTTGATGATGCGCTTGATGCGCTGAGCCGGCACAGAAGTTCGGAGGCACGGAATGCCCAAACCCCCGTACTTAACAGGGGCATAAAATGTCCCCAAAGGGAAGTCTTAGGGAAGGCGAAGCCATTGACGGATGTCCGACCAGAAGAGTTTGTCGCACTTGAGGAGGAGCTTGGCCGAGATTGGTCCCGACACTAGCTGATGAAGCAGGCGAGGGATTACATAGTACCTCACAGCAACTAGTCGTTGCTGGGGCTTCAATGGCGCTTTTGTTAATTTGGAGATATACTCTTTTATTACCGGGATCAGTTGGGGCGTCTCCATTCCAGTCGGAGTGAATAAGAGCCCCAGGTACCTCCAAGATGTTGTTGCGAAGGCCTGGGGAATCCGCTCTCCAGCGATGAAGAACTGCTGGTCCACCGGGATTTTCGATATCTTGTTCTTGGCGTCGACAACCACTGACACAGCCAGGCACTTCTTCGGGTTTAGACGTAACCCTCTGTCGGCCAGGTACGTTTCCAGGGTATAGAGCTGTCTCTTGAGGCCATGTGGTGTCGTCGCAAACAGAACCAGATCGTCGGCAATGGCCATCGCATTGACTTTCAACTCCCCACTGGAAAAGCGATCCCCTTCTGACAATTTTTCAACCAGTGATCTAGAACCAAATTAAATAGCAGAGGGGACAGGGGGCCTCCCTGCCTGACTCCACGGGAGGGGTGGACAACATGCGTGTGTCCGTCAAAGTTCAGAACTGTAGTGGCCGATCTGTAGAATCCCTCCACATAGGACTCAAAGTCATCGCCAACACCTTTTCTTCGGAGGCCCTCAAGAATAGCGTTGAGCGTGACGCTATCAAAGGCCTTCGCCACATCTAGTGTGGCCATGCGCAGCTGCCGATAATGACGACGCGCCTCGTGGAGGACACCTGCCAGTGAGAATACATTTTCGGCGCATCCATCCACTGGAAGGGATGCACGTTGTCTGAAGTCAAGATCAATCATTGAGAGGAGACGGTTCGCCAAGACCTTGTGGAACAGTCGGACCGATACAGAAGACACTGTGATCGGTCTAAAGTCTCCCGAGTCGGCCGCATTTGTCTTCTTGGGTACCAAAATGGTGCGGGCTCCAGACGTAATCGCCTACGCCAAGATCGGCGAATCAAAACCCTCAAACGACGTTTTTATTGCTGAAGGGCGGCAATGGCGCTTTCTGCTTTTGCAGTGGAAAACGTCACGACAAGGCCGCCGAGGCGAGCTTTGGAAGAAGCGCAGGCCCTTTGAATATGCCGTTCCGGCCGTTTCGTCTGCTTCAACTGAAGCGCTTACAACATTTTCTGCTAATTGAGCGGAAAGAAATTTCACAACTGATTTAACAAGGCTTTACCTTTCAAAGAATATTGTTTGCAATGCTCGCCTCGACGGCCTTGTTGTGACGCTTTCCACTGCCGAAAACAGATGGCGCCACTGCCGCCCTTCAGCGAAAAAATGTTTGCGGGTTTTGGTTCGCCGATCCCTACGTAGGCGATTACGTTTTTGCATCATGCACGGCTCAGCTAAGTAAGTACCGTTGTCAAAGTTGCTACGATACAAAAGTTACCATAATACGTAAGCTCTGTGTGCAGTTTCACCGCAAATGAGCCAGCGGTTGAGGCGGGAAAATTTTTTTAAGTGTTCACGATAAAAGCGCACAATACTGTATATGAACTGGATTGTGAGTACAACACTAAGCCTAAAAAGCGCGGAAGGCATTGTTGCTTCATGTACTTGGCCTGCATGCTTGTCGCATCGCACAGACGTTCCCTCCAGACCCTGCCGCCGAAAACGAGGACGCAGACCCAGTGAAATACATACTTGGCTAGTTTGACGAGTTATATCGCCCATACAAGAACGTCATACAAGCAGCGGCAGTGTTCAACTCTATGGTACAAAAGCCAGGTCAGTCAATTGATGATTTTGTTACTGACCTTCTACGACAGGCCCAGAAATGTGACTTCGGTGACAAGTGCGACAGACTCATCGGCGACCGCGTGGCGGTTGGAATCCGCGATGGAGCTCTCCGCGAACGGCTCTTTCGGGAGCGCGACCTCAGTCTGGAAAAAAATCGTCTCAGCGTGTTAGGCAGCGGAAATATCAAAGAAACGTGCAACAGATTGTAACCAGTGATCAATAGCCAGAAGTGAATGCCGTTCACACATATAATCGGAAACACACGAAGACAGCTGGTCTTCCGCTAGGTATCAACAAGCCTCAGCATCATTGCTCGTCTCAAAGGTCTAATCGCAAATGTTCTCGCTGTGGAACCTTGCACGCTCCACAACAATGCCCAGCATTTGGCAAAAACTGTTACAACTGTGACAAACTTGGCCATTTCGCGCACCTGTGCAAGCTGCCACGTCAGCAGACAGCAGCGCATCGACTGCGAGTCGCACAGCTTCATGAGCATCCACCACAAGGCTCGCAGGAGGAATTATACTTGGGCGGCGTGACTAAGGGTAGTGTCAGTGCCAACGCAACAGACTTGAACGAAACTGTCAGTGTTAATGGACACGAGGTGACATTCAAGTTAGACACCGGCTCGGACGTCAACATAATTCCAGAACAGATGTTCAAGAAGTGGCCATGCAGACCAGCAACCAAACCATCCACAGCTCAAGTGACTACGTACAGTGGCCACCAGCTCCCAATAGACAGTGAATGTGAACTGTCTTGTGCGGTGAACAACACGGAGTGCCGAATGAGATTTCTGCTGGTGAAGGAGTCACTCAAGCCGATACTAGGAGCTGCTGCATGCACAACCCTGCTCTTGCTTTCCCGTGTGAAGACCCTTCAAGCAACGACAAGGTCAAATGACACAGTGCTGCAAGAACAGTTTCAGGAGGTACTGAATGATTTCCCTGATATATTTGAAGAAATTGGCCAGCTTCCGGGACATTATAGCATAAAGCTGCGCGAAGATACAGTGCCGGCAGTTTGTGCTCCTCGCAGAGTACCAAGTGCGCTCGAGGATAAGGTGAAAGAAGAGCTGAAGCGCATGAAGGAGAATGGCGTAGTCACGCGAGAGGCAGAACATAGTGAATGGGTCCATCCCATAGTGGTGACAACTAAAAAAGATGGAACTGTTCGTTTGTGCCTTGATCCACGGAACCTCAATGCAGCACTAAAAAGGCAACACTACAGCATACCAGTACCAGAAGAGCTTTTAGCAAGCCTGAAAGGCTTAACAGTCTTCTCTGTCCTTGATGCCAAGAGTGCCTTTTGGCAACTTACTTTGGATGAACCAATGTCACGGCTTTGTTCGTTCACAACACCATGGGGCCGTTACCGTTTTTTTCGAGTACCGTTTGGGCTTAGAACAGCCCCCGAGCTGTTCCAGCAGGCCATTGACAAGGTATTTGGAAGACAGGCCATTGTGAAGCCGCATTTTGATGACATACTGGTTGCCTCAAGGACTTCGGAAGAACATCTCACAACTGTTCTGACCATAGCTAGACAAAACAACCTGAAGCTTAACAAATCAAAACTGAAGTTAGGACCTTCAGCCATTAAATATCTGCGTCACCAGCTCTCCTCAGATGGGCTGTCCCCAGACCCTGACAAGGTCAGATCGATTGAGGCCATGTCACTTCCATCAAACATGTCAGAACTGCAAAGATTCTTAGGATTGGTGACATATCTCACGAAGTTCATCCCTAATTTTTCGGAAACTACCAGTCCTCTGCGTGAGCTTCTCAAGGAAGATGTTGCGTGGCACTGGACAAGCCAGCACACAGAGACTTTCAAGTTCATCAAACAGAAGCTCACAACAGCACCTGTGTTGCGTTACTTTGACCCATCCAAGCCAATCACACTTTCAACATATGCCAGCTCATATGGCCTGGGATCAGTTCTCTTGCAGGAAGGCAGACCAATCGCATACGCTTCTGCAGCCCTTACGCACCCTTAACAACATTATGCACAAATAGAGAAAGAACGTTTAGCTTTAGTGTTCGCATGTGAGTGGTTCCACTATTACACTTTTGGCCGCACTGTAAAAGCGGAAACAGACCACAAACCTCTTGTTGGACTCCAGACAAAGGACCTAAGAAAAATGTCACCAAGACTGCAAAGACTTTTGCTCTGGCTACAGTGCTACAGCACTAAACCTGTGTATGTACCGAGGAAACAACTGACTGTGGCTGATGCACTGTCAAGATCCCCAAACCCCGAATCCAAGATGAAAACTGCAGACAGTGATCCAGGACTGTTGGTGTCCAGTCTGGTTCAAGCGTCGCACACCAAGCTCAAGCAGATCCAAGAAGCAACACGTCGGGATCCAGTCTTGCAGCAACTAACCAAGTACATTCAACAAGGTTGGCCTGATCGCCTTAGTGATGTTCATCCAATGGCTAGACTATACTTTCACATACGGAGTGAACTGTATACCACAGACGGCTTCATTTGCTGTGGTCAACGGCTTGTCATTCCAGCAGCTCTCCAGGCTGATGTTCTTGAGAAACTCCATCAGGCACATTGTGGCTTGTAAAGGACTAGCAAGCCAGAGTGTTTATTGGCCCACACTCAACAAGGACATTGCCACCCTTGTCTCAAGCTGTGACACCTGCTAATCCACCCAGAAGGCAAGCCCTCAGCAACCATTGCTTGACAGAGATCTGCCAGCTCGACCATGGGAAAAGTTGGCCGTCGATTTCTTTCACTGTAAAGGCAATACATATATCCTTGTTGTTGACTACTTTTCAAAGTATGTTGAAGTGAAACGCATGGAAACCACTATGGCAATTTCAGTGATTTTGGTCCTGAAGGACATCTTTTCACGTTTCGGACTCCCCAATGTGCTTATCTCTGATCAGGGACCACCGTTTGACTCACAGGCATTCAGAGCATTCCTGCAAGAATGGGATATTACTCATGAACCGTCATCACCCCACTACTCGAGGTCCAATGGGCAGGTCGAGAGAACAATACAGACTTAAGTCCATGCTGATCAAGTCGCACAGCAATGGCAAAGATCTGCCTGGTTCTCCTCAACTACCGCGCCACCCCTACCATTGGAGCATGTTCCCCAGAAGAGTTGTTAACGGGCAGAAAATTAAGAGCGTTCATACCGACCTTGCCCCATGACCTGAAACCACACTACCCGACAGGTGCACATCAGAGGCTCCTCAAACGCAGAGTGCACAGCACAGATATGGAGACAACCACACTCGCAACTTGCACCTCTGAAGAAACATCAACCTGTATGGGTGAGGCACATGAATGACTGGAAAAAAGCAGTTGTCACACAGGTTGGTCCTCAACCAAGGCGCTATACAGTGCAATCCCCAAGTGGAGCAATTTATGTGCGTAACTGTGGGCACCTGAGGCCATGCACTCAGGTGGTCCGTGAAGCCACTCCAACAGCAGAAGATTACACCCTGGACGAATCGCGGCCAACAAGTGCCAACAATGCTACACCTCACAACTATCCTGAAGAAGCAAGACATGCTTCGACATACGTGACAAGGGATGGAAAAGCCATACGGCCACCGGCCAGATTCCAGAACTGAACGTTATAAAGTGCGTGTTTTATTTTTGTATTGGAGTGTTGTCACTCAGAAAGGGGCGTGTTGTGTATCTTGTGGCGCCCCCTACACATTCGCAGTTCGCAGTTTTAATAAAGGTTAGGCCAGTCGTAGCCGCCAGAGTCGTTCCTCTCAATGGAGTTTGCAATATTGCAATAGAACAGAGGGCAACAGAAATGGGGATGGAATTGGGGCATTCATTCATAAAAGTATGAATTTTCAAAGGGTTAAACTGGGATGCAAGGAACATTTATGGCTAAAAGGAACAGTGACAGCAAGCACACACACCTTGGCTTTGTATACCTGTGGACAGGAGCTAATGCCAAAGAGGAAAACAGGAAAATGTTAGAATGTATTGCAAGCGACATTGATGAGCTAGGACAGGGCGAGATAATTATATTAGGCGACATGAACGCACATATAGAAACCTGGATGGGTACACGGATTCGACAGGAAGCATGCTGCAGGACGTGTGACAGGCATGATTTAGTTGTATACAACAGTACCGAGAAGTGTGAAGGGCTCATAACATGGGAGGCGAGGAGTGTGCACTCGACGGTAGATTATGCACTAATGTCACAGGATGTATAATAGATTAGGGGTAATGAGCATAGATGAACATGGTTCCAGAAGTTTAGGTAGTGACCACAAGCGTATCAAGTTGAGCTTCAGAAGAGAAACCAATGTAGGACTGAAGCGAGATGAACAGAGGGGAATTTTTACTCAGAAAAGCAATTGAAAGCAGCAGCCAAACAACTTGAGAAAGTAATTTTTGAGGATAGTGAAACAGAATGGTCTTATACCAAATTAACTCGATTACTGGGGCTAGAGCTAGCTAAGGTGCAAGTAAAGCTAAAAGGGAAAAGACGCAAACCCATGAGTTGGTGGGATGAGGAGGTCAAGAGGGCGATAGAGAAACGTCAGGAAGCGTCCAGGGAACACAGATATTCCAAGAGGGGGGAACCAAAATTTGAAGTAGACAGAAACTGGGATACCTTCATAATGTGTAGAAGGGAAGTATCCTACTTGATTAATGAGAAAATTGGAAGACAGGGTGCCCAATGGATGTCAAAAGTAAATAAGGATAGAAAAGCAGCTCAAAAATTCTAGAAACTTCGAAATGCAATGAGTAATAAGACTAGGCTAGAACAAAGATTTATTGTTACAGATGAAGGTATTCAACTAGAAGGGGATGAAACAGTAAAACACATAGGAACAAAGTTGAAAGAAAAATTTAAAGAAAGGAATGTCGTACATAATATATCGAAGGAGGATAGACCGGTTACTGCAATAGCTTCACTTGAGCAAGGAGAGTGGGAAAGGGCAGAGAAGAAGGTTCCTAGTGGCACATCAACAGGACCAGATGGTATCCCGATTATGTTGATAAAGAAGATAGGACCAAAATCCAAGCAAACATTAATACAGGTAGTGTACAAAATGATAGTGGATGAGAAAGTCCCCGATGAATGGCGATTAAGTAGACTGAACATGATATATAAGGGAAATGGGGACAAAGCTGACGTAAGTAACTATCGTCCCAAAACAGTGACATCTGTGGTTTACAGGGTTGTGATGCAGATTATAAAGGATAGATTGCAGGCTTGGGTGGAGAACGAGGGGGTGCTAGGGGAACTGCAAAATGGGTTCTGGAAAAAAAGGAGGTTGGAGGACAATCTGTTTTCAATAACGCAGAGTATAGAGATTGCTGAAAAGGAACACAGGCCCCTATGGCTAGCATTTATGGATATTAGGGGAGCCTATGACGTTATTCAGGAGTATTTGTGGGACATACTGGGCACATTGGATGTGGAAGATGGAGTAATTAATTTTTTAAAAGATATATATAAAGGTAACAGAGTGCTCATAAAATGAAAAAAAAGGTGTCAAGGCCTGTAAGGATACAGCGGGGGCTTAGACAAGGATGTCCTCTGTCACCTTTGTTGTTCATGTTGTACCTGCAAGGGTTGGAGACCAAGCTACAGGGGAGCGGACTAGGCTTCAACCTTTCTTTTTTCAAACAAGGGGAATGGATTAAACAGTCATTACTGGGACTAATATGCGCGGATGATATAGTGCTAATGGCTGACAACAAGGAAAACTTGCAGAAGTTCATAGACATATGTGGTACAGAGGGAGATACATTAGGTTTCAAGTATAGTAAGGAAAAATCTGCAGTCATGATATTTAATGAAGAGGGTGGCGAGCATAGAATACAGGAGTTCAAGCTAGAAGTAGTGGAGGAGTACAAGTATCTTGGGGTGTGGATAAATAACAGTGCTGAGTATCTGACAGAGCATGAAAATTATGTAATGAATAAAGCTAGTAGGAATGCAGCTGTCATGAAAAATAGGGCACTGTGGAATTACAATAGGTATGAAGTACGTGGTAAGAGGGATCTGGTAAGGGTTGATGGTCCCTAGCGTGACTTTCGGTAATGCGGTCCTGTGCATGAAACCAGATGTTCAAGCAAGGTTAGAAATTAAACAACGGGGAGTAGGGAGGTTAGCTTTGGGAGCACATGACAATACACCAAATCTAGGGGTACAGGGTGATATGGGATGGGTGTCTTTCGAGAGCAGAGGTGCTAGCAGTAAGATAGCATTTGAGGAACGATTGAGAAAGATGGAGGAAAAGCAGTGGGATAGGAAAGTTTTCAGCTACCTGTATTTAAAGAATGTTGACACGAAATGGAGAAAGCGAACTAGAAAATTGACAAGCAAATATCTGGACAGCCGTAAGGGGGAAAATCAGCAATTATCGGTTAAGAAAACGGTTAAAGAAACAGAGAAAGCTCTGTGGAAAACAGGGATGCTGACGAAACCGGCACTGGGAACATACCGGACCTTTAAACAGGAAATTGCCAAAGAAAATATCTATGATAATTGTAGGGGAAGCTCTTTGTTGTTTGAGGCCAGGACTGGAGTTTTGCGGAAGACGTATAGAGTCAGGCACCAAGAGATAGACACATTGTGCATAGCGTGCGGAGAGGAGGAGGAAACGGCTGAACACTTGATACTTTTTTGTAAAGGGCTTCACCCTACAGTGGAAAGCAGCGGGGATGATTTGCCCAAGGCATTGAGGTTTAAGGATAGTAAAGGGAAAGTAGATTTTAAGCAGGTAGAAGTAACCAAGCGAAGGTTATATGATTGGTGGCTAAAAGCAATACAGGAGTAAAATTTCAAAAGTCGTGGCTAGGTGGCTTGAGCCACCTAGCCATGACTTGAGCCACCCTCCGATTTAAAGGGTTCAGCCGCATCCATCCATCCATCCATCCATCCATCTATCCATCCATCCATCCATCCGTCCGTCCGTCTATCCGTCCATCCGTCCGTCCGTCCGTCCATCCATCCATCCATCCATCCATCCATCCATCCATCCATCCATCTATCCATCCATCACTCGCGGCTTCGTGCCGCCGCATCTTTAAACCTGACGCAACAAACTAAACGACATAACATGCGCTTTCCGGATTTCAACCATATTTTTCAGGCAGAGTTTCTGGCAGTAGTAGTGGCAGCAATTACCGATTTTTGTCTTTGTGTTCGTCCCACGCCGCACATGTTGACGGTCCCACTTTAAACACATTCTCACTATATACACACAATACACCATATATAGGGCATACACCAGCATACACAGATCAACGTCGTCTGCTCTCGTTGCTGCAATGTGCGCAGCGAGGTCTCTGGTCCTACTTCCACAGGCGACCGAAGTGGCAGTTTTTCCTTATATGTGAGTGACTGGTGCCGCAAAATTGTTAATAACAGTTACGCAGTTATCCTTCGGTATAGGTAGGGTCCGGTTACACTAGGCCGATGCGACGGCGATCGACGGTAGGTTGGCTGGTCGATGTGCAGATGCCGTCGCTGATGCACTGGTCTGTCAAGCTAGAGCGACGACGACGCCAGCACGACCAACAACCCCGTATTGCAGTAGTGTAAGGAGTGAACTTAGTGGGAACTGGCAGAGTGTTGTGGGGCGCTATAGTTGGTATGACATTCTATAAACTTCAGAATTTAAAAACTTATTGTACCTGATGCTGGCTACGGCGACATACGTACGCGATGTGCGTGCGAAGATGTGTTTCATGCGGTGCCTGCGCATAGGACTTATTGGCGAGGCAAGCCGCACGACAGTGCCGCTCGCCGTTCGTCGGGATAATTTTGGCATGACGTAAATCCTGAGGTACAATACCCTTCTACCAGAGTTTATCATTGAAGTAGTCAGTGATGGCTTGGATATGCGCATGACTGAGGTTACGAAGAATAACGTTTGTGATTTTATCCGCTCCAGGAGCGGTGTTTCGCGGCGATGCATGGGCTGCGGGTTGTACCTCGGCTATTGTTATTGGGGCATCAAGCGTGGGGTTTTGAAGGTCGTTGTAGGTGGTTGGACAAGGTGGTATTGGAGGGCCGCCAATGTAACGCGACCGCAAAGCGTCCGTGAATTCCTTGTCGGCCCGATTGAATTCTTGAACTATTGTTTAGAGTGTACGATTTGTGGCCGATTTGGCTTTGTCGGGTTCAATGAGACTGCGGAGGATGGACCAGGTTTGCTTGCTTGCTTGCTGTTGTTGTCAGGAAGAATGAAAAGTGAAGTGCAAAGGCCTGCCCACTGGCTCAAGCTGAGCCACAATTGCTACGACGTTCTGAAAGTAGGACAGTTGAAAGATAGGATAGAAAAGACGCGCGCTATAATGTCCCAGGCCGATCCCCGAGGCAGTGCAATACTGGACCAACCTATGGCAGGGGTGAAGCAAGCTTCAAGCACTCCGCCATATTTCCAAAAATAAGTTTAATATCTGGGGTCCAAATGGGACCAGGTTTGAGCAGTACTGAGGGTTCCTTTCAAGGCGGCACAGAATTCGAACTGTACCCAATTTTGTTGGGCAAGTTGGATGGAATATTGCTGAGCTTCCTTCGTAGCGGAAGCAATGCGCAGGCGGAGTTGTTTATTGAGTCTCTGCTGTTTCCAACGTCTTATGACTTTCTTTCTCGTCTCCCACAGCTGTAGAAGATGTCGATCAATTTCCGGAGGGGCGGCCGTGCGATGTATGGTTTGAGTAGCGGAAGCAGAAGTATCTTGTATGTGTCGTGTCCACTCTTTTATGCTCGTGATCCTTCCTTCGAGTTGGGGGAATTTAAAAAAGCTTTCCAATTAGTGATCTTCGAATCTGCAATGAAACGTCTGAGCTTGGGAGCGGATATTGCTGTACTCAGGATGTAATGATGACTCCCTAGGGTCTCACCGAGGTTTGTCCATGTGACGTTAGTAGCGTTCTTTGTAAAAGATCGATCGGGACTGGTGTCTGCATACGCTGTTGCCGATTCTGGTAGGTGTCGTAAAGTCCGTGGCTATAGCTTAAGACCTTCCCTGTCCACTGCTGCCAATAGGGAGGTGCCCTTTTCTGGTGTCCTTTGTATACCCCCAGGTCGTATGGGGCGCGTTCAGGACGCCTAATATTTCAAGCTTGATTTGATTTTGACTGCTATTCGAGCACATTCCTGGAGCATGGTCCCGAGTGCTGTGCTGTGTTTAAATTATTCCGGGGCCCTCCACTATTATTATTATTATTATTATTATTATTATTATTATTATTATTATTATTATTATTATTATTATTATTATTATTATTATTATTATTATTATTATTATTATTATTATTATTATTATTGTTATTATTATTATTATTATTATTATTACTGGTTTCTGGGGAAACGAAATGGCATAGTATCTGTCTCAGATCGTTGCACACCTGAACAGCGCCGGAAGGGAAGAGATGAAGGAGGGAGTGAATGAAGAAGGGAAGAAAGAGGTGCCGTAGTGGAGGGCTCCGGAATAATTTCGACCACCTGGGATCTTTAACATGCACTGACATCGTACTGCAGACGGGCTCCTTAGCGTTTTGCACCCATAAAAAAGCAGCCGCCGCGGTCGGGTTCGCACCCGAGAACTCCGGATCAGTATCCGAGGGTGCTAACCACTGAGCCACCGCGGCGGGTAGAAACGCAAAGTAGAGAAGTGTCCTCAGGACGCGGTTGAGGGGTCCACCGATAAACGAGGCAGTTACAGCACCTTTCATTTGCTCAAAAAAAACAACAACATCGAATGTAGTGTACAGCGGGAGTGAGAAAACTACTGCGTTTTTTTTTTCTTTCCTGAAACAAATGTATATTTTTTTTGTTATCTTGGCAGTGCTCTTGAGCTACTTACTCCCTTGTTACCGTGCAGGCTCGTGCAAGCGCACGGCCGCACCATGCGCGTACGAGTAGGGGGTAAGCTCTCCAAGCCTCGCCCGGTCGACATGGGCGTGCCGCAGGGCTCTGTCCTATCACCATTTCTGTTTAATGTGGCCATGTCGGTGGTGCCGGCCTCCCTCCCAACGAGCGGCCGACACCATGTGTACATGTTCATATATGCAGACGACATAGCTCTGTGGTGCCGGGGACCACCGGGCGAGGCGTTCCGCGTGCGGGGGTGCCTTCAGGGAGCCCTGACCGCAATCGATGCCAGCTTGCGCGGCCTTGGTCTGTCGCTGAGCGCGGACAAATCGGTGGCCATGGCCTGCGTTTCGCGCTCGCGCGCGCACCTTGTGCCACTGTCACTGGACGGGACTCCGATTCCTTGGCATAAATCGGTACGGTACCTTGGCCTGGACATCGACTGGCGCCTTTCCTTCCGCCCCGCGGCGACCAAGGCCTGTCTGCAGATGAAGAGGATCACCGCCGCCGTGCACAAGCTCACCGCTCGAGGCCAGGGCATCTCCCAGCAAGCCGCGCTGCGGCTATACAATGCCGCAGCTTTGGGGGCGGTGCTCTATGCGCTGCCGCTCGTCACAGTGCGCAAGCCGTGCTGGAAGAAACTCAAGCTTTAGCACCGCAAGTCCCTGCGCGTGTGCCTAGGCCTGCCCAAAAACTCGCAGTGCGCCGCAACGTTGGCCGAGGCAGGAGCGTGGACACTTGAGCTCCAAGCAGCGCGCAGGGCATTAAATCACATCGACCGGCTTCACCGCGCACCGGACGGCGGCTCGCTGCTGCAGCGTATGCGCTCGCATCCGCGCTCACGAATGGGCGCGGCGCTGCTCGAGTATGAGCAATTGACCCAATTGACCCTCTGTGCTGTGCAGCAGCTGGCCAGAGCCGTCATACACGAGGAGCTCCAGGACCATCTCCTCGTGTACACCGACGGCTCAGTGGCCCGCGACAGCTGCTCCCTTGCTGCGGCGGCCACGATCTCCGCCCAGCGACTGCATAACCAGCAACACGCGGCCTTCCTGGGCTCCTCCACCACGGTGGAGTTGATGGGGATCCGGCTCGGGCTGGACCTGCTGCTCACCCTCGGCCCACCGCCGCCCAGGAGGGCTCTGCTGTGCGACTCCCGCGCCGCCCTCAGCCGCAGGGCAGTGCGCGCACTCGTGAGCGAACTTTGGTGAGCCTCTGTGCATTCCTCGAACACACGGGCTTGACGTCCCGTCTGTTCTCCGTCAGGTAGTTACACGCAGTGACCGAACGCTCCGCGAGTTCTGCCTTGAATGATTAATAACTGGACGCCCCACCCTAGTTGTAACCAACGCAGTGCTGTGCGCGTGTGTGATTTAATTCCTCTAAAATGAACTAATCACGCGCACAACCTGGACACATTTCTGATTGTGTAAATAGTTTGTACATATTACTTCTCCCCCTATCCTCTCTTCCTGTCCCCTCACCTCTTTCATTTCATTTCTCCATTCTGCCTGCTATCCTTTATTTTCGCTGCCCCAGCTCAGGTGCTTCAGTATCGATGGCAGATGACGGGACTAGCAAAAATCTTTTCCTTCCTTTTTACTATTATTTTAATAAAAACCACTACCACCACCGTTCGTTTTTATAAGGCAAGGAAACGCGCGACAACTGCCCCACACTGGGGGGTGGCGCTGTGAGCGCGCGAAGCGAGTGGACATACAGCGCATCGTCTCCACCAACTTTTGGCCGGAGCCACGGTTCCTCGGCCGGAACCCCGTCAACACAGCCGCGTCTGTGTTCGCGAAGTCGACAGCTACCTGTGGACACCACTCACACACAGGTGGGGCAACATTTACGCATTTTAGGGCAGATCCTCACTTGCGTTTCGTGGCGACGGCGCTAGACCTAACGCCTACGCCGACGCTCGGCCGTGAGTGAGTCGCCCACCCGTGTCAAGATGGCTGCCCAAAAAGTACAACGCGGCTACGACCCGGACGCCATGGCCTGGTCCGAGGTTCCTTCAGCTCCAACGCCTGAGAGTCCGGATTCTGCGCCCATCGAGAACCCCAGGCTCTTCAAACTAGTGGAACGCCGCTCCCGCAAGCGGGACGCCGCCTCCAAGAAAGCGGACGCCACGTCGGCAGGCCGCTCAACACGGCACAGCGCTGCTGCGCGCGCTGCAGCGCTTCACGGAGGGGCCCAGTCTAAGACCGGACCCTCTTGGAAACCAAAGCCACTGCCGCGTCTTCATCCAGAAGACATCGTCATCATCCTGAAGCCCCGGGTGACCGTCGCTCTCAGGGATGTCTACCAACATGGCGAGCTGGGAGCAGCGTTCGCGGACTACCTGGGCGCCAAGGCCGCAGCATCCCTCAGCCTGCTCCCCACATGGGAGCAAAACCTGATCGTCGCAGGCACCAGAGAGCCGCACGTCGCGGACAAGCTTCTGCGGGATTTTCAACTAACATCACCGAAGGGCCAGCTCTCCATGTACGGCCAGTTGAAACTCACTGGAGACGTGTGCCGCGGCGTCATCACCGTGTGCCAAGCACGAGACCAGTGAGTCCCTCCAAAACAAGATCCAGTGGCGTGCTGGAGAGCTTGCCGATATCCGCAAGCTTGGCAAATCCGACGTCGCGTCGCTCACCTTCGTGGGAAAAGTGGTGCCGCGATATGTGCATTACAACTCTGAGGTGACCCTTGTGCGTCCGTACAAGAGAACCATTCCGGCCTGCGTGCGGTGCGGCACTGTG